>NC_043717.1:31698114-31902253 GCF_006229205.1 Suricata suricatta
CGCCGCCCGCCGTTGCCGCTGCAGCCGCCGGAGCTCTGTAGTATGGCATCGAGGAGAATGGAGACCAAACCTGTGATAACCTGTCTCAAAACCCTCCTCATCATCTACTCCTTCGTCTTCTGGGTGAGTGGCCACGCCGGGACGGTGGCCGGGCCTCCGGCCGTCCATCCTTACAGTGATGCTCGGAGAAAGGAAGAGGGGGAAAAAAAACCCAAACCAAAAATCTAATCTCGGTCTCCTCCTTAAGGAAATAGGTTCAGGGGGCTGAGTTGGGACTGCAGGATGGCGGGGTGCAAGGTTGGGGCTACTGGGACCCTGGACCCCGCCCGGCGCGGGCTGCAAGGGGCTGCGTGGTGGCGGTGACCGCAGGTCACCAAAATTTGTTTTAATGCGCTGATTTATTTTTTAAGCTCGCGGGATAGAGTCAGCCTCTAGGGAAAGTTGCGGGTTTATTCCTCTGTTTTCCTCTCTGGACACCCTTCCCTGACCTCCCTTATCAGCCTGTTCGCGATGCCTCTAGGAGCTAACCTGGCTGGGAGAGGGTGCGGGAGCGCTGGGTTTGATCCCAGATTCCCGGTTATTCCGAGCCCCGCGGGGCTGCGGGAGGGAGGTACCAGGAGTCCTGTGCCTGCCTGGCTGGGCAAGGGCGACCAAAGCCCCCTAAACGCACTGATGGGGAGAGGGCGCTGCAGTCGCACGGAGACGCACTGACGGGAGAGGGTCTTACATAAACTAGGGGCATCTCTGAGCTTTCTCGGAGATCCAGGAGATGGGTCTTATGAAGCCTTTTCCCCACTCCCCTCCACCCCTCCACCCCTCCACTCTTCATTTGGTCTTTCGGTCATCGCGCGAACCCAAGCCCAAGCCGCAGAGTCCTGGGGGAGGACCCCTGCCACTTGGTGACAGCAGTAGCGCCCCAACTCTACCCCCCATCTAACCGGTGTTGCTCCCAGTCCTTGAAGCTCAATGCAGAAGGGTGACGTCAGCCCCTCAGCTGAGGCCTCGGGGGGCTGTGTGGTGCACCTCGCGGAGGGATGCGCCCTTCTGAGCGCGGGGGTAGGGGGAGGAGGGGGGGGCTCAAGGCTTGTGCCTTACCTCATCCTGTTTGGCAATTCGTGGGATCAGTGCAGGGCTGACACTGCAGTGATTCACTTGGAGGGGTGGGTGGTACCTAAAGACCGTTCACTGTTGTTTCTCTTTCCATGTAGAAACCCCCTCCCTCCCCAAATTCTGCATTTCCACACCAAGCCACGGCCACTCTGCAGGAGAATGAATGTCTGTTACCTCCCCCCGCCCCCATCCCAATAATAATTTGGGTCACTTCACCTTCCAAGGCAGTCATTTTGAAACCTGAGGCTCTGTAGAAAAAGCTAATCCCGCCTTTGGTTATTTTTCTCCGTGCCAACCCCCCACTCCAATTAGCCGTAATTCTGGTTTGAAACTGGGCACAGTACTATACGAGACTCGGGTGATGGTTAACCTAGCTGTTTGTAATAACCAAGGCAGGAGCTGAGATTTATTAAGGATGAAAAAAATATATGTCTGATGTACCCTTCCCCCAACCCTACCGCTGGCATTTCCTTGTCACTGTCATTGGTGATGTTTCAGGTCAGGGAAACTGGACTCTAGGGACCACACATTCCAAGAGCTCTGCAGTCAGATAGGATAGATTAACTGGTATATCACACAAGGCAGACACAGAAACTGACTTCATTTGGATTGAAAATGACACAGGTTGAAAATTTTGCCGAAACTTTCCAGTAGCCATTCCTGGGAACTGGTTTAGCTTTGTCTTTATTTCCTTAAATCTCTGTTTGGCACTTTAGTATTTACTTGACTTCCTATTTGTTACTGGAGTAAATCATATGGGTGGTTATTTTTAGCTTCCTGAAAAATAAGATTTACAGTATATATGGAGTGTTTTTCAGCGTCACTGCAGGCTGGCAAAGAAGGGAGTCTTCTAGACTGAGGGTTTTCATGTGATCTCTTTAACTCTTCCTGGTTACCTCCCGATCCCACCCTGTGCAGATAATTACTTAATGCCCCCTAATAAATCGCAAACAAGCACTGTATTTTTATGCCCTCTGAAGTTCTTGATGCCTGTGTTTTAAGTTATTTATAATCTCAAATAAAATGTTTGCCTGGAGCATTTTCAGTAGTTTAAATAGCATTCAATAATCATTTCACAACCCAAAAAATGAGATCTCTCCAGATTCGAGAGTATTTTAAATAAGACATTGTCGTTAATAAAGTGTGGTCCAAGCGTCATGTTTCCATTGTACTTTAAATGCTGGTTTTTAAAAAAAAAAAAAACCCACTTTATTGAAATGTAACTTACATACCATATAATTCACCCTTTTAAGAATGGACAATCCAGCGGTTTTTAGTATATTCACAGATAAGTACAACCATCACCCCAGTCAGTTTTAGAACATTTTCATTACATTTTCAAGGAAACTCCATGTTTCGCTATGATCCTCCCCCTTTACCCCTCCTCAAGCAATCTCTAATCTACGTTCTGTCTGTAGATTTCCCTATTCTGGACATTTCATATAAAGGAAATCATATAGTATGTGGTCTTTTGTGATTGGTTTCTTTCATTTAATCCAATGTCTTCAAGATTCATCCATGTTCCTTCTTTTTATTGCCAAATTATTCTCCATTGTATGACTATATCACCTTTTGTTCATCCGTTTGTCCGTTGATGGGCATTGGGGTTGTTTCTACCTTTTGGATATTGTGAGTAATGATGCTGTAAATACAAATGTTTATTTGGCATACCAATGTTTGTGTGAACATATATTTTCAATTCTATTTCCTGGGAATTGCTGGGTCCTATATAACTCTGTTTAATTGTTTGAAGAACTGCCAGACTGTTTTCCAAAGTGACTGCACCATTTTATATCCCTCCCACCCCCAGCAGCGTAGGGGGGTTCTGATTTCTCGACATCCTTCCTAACATTTGTCATTATTTGACTTTGTGATTCTTGCCATTTTAGTAGGTATCTCATCGTGGTTTTCAGTTGAATTTCCCTGATGAGTAATGATGTTGAGCATCTTTTTATGTGCTTCTTGGTCATTTTGTATATCTTCCTTGAAGAAATATCTATTCATATCCTTTGCCCATTTTTTATTTGGGTTGTTTATTTGTTTATTGAGTTGCAAGTGTCTATATGTTGATTCAAGGCTCTTATCAGATATTTTCTTCTATCCCGTGGACTGCCTTTCCACTTCCTTGATGGTGTCCTTTGAAGTCTCAAAGTTTTTATTTTGACAAAGTCTAGCTTACCTATTTTCCTTTTGTTGCTTGTGTTTTTGCTGTGCTATCTAGGAATCTTTTGCCAAATCCACGACCGTGAAAAAAATGCTGTTGATTACAGTGGTTTATCAATTCAGTAAATACAGTTGACAAATTCATATTTTTCTAGCACCTAGAACTATGTCTGGCACACAGTAGGTACTCAAATTTTATCTGTCAAAACTTCTGGGTTTAGGTTAGGTAGTTAACAAAAAAAGATGACCTTGGGTCTTTTAAGTGGAAGATATAGGGAAGATTAGAATTATTTCCTTTGTGTTCTTTGTGAATTGCTTTCATGGGACTACCTCTTCCTTCCATTTAGATTTAGGATCAGAAGATATTTGAGCTTAAAATGATGGTACATCAGTAGCATCAAGAGGTGGATGTACCTGAGCATATACTAAAGCAGAAATGTAATGTTAGGAAAGCGAGATCTTTTTTTATCTGGTCTTCTCTTCTGTCTACAATCACTCTCTCCCTTTGAGGTGTTCCTCTAAAGCAGTCGTTCTTAACAGAGGACCTTTTTGCCCACCCATCTCCTGACATGTAGCAATGTCTGGAGACCTTTTGGGTTGCAGCTGGGGTTGGAGTGCTATTGGCATCTAGTGGATAGAGGCCACAAGTGCTGCTGAACATCCTATAAAGCACAAGACAGACCCTCACAACAAAGAATTATCTGGCTCAATGTTAACAGTACCCGTAACCTCTATATTATTGGGCTTTATATAGTAGTAAGTCCTATGAAGAGAAATCGTCTTATGCAAAACTGTATTTACTGGTGTTGGGAGCCACCAAACCAGAGCATGCGCAACACAGTCCCAGGTGAGAGGAAAAACAATCTCAATGGTGCACTGTAATTCTTTTTTGAAGATAAAAGGTAGGTAGTTTTTTAATATTTTTAAATAATCGTGTCTAAAAGGATAAGATGATTTGCCTTCCAGAAAATGACATCACTTGAATGCTAGATAAATGGGTCCTTTATTTTTCCTGGTTTATATGTTTCATTTTCAGATTTACAGAAGAGGAGGAAAAAAACACAACTAGGAGTAAGTTATCCTGTGCTTCAAAGACTAGCAAACAATGCCTGGCACATAATACGTTTACTCAGGAAGGAAGGAAGGAAGGAAGGAAGGAAGGAAGGAAGGAAGGAAGGAAGGAAGGAAGGAAGGAAAGAAATTTAATTGATTATACTTGGGCTCATTTATTTATTTCAATTTACCTTAATTGGGAGGCTTTTCAAAACCGTCTCCTTTCCAGTCTACCTGTGGTGATTTAAATGTGTTCCTGACATTGATACATACAGATATGGGACGGAGGACTTTCTAAAGAATTGCTTATCCTAATGATAGTTCAATTATTATATTTTCATGGCCAGCTAGTTTGCCAGACAATTTAGTTATTTAAAATTGTAGTTGGAATTTGATTTCTTAAGCTTGAATAAAAAAGGTAACTATTTTGTCCTAATACAAAGCAAAATCTCTCTTCTTCATGACAAATATAATTGCTGCCAATAACAAGCAGAGCAGTTTTATAAATATGCCACTTATTTGGTAAATTCTGTTTTGAATTATAATTTTTAATGTATTTTAGACACTCACGTGAGGTCTAAATTCACTGCACCTAAATCCACTAAGTAATGTGTGAAGAGAAATATCCTTCACTTCATCCCAGTGAATACTAGATTTGATTGCTTGTTTAAATATCAAAGTACCTAATTAGCTTATCAAGAGTGCTATCAAACTCTCTTATGGAAAAATAGGAATGATTCTTCTTTTTTTTCACTTAGTAAGCATCACCAAGCTTCTTTGGGGGGAGGATTTAAACTTTTATTAAATTTTATTTTAGAGAGAGAGAGAGAGAGAGAGAGTGCACAAGTAGGGGATAGGAGTGGGGGTGGGGGTGGGGGTGGGGGTTGGACAGAGAGACTGAAAGAGAGAGAAAGAGAAAGAGAATCTCAAGCAGGCTCCATGCCCTATGCAGAGCCAGATGTGGGGCTTGATCCCATGACCCTAGGATCATTACCTGAGCCAAAATCAAGAGCTGGACACTCAAACAACTGAGCCACCCAGGTGCCCCCTCCCCATTGGGGAGGATTTAATAGAATAATTGCCAAAATGTTTTTGTTTTTTCTTTTGTCATCTAGAAGGTTTAGGTCCTTGGGTTAAACAGAGGAGAAAAATATCTTAATGACAATTCCCTAACATTTTACTAAGTGTTTGAATTTTGGCACATACTGAAGTTTATACTTGCTATTTTGCATGTCTGTGTAATTCAATAAACAGTCATTAAATGGCTTTTATATGCCAGGTATTTCAATAGAATGTTTACCAACTTTTGCCAGCTGCTGCTTTTAGCGTTTAACCTTCATTTTTAAGTAATGCACTTGCTCTTCTATTTCTCACCTAGTAGGTGTTATATATTGTCTTCCCACTATGGAAGATGAAAATTAGCTCTCCTAGCTCCTTTCTCCCACACTCACATCTTTTCTATGTTGGGGGTAGATGCCACTGTACTATTTATCATTATCATATGTCATTCTGGTTAGAGTGATAGTCAGAGGTTAATGTGACTAGGTAAGCCTATTCATACCTGAGCCATTTAGTGTGTATATTATGATTCTGTGCACAGATTTTTTTTCTCTGTTATAAATTGCCTTGTTTTATACCCTTTGCTTGTCCCTCTTCCATGCTTGCCCCTAATTTATCCCCATGCTCTCCCCAAGAGCTGTGTATCTTCACTTCAAACACTTCATGAATCCTATCAGGTCCTATCAGAGACATTTCTCCTAGAGCATTCTGACCTTCAGTCTGGACTAGTGTTCTCTGAGCCTTGGAAACAGCCAACAGCATTATAATCTCCCTTTACCATCATCCTGGAAAATCTAGTCTCCTTTTATGTTGGCTCTTCAGTTTCCTATATGTCCTGTTTTTCTCTCTCTTGGTTTGTGCTTTGATTTTCGTGAAGCAAATCTTCTAGTAACCTTCTGGAAAAGGATACATGGGAGGTTAATATTTTGAAATCTTGCAGGTGTGAAAATCTTAATATGCTCTTGCACTTAATTTGACAGTTCGGCTGAGTATAGAATTCTAGCTTGTAAATCATTTACACTCAGAATGTTGCTGTCTCTTCTCCTCTCAGTCTTCTTGTTCTTGTTACTGTTGAGAAATCAAATGTTAGTCTAATCCTTCTTCTGCTTTTTGTTCTCTGAAAGCTTCTGGAAACTCTTTCTTATTCTTGGTGCTCTGAAATGTCACCAGAATATGTCTTGTTATATATTTATTTTTGTTTCTTTCAATTTGGCAACTGAGGTCCTTTAGTTTGAGGAAATTTTCTTGAATTATCTTTTTGATTACTTTCATTTTCTCTATTCTCTTTCTCTTTGAATGTGCCTTTTAGATAGATTCTCTAATTTTCTTTCCTATTTTCTACCTCTTCATCTTTTTAAAAGATTTTTATTTTTAAATAATCTCTATATGCAACACGGGGTTCCAACTCATGACCCCATGATCAAGAGTCACATGCTGCATGGACTGAACCAACCAGGCACCCCTATCTCTTCACTTTTTTGCTCTACTTTCTGGGACATGTCTCCCACTTGATCTTGCCTGGTATTGCAATTTTCATTTGATTTATATATTGATTTCTAGGAGCTCCTTTTTGAGATCTGAATATTCCTTTTCTTTTCATCTTACTCTTATTTCAAAAATATAGTATCTTTTTAAAATACCTCTGGCAATACTAATGATTTTTTTTAAGTTTGCTTCTTCTGCATAGTTTCCTTCAAACTTCTCTGTTTTCTGACATATTACAGATTTACCTCCAATTTCAGGCAACTTTTGCTCTTTGTTCTGTACATGTTTAAGAGTAGAACACTAAAAAGCTGATTGGAAGCTCATAGTATATTAAGTGGGAGTTTCTTGATTTTAAGTTGGGTGATTTGGCTGGATAATTGAGTTTGGAACCAAGGTCAGTATCTTTGGGTCTTTTCCCTTGGCCCTATCAGATTTCCTACAGAAGCATCTTCCAATCCTCTCTTTGGATAAAGAAGATTAGGAGGATGGGAATCCAACATGTCAGAGAAGTAGGGGGACCCAAAGTTCCCTCGTCCCTCAAACATAACAGTGTTGAGGCCAGAGGACTTGGAATTCCAGGAGTCTGGGCTGAAGAGTGACAGAGACATTTCCAGGGCCCACGGGGACAACCTGGCAGGCCATTGGGTTACTTCAACGAACAAATCAAACCACACCTGATGGCAGGTCCAAACCATCACTATGAGTAGGGAGATAAAGCAACCAGAGTCACAACAACAGAGAGCATATAAAACATTCCAGAAAACACCTCCTGAAGGGCCAGGGCCTGGACAGTGGATGACCCCTCCTTAATATGTGCAGGACACATAACAAGCTTTTAAAATACATAAGGGACAGAAAACTAGCCAAAATGATGAAATGGAAGAATTCTCCTCAAAAGAAATTCCAGGAAGAAATGACAGCTAAAGAATTGCTCAAAACAGATATAAATAATATATCTGATCAAGAATTTAGGGTAGGGGTGCCTGGGTGGCTCAGTCGGTTAAGCCTCTGACTTCGGCTCAGGTCATGATCTCACGTTCGTGGGTTTGAACCCCCACGTCGGGCTCTGCGCCGACACCTTAGAGCCTGGAGCCTGCTTCTGATTCCAGTCTCCTTCTCTCTGCCCCTCCCTGCTCACTCTGTTTCTCTCTGTCTCAAAAATAAATAAAAACATTTAAAAATAAAAAAAACGTTAAACAATTAAAAAAAGAATTTAAAGTAATAGTCATAAGATTAATCACTGGGCTTGAAAAAAGCATAGAAGACAGCAGAGAATCTATTGCTGCAGAGAT
This sequence comes from Suricata suricatta, assembly GCF_006229205.1. Classification (NCBI taxonomy): domain Eukaryota; kingdom Metazoa; phylum Chordata; class Mammalia; order Carnivora; family Herpestidae; genus Suricata; species Suricata suricatta. The sequence goes on from NC_043717.1 coordinate 31,706,277, forward strand.
CAAGGAACTACAAAATAGTCGTGATGAATTAAGAAATGCTGTAAATGAGGTGGATGTAGAAGGTTAGAAATTTGGGTGTCTCCACATGCAGTGTATAATCCTTTGTTAAGCCCCTATTTTAAGTATAGAATCTATGTCCACTGTGCCTTTGTTCTACAGTTCAGAGACACTGTTTTATCCCCACTGGAAAATAAATCTGAGCCTATGCTGGAATGGGAAAAAGTCAGAGACAGAAGCTGGAGGATCTAATTACTTTACAAAAGATTTTGTTTTTAACCAGATCCTCCTTATTTTAGTCCCTTTTCATCCCCAGTTCCAGGTGTGCATGAAGCTGCCTTTTAGGAGTGCTTGTGTGCAAATATTTTGTTCTCGGCTTTTCTCAGAGCTGCCATAAGATTTGGCTTTTTCTCAGCTTCCAAACTGTCATTGCGGTTGTCTCCTCTTCCATTCTCTTTGTTATTGTGGGTTTTAAAAATCCTTTTAGTGTCATTTCAGTGGAGTTTTGGGAGATAGCCAAGGTAAATGGATATGTTCAATCCATCATCTTTAACGGAAAGTCCTTTATATTTATATCTCTTCATTGCATGGTACTAATTAAATACGTAGTTCATTGTGACTGATTGACTGGAGCATCTAAAATGGCAATAGTTGGGCTGTGCTAGTAGATATTCGTATCTACTTTTCAATTTTTAAAAAGCTTTTGGCTGTCAAGGGGAGCGTTCTGGGTTGGAACAGGCTTACTAAGGTATGTCCTCTTTAAGGTCCCCTGGCCATCTGGGACTAGGGTTGGAGTCAATGGAAACGAAGCTCTGAAGATTGCTGCTGCTTTCTCCGCTCATTTCTTCCCACCAGGTGAAGGCCTTTGTGTCTTCAGACCTAATTCAGACCTTGGTGTATTAATTTAACGTGGAAGCACCAGAGTTCAAAGTATGATGTTAAACGGGTTATTGCTCTGCTTTTTTTCTGTTACTACAATGATAACCATTCGTGTTTATTATAGACCTTGTACATTATAATCTGAAGAGTGTCTTCTTAATCAACTTCACTTCCCATATGCAGTTAGGATATGTGCACTACCTTTTATAGTATTTGGGGAACATTAAGTCTTTTTTCCACTTAGTAGTTGCTTAGAAGCTAGCTGAAATTTTGTCCAATTAGAATGAAATACTCTCCTCAATTTTAATTATAGCTAGAGTTCTTGATTTGACCTTACCATGAGCTATATTACATATGATTCATGGACTGTTCAGCATTATATACTGTTTTAAGTAAGCACCTCAGAGGGTACTGAAAGTTGAAAGTCACCTCTGCCTGCGTTTCTTTGTTTAAATGTATTAAACCCTTGACATGGGTGACTAATGCACTGCTAAACCAATTTGAAACACACTTTAAAAATATATTCTTACATCTTTTTTCTCCTCTGTTCCCATTACAGCAGCTTCTGATTTGGGTTATCTCCTCATGGCAAGCAGATCTTTGGATTACTGTTCTTAAATTTCCTTTCTTGGCTGTTATCCCCCTGGCCATGACAGAAGGCTTTTCATTTTTGACTCAACGTTTTGGCCTCTTTTATATAGAGCCCTAATATCAGTCAAGAGAAGGACATAGGGGGGAAAGATAGGAGAGGGTTTTTCTTTGTTTTCCCTTTTTATTATTTGATCAGTTGCACATGAAAGCATGTCAAATAGTTTGATGGTTGAATTAACAGTTCTATTGTGGAAGATTTTCTTTAGTGCTTTCTGCGAGGCAAAGTGGGCTTTTTCATTATCCATTTTAGGAGAAATTACAGGTGCCTTTTACTAGAAGATGCAGTGACTCAGATACTGATACTAGTTGAACAATCTAGATCTGTGATTCCCAACCCTGTCTGCCCATCAGCGTTGCCTAAGGAGACCTAAAATACATGCTTAGGCTCCCACCCTAGGAGATTCTGATTCAGTTGGTCTGGAGTTTGGTACCAGCATTTGTATCTTTTACATAATCTCCTAGGTGATTCAGCTGTTCAAGTAGGACTGAGAACCATTGATTCCAAGAGAACTCAATATATAATAGCAAGCCTGGCTCATCTTGACTCTCCTGGATCTGGACATAGCTAGGGGATATCTAGCTATTGAGTATCCAGCATTGGCTTGTTGATTTGTTCTGTTTTGCTTCAAAGTCTGAAGCTAGGTTTCCAGTGTCTCTTAGTAAATCAAAGTGGCCTTGTCACTCTTGGGAGACCCTGCTAGTCATTCCTAACTATGGAAGTGCTCATCAGAATCACTAAGGGACTTTTAAAAACACAGATGTGTCATCCTATCTCCTGAAGTTTTTATTTTAATGGATCTGGAGAGTGGCCTGGGTATGTATTTTTTAAAACCATTCCCAAGGTGATTCTGATTCCTGGGATGTGACTCTGTGGTCCATGATACAGTTTGTCCTAAATTCTTACCATATAAATGCTTTCCTGTGATGTGATATGTGGTACCATAAAGCTAGTTTGAGAAGATTCCAGAAGCAAGATGTAGCCCAAGGGTCTCCAATTGAACTCTTGGAGTTTGGAGTCATTTCCTTTCCTCAGGGGACATCTATTTCTGTTCACATTTGCACTGAGAAGTTAAGAAGAGTCCTGGTTTTCCCTCTGTCAAAAGATTAGACTATTACCCCATGTATAAAACAAAAAGCTAAGTAGGGGAGAGAAGTTTACGAGTAACGTAGATTTCTGATTTTTGGGGGGAAGTGTGGTGGTGCTTGAGGGTTGCTTTGGTTACAGAGGCATGAGTGGTTGACGTTGGCCTTAGAACCATTTGGGTGAGATTGTTGTTGATTGACTCCAAAAAATGTGTTCACTGCAGTGGGCCTGCTGCTGCTCAGTTGGCCTTAGATTGTGTGAGGCTGTCAGTGTAATTGGCTCTCAGAAGAATGTTCCCTGAAGCAAGCTGAGTTGTCATTGATAATTCGACTGAGATGAATTGTCATTGATCAAATAGATTTAAAAGTGGGTACTTGTAGTTACTAGTTACCATGCCTATGGAATAATCAATTTGTTTCTCCCCAGAAATATAGAGGGGCGCCTGGGAGGTTCAGTCGGTTGAGCAGCTGACTTCAGCTCAGGTCATGATCTCACAGTTCGTGGGTTCGAGCCCCGCGTCAGGTTCTGTGCTGACAGCTCAGAGCTTGGAACCTGCTTCTGATTCTGTGTGTCCCTCTCTCTCTGCACCTCCCCTGCTCATGATCTGTCTCTCAAAAATAAATAAACGTTAAAAAATAATTTAAAAAAAGAAGCATAGAGACATTTGCTCTTACCTCAGACTATCACTTCTTGCTTGGCAGTGAAATGAAGTTGCTTCTACACTATAGTTCCCACTCTCCAAACATCATCATGGTGTTGTACAGAATTCCTAGGCCACTTAATTGTTCCAATCATTCCACAAAGATTATTTGAGAGTTTACAGTTTCCAGGGATTGTTCCAGGACTTCCCAGAGGTAGATTCCGCTGCACTGAAAAGGAATCTAAAGCTTGATAATAAGTCTGGGCGGTAAATGTTCCTTTCACATCCTTGTGACTACTTATGTTCCATTTCTATTGCAGAGGAAACTTTTGAGTTTCGGTTCTAAACTGTTATCAGTCACTTGCTATTCTTTGAACTATTGCCCTCTGTTGTAGGGGATTTGAAATCAGTCCTCTACATGAAGCCTTGATTTGGAGAGTTGACGTGCAGCCTTAGGCAAGTTACATAAGTGTTTCTGAGCCTCAGTTTCCTCTTCAAAATTGAGATTTGTGCTCACTCACCATAGTCAGGTGTTGAAGGCTAAATGACATTCAAGTGCTTTGTAAAGTGTGACATGTACATGTTTGGTTTGGCAACATTATTCTTTATGGTGTAGAGTTTTGCTTTTTTCTTAATATCTTGCACACGGAGAGGTATTCTGTCAATATTTGTTAAATGAGTAAATTGATCAGAACTCTCCTGATCCTGAAAATCAAGGATGATTAACTTTTTGGATTATATAGTTTGCGACCAAGGAGAGCTGGGATTGCAAAAGAGTTTGATTAGGAACCAAAAATATAATGAGGTTAGGTCACTGAGGTTAACTCTGTCATTGAGACAAGGATATTCTTACATAGGATAAATAAATATAAATCTGTCACTTAAAATTAAGCCAAGTATCAATGACTTACCTTATTATTTTTTAAATAAGCTTTTAATTTTAGAACAGTTTTAAATTTACAAAAAATTGTGAACATAGTACATAGTTTCCATTTACCATACAACCAGTTTTTCTGTTACTAACATCTTATATTAGTATGATACATTTGTTACAGTTAGTGAACCAAGATCAATATATTATTTACTAAAGTGCATACTTCATTCAGATTTTCTGAGTTTTTGCCCAATATCCAATTTAGGCTATCATATTACAGTTAGTAGTATTGTGTGCTTAGACTTCTTTTGGTTATGACGCTTTCTGAGACTTTCCTTGTTTTTGATGACTTGACAATTTTTGAGGAGCAGGGGTCATATGCCTTTTACGGCGATCCTCAACTGGGACTTGTCTCATGTTTTTATCATGGTTACTGGGGTTACATGTTTTAGGAAAGAAGACCACAGTGGTTAAGCGCTGTTTTCATCACATCATATGAAGATTGCATACTAACAAGATGACTTATTGATGTTGATATTGACCTTGATTATCTGGCTGATAGTTTATCAAGTTTCTCACTGTAAAGTTACTCTTTTTCCCCACTTCCATACTGCGTTCTTTGGAAGAATGTCACTATGCCTAGCTCACACTTAAGGATTGTGGAGTTATGCACCACTTCCTTGACGTTGGACTAGCTACCATTATTTTATTAATAGAGATTATTTCCATTCAACATATGTTAAAGCCAACAGTAAATATTTGTTTAAAAATAGTAAATATTAAAAGCCTTTGAGTTAGTTGGGAACTAGACAAGGATTCTTGCTTGCCATTATTTATGATTTTGGTTTATCTAGCCAATGCAGTAAAATAAAAAACAACTTAATGTTGGATCTTTTCATGGATACAATTGCGGTATACTAAGAAACCCAATAGATTCTAGTTAAAAATAAGTAAGGGAATTTGATAAAGTGGTTAGATACAAGAAAACAATACAAAAATTAGGGGCACCAGGATGGATCAGTCAGTTAAGCATCTGACTTCAGCTCAGGTCATGATCTTGTGGTTCGTAAGTTCAAGCCCCACATTGGGCTCACTGCTGTCAGCACAGAGCCTACTGAACGTCCTCTCTTCCCCTCTCTGTCTGCCTCTCCCCTACTTGTGCTAGTCATCCCTCTCAAAATAAATAAACTTTTAAAAAACTACAAAAATTAACTTCCTTTTCATTATTTTAGCATAAGCCTTAGAAAAGGAGAGGGAGGAAAAACTTCCAGTCCTGGTAGCAACAGATATCCTGACTACTTTAGAATAAATCTAACAAGAAAGGCAAGGCTCTTTTTTAAATTTTTATTTATGTATTTACTGTTTAATTTACATCCAAGTTAGTTAGCATACAGTGTAATAACACTTTCAGGAGTAGATTCCAGTGATCCACAGATTCCCTGTGTATAACACCCAGTGCTCATCCCTGCAAGTGTCTTACTGAATGCCCCTCACCCATTTAGTCCATCCCTCCCCACCCGCAACCCCTCTAGCAATCCTCAGATTATTCTCTGTATTTAAGAGCCTCTTATGTTTTATCCCCCTCCTTGTTTTTATATTATTTTTGCTTCCCTCCCCTTACGTTCATCTGTTTTGTATCTTAAATTCCACATATGAGTGAAGTCATATGATATTTGTCTTTCTCTGACTAATATTGCTTAACATGATACCATCTAGTTCCATCCACATAGTTGCAAATGGCAAAATTTCATTCTTTTTGAAGGGCAAGATTATCATATGAAGAAAACTAAGGTTTTATTGAAGGACATAAAATGAGATCTAAACAGATTAAAGAACACTGTGTTCTTGAGTGGAGAGATTGAATATCATAAAAATATCAGTTTTCTAAAAAATGTGTTTAGTGCCATTCCAAGGAGAATCTCAACAGGACTCTTTTGAGGAGCAGGGGGGATACTGATAAAATAATAATGTTTATGTAGAAGAATAAATGCCTGAAAAATCAAGAGAAATTTGGGGTGAAAAAAGAAGTATGTGCCTTATCAGTTATCAGACTATACTCTTGTGGCAGACATACTATAAGATGGCCGCCATGATTCCCACTTCCTGGTATTCATGTCCTTGTGTAATCTCTGCTTGGATATTAGCAGGACCTATGATTTGCTTCTAATAGAATACAACAAAGGTGTTAAGATGTATGTGAATACGTGGTCATGATTATATTAGATAAGACTGTAATGTCTATCTTCCTGAGAGACTCTGCCCCTGGCTGGCTTTGAAGAAGTAAGCTTCCATATCGTGATCTGCCCTATGCAGAGGGACCACATGGCAAGAGAGTGAGGGCAGCTTTGACCAACAGCCAGCAAGAAAGTGTGGCTCCTAGTTTGGTAGCCTGCAAGCAATGGAATGCTGCCATCAATAAAGTGATCTTGGAAGCAGATCCTTCCCCATTGATGAAGGATCAAATGAAACCACAGCCACCCGATACCTTGACTGAAGGTTTGTGAGACCCTGAAACAGAAAACTCAGCTAAGCTGGGCCCAGACTCCTGACCGTGCAGAAACTGTGAGGTAATAATTATATGTTGTTTTGTGCCTCTATGTTTGTGGTAATACATAACTAATGCAGCTGTAAAGTCACTAATTGATTTCAATATCATATTGACTTAGAAATAGACAAACAGGTCAGTGGAACAATAGAGAATCCAGAATTAAATTCTAGTGTATATGGTTTATTGTATGAAAAAGAAGCCCTTCTTAAATTGAAGCCCCTACTTAAATAATATTAAAACTTCCAATTGGTTTAAATGCAGTCAGACTTTTAGCTAATATACTTTCTTCATTAAAAAAAGTCCTGTTACAAAAATATGTATTTACATTCTGATGCAAGCTTTTTCTCATTTTGGACTGATAACAGTTTGCTGATCAGTGCTGGCCCACTTACCATACTTTGGAGGTCACTGCTCTAGGGAAGGGATCAGCAAACCATTTCTATAAAGGAACAGCTAATAAATATTTTAGTCTTTGTGGGCAATATGGTCCCAATTGCAACTACTCAGCATTGTCATTGTTATGTGATATCAGCACAGACAAATGCAATTAAAGAAGCAAGGCTATATTCAAATAAAACTTTATTTACAAAAAGAAGTGGGCAGCCAGATTTGACCCATGGGCTATGGTTTCCTGACTCATGCTCTAGGGGGACCAATATAAGGAAGGGGTAATCCTTAGCCTCAAGAGTCAAACTTTTATATGGGCCTATAGGAGTGGGAGTGAAGCAGGCCTCAACAATTTTGGGTTTGAAAGACCTAGCAATGACCTATCCAATAAAGCAGCCATTTGAGCACATCAAACGTGGATAGTCCAAATTGAGATGTGCTCTGAATACAAAATACATAAATGCTGAAGGTTTAGTATAAAAAAATAAAATCTCTCAATTTTTGTATTATGTGTTGGAATAATAATATTTTGGACATACTAAGTTAAAGAAAACATTATTAAAGTTAATTTCACCCATTTTTTTAAATTTTAGAGTGAGCACAAGTGGGAGAGGGGGCAGAGGGAGGGAGAGGGAGAATCTCAAGCAGGCTCTAGATTCAGCACAGAGCCCGACATGGGACTCAATCACATGACCCTGGCTTCATGACCTGAGCCAAAATCAAGAGTTGGACACTTAGTGGACTGAACCACCTGGGTACCTTGAGAGAGAGAGAGAACCTTAAGCAAGTTCCATGCTCCGTGCAGAGCCCAGTGCAGGGCTTGATCCCACAACCCTGGAATCATGACCTGAGTTGAAATTAAGAGCTGGACGCTCAACCAACTGAGCTTCCCAGGCACCCCACCAACATACCCACTGAGGCTACTAGAAAATTTTAAGTTAGATATGCAGCTCTCCAGTAGATCTCTATTGGACAGCACTGGACTAGAAGTACTACAATTTTCTTAAAGGACTAGAAGTTTAAACTAAGTGCTATGGGACCAAGGGAGAGAGATCATCTAGCTGAGGAATTTGGAAAAGTCATGTGGACAGTATCTACCTTGGAGAATGATGGGATTTTGACACGTGGTGCCCTGAGAAGATCCTGAAGGATAATCAGATGGAGGAAGTGGCATAAGTAGAGGTTTGTAGAAAGCAGAAGGCTTTCTGTGTTTGGGGCAGAAGTGAGTTTAGCTATAATAAGGGCCGAAATGTGGTACGTCTAGATAAATAGGCATAGGCCTTATTGTGGGTTGACTGCCTGCGTTAGGGCTTTGGGCCTGTTTTTGCTGGCAGAGGTAGGGGGACCAGGCCGTATTTTTGAGCATGGAGTGGTAGTTTTGGAAGCTATTTACAGGTAGGTCTAATCTAGACACAGTAAGTTGATTGGGCTGGAATAAGAAATGCAAGAAGTGGTGAGACCTCATTAACTAAGAAAGCATAAACATCTCATATAGGATGACAGTGGGGATGAAGGATAGAGGACAATGGCAGCCACTTCACGATATGGCAAGGATATTTGGGAATGATTGAGAACCCCAGTGTTACGGTGCTTGAAGAACCTGAATGATGGTGATGGCTTCCTGGAAATGCAGACCTTAGAAGCCAGTTTGAGATTAATACGATGTGTTCCATTTGCCTTGTGTTTAGTTGGGGACACCAGTAGATTTAAGAGACAGGCCAGCTCTCAGAAGCTGGCTCACTTGTGTTCTTTGCTGACAAAAGTGGCCGTGCACACTTCTTTACTTTCGGCTGTCTCTGTACTTCCTGACCCTGCCCACTGCCCACCATGATCACAGCTAGCGAACCAGGAGAAGGGATCCAACCCTTGGCTATTTGCTCACACGCTGGTCAATGGAACTTAAGATGATCAGGCTTGTGAGATCTAGATGGAGCTGTTCTTTTGGAAGCACTTGAACTCAGATACAAGAGACATGGCTGGTGTAGGGACAGAAGGAGAAAGAAACATAGGGACAAGTAGCAGGAAAAGGAAAAACGTCACTGAGTGGGGCCAGTAAACTCCCGGCCACGAGACTATGCAGCCTCCTGAGTAGTTCTGTAGCAGCCCACACGTTTCCCTCTGGCCTGGAAGAATGGCGTTTCATGGTTCTGGTGACATATGACCAAGAAGGTGTGATTCCTACCCTCCTCACTCTCTCCTTTTTCCTAACAGGAAAGCTCCTTGATCGCTTCTCGGCCTTTTGGCTAAGATCAAGTATAGTAAAGCTCCTTGACTGTTAGGGAAGAGTGATTAGGTGGATGTTTTGAGTTGTTAAAAAGCTAGGTTTGGAATTAAAAGAGGAGGTTGGGGGAGAGATCAAGATTGAAGAAAGTCTTTGTTCACATAAGAAGCATGAGAACATATACAGGATTCTTTTCAACTGCATGGTCAGCCCAGAGTTCTACATGTAGCTGATGCTAAATTGCTTGCTGGTAGTGGATATAACAGGTGTAGCAAAGCATTCAGCACTAATGGAAGCCCAAGTCTCCAGTAAATCTTGTTTAAGGGATGAAGGTTCTACTACAGGGGAGAAGCAAGTTATTGGCACAAGTTACTTATTAATCTCCTTAACAGCAGCTCCTCTATTTGTGACATGAAGCCAGCAGTCATTTATATCCTTCAGAGATGTTGTGAGAACAAACAAGTCACTGCTTTGTGTGTTGTACTTTTCATAAGACAGTCCTGGTCTACAGAGGTAACCAGCCTGACCGTTTTTTTTTTTTTTTTTATAAATGGCTTAGAACAGGTAGCTCTGAATGGTGGCTCAATGAGTGGTTTGGAGGGTTTTGATTCAGTCTAGATGATAAATGGAGGTGAAAAACACTTCTCCACGTCATTGGAAACTCAGATTAAAGTCTTTTAAAACAAGATGTCAGGTGTGAGCTCTGTATATAGCATGTGAATTCTTTTGAGATAAAAATACAGGAAAAGAAAAAGCTCATAATGGAATATTCTAATAAAAAAGCTATTCAAATGACCCTCTACAAAACAATCTGTGTATGTGGTATATATAAGGAAGAAAATGCAGGTAGCAAATCCTGGAGAGGGACCCATATCAGAATGTTAATAGTCATGGTTGGGTGGCGAAATAATTCACAGGTTACTTTTCTGTGTGTGCTTTTCTTTATTTTCTGAGGCTCCTTTTCCTCCCCTTGCATATAGCATGAATTACATTTGCAATTAAGAAAACAGTAAATGCTGTTTTAAAAACAAAAATTTTCTGGGGCGCCTGGCTAGCTCAGTCAGAGCAGGTGACTCTTGATCTTGGGGTCATGAGTTCAAGCCCCACATGTGGTGTAGAGTTTAATTAAAATATATATATTCTGGGCACTTTATAGTATGTAGTTTTCCTTTGTTTCTCAAATATGGAGTGCCTATTTTTACATCAGTATGTCATTTATAATGTGGCAGTTCTTTGACCCAGTCCATTTTAGCCATTGGATTAAATTGAGTCAGAGCAAAAACACGTTTAACTTGATTTTTAAGCCTTGTCTCTTCAAAAGAAAAGGAAATGCCTGCTTATATTAAACAGACATTTTTTCACCATGTATTTCAAATATAATATTAAGACAGGGCATAATACGATCATTATCTTTGTATCTGTCACCCAACTTAATCAGATCTTGGCATTAGGCTTATTTCCTTGGGGTATTTGGTTTTTAAAGAAACATGAAAAAATTAGTTGATTCCTCTACAGCTCTTTGTCATAAATCCAGAGTTTGTAACTGGAGTAAATGTATAAATGTTATGTCTATAATGCATATCTACAACAATTATGAAGTATTGCTTTCAGATTTTTAAACATTTTTACGCATGAATCACACCGTGGATATTGTACTGAAGCTTGCCGTTTTTGCTCAACTTTGTTCTGATATTGTTTCCATGTTAATAAATGTGGCTCAAGGTTAGGGGCTGACAGACTCTGGCCCAGGGGCCAAATCTGGCCAGCAACCTCTTTTTGTAGGTTAACTAGGTATCCTCTCTGGCTGCTTGTACATCAAAGCAGCAGAGTTCAGTAGTTGCAAATGAGACTGGATGGCCCAGAAAGCCTCAAATATTTACTGTCTACAGAAAATATTTTACTTCAGAAATTAGTAAATATTTACGATTTGTGAAAAGTTTGCTGACCTTTGCTCTAGTTTACTCTCTGTGTGGCTATATCATTATTTATCTGTTTTTCCTACCTATGGAGACACTTATTGCCTGTTTCTTTCCAAGAAGCAATGCTTTGGTGAACATTGATGTATATATCTTCTTACTACGTGAGTGAGAGGGTTTCCAGTGTAGCACATTGATCAGGAAACAATTACGCTTTTCGTACATTTTGGGCCTGTTTTCCATACTTAGCAAGATAAAAAAAATTCCAGGCAGACAATGGCCCTGTTAGCTGATAGATATGTTATGTAGTGGTTTCAGAGAGAGGAGATATTTTTATTCTTGATGTAAATGGCTTTTCTCAAAGTTGATTTTTATTGCTGAAGTGGGAAAAGTGCTGAGTGGTGCATACAGAGCAAAGGGAGAGTTATGAACGGGCCTGTCAGCAACAAGGAAGTACCCTCTGTGTATGCAGGGAACTGTACTAGGTCATGGTGATATCATTGTTGTTGTTGTTACTATTTATAGTTGCTACTTGATTGTTGAGCATTTATGAAAGGACCAGGGTAGTATTCGATGCTTCACATGCATTATTTTATTTAATTCTCATAACAACATGTTAAGGTAGTAATTACTGTTCCTCAGTTTGAAAAGGGGCAGCTGAGGGGCACCTGGCTGGCTCAGTTGGTTGAGCATCTGACTTCAGGTCAGGGCATGATCTCACGGTTCGTGGGTTCGAGCCCCTCGTCGGGCTCTGTAAAAACAAAAATTTTGTTTGAAAAGAGGCAGCTGAGGTCCAGAGTTTGGCCCAAAGGCATGTTTAAGTGAGTCTTCAGTTGGGACCTCTCCACCTGCCCTGGCCTGCTGCTTGTTGTCAAGTTCTCGGTGGTAGACCTTTGAGGATGGGGTAGAGCGTGGTCTGAGAACCCACACTTCTCTGAGAACAAAGCCTCGTCGACTCCAGCCCTTGGCTCCTAGAAGCTGACCAGGGGTTCAGTGCCCAAAGCAGCAGCCTTGGCTTTCCAGAAAGGTCAAAGTTTACAACTTCAGTGGGGGTAATTACCTTATACATATTTGTTTGTTTGTTTGTTTGTTTGTAGAAAACTGAGGCCAGCGCCATCTTTTCTCATGTTTTCCTATCCTCTCAGCTCCCAACTCCAGTTTCTCAAGTGGGAGATTTACTGCTGCCCAGATCAGTGGGTGTTGAGGACTGTCTAAGGGATCCTAATGTCAGGCTCAGAGCTCTTCCTGAAACTGGACAACTGCTCATTCACTTCCAAAGGTTTGAATTTCTAAATGTCTTTGTCTTGCTTCAGTTTATGTCAGGGGCAGGCAAGACATTAAGAAATCCTGAAAACTTACATGGAGATAGTCATTCCACTCATTAAAAAAACAAACAAACAAAACGAAACACATATCCTAACAAGACTAAATTACTGTACCAAACTGCACGGGCATTATTTCTCCCACTGCTGCGAAACGTGGTAAGGATGTGAACATGTCTCTCATGCCTATAAGCTCCCAGCCACTGTGAGCACGACAGAAGCCAAGTCATTAAAAGCTACTGGAGAGGCAGTTTTTTTCTTTCCTTCAAAGGAACAAAGCTGAAAGCAATGGGAATCCTCAGGCATTTTCCTAGGGGAGCTGACGCTAGCTTAAATACAGTTCTCTAAGCCACAGGTGGACACACTGATTAAGCTCATCAACCCAATTGCCAAGGAAGTTTGTGAGCTGGAGTGAACTTGCTTTCAAGCAGTAATCTGACCAGTTGTTTATACCCCCTATGAACAGCAAGAAAAAGACAGTACCCTGCTTTATAATGACAATAAAATGTTTTTGCCATAAAACAGAATTGTCCACCAGAAATTTTCCATGGCTGATGAATATCCATTGTAAAGTCAGGCAACATGTAGACTTATGTACACAATCTTAAGTCTCTGAAATCTGCCTTGTATGTTTACCTTATGAAGATGTCCATTACAAAATGTCAATTCAAGGACTTGTGATTATTCTTAACTCATTGCCAATTGGACCTCTATTTGCATGTTGATTTTTTTTTTGACACCACCGGCTCTCAGTTTAACCTATTATGTCATAACAATCAAATAGTTTTGAAATTATGAACCTGATCACTCCTCTAGGAAAACCTTCTGATGAACATGACTTTATCACATCACTTCCAATTAACCTGAGAGCTTTGTCATTGTTATCTTCACATCTGTGCCATTGTAATCATCCTAAACACACAATTCTGCTTTTTCCAGTTATTGTGTGATTCACATATGGACTGCCTATGGGTGTGGAAATGGTTGTGTGTATTATTTTGTGTTTGAAAAATTAAGTCTTTATGGAAGAACCAACTATAAAGGAGTGTGGAAATACTTATGTACAGATTAAAGAATAATTAAAAAAGCAAACAGTCACCTAGTTAGCCTCCAAGTTTAAGAAATAGAACAGAAGCCTCCCGCTTAACCCGATCATGTCTTCCTCTCTCCCCTCTGTAGGGAAACTAGACTTACCATTCCCTCGCTTTTAATAGCTGTACCGCATATTGAATGTACCGTTAAATGACCTAGAATTTCTCTCTCTCTCTTGTTTTTGCCTATCTTTGAACATTATGTACATTGTGTAACACTGCATTTGTTCTGTGACTTCTTTCACTTCACATATGAGATCCATCCACATGGCTACTTGGGGCTATGTTTATTCTTTTTCATTGCTTTATAATATTTCAGTATATGACTGTACCCCAAATTATTCATTCTGTTGTTGGACATTTGGGTGGTCTTCAGGTTGCCTTTATGTTTCCTGTTGAACATCTGTGAAGATGTAAGTGCATCTTCAACTTAAAAGATGCTGCTAAACTATTTTTTCTAGTCATTATGGATGGCTGAGAAGTCTAGTTGTTTCATATCTTCTCTAGCACTTAATCTTGTGAAATGTCTCCATGTTTTTCCACTTTGGTGGATGTTTAATAGTATTATGGTGATTTAATTTGTGTTCCTCTCCTCTGGTTAATAACAAGGAAATAAATATCTTCATATATTTGTTGTCCATTCTTATATCAATTTGGGGGCCATATTGCACTGCCGCATGAAAAGACATCTGATTCTTTCCCCTATTCCTATGATTTGAATGTTTTTTTTTAATTTTATTAAAAAATTTTTTGAATAGAGTTGACATACAATGTTATATTAGTCTCAGGTGCACAACATAGTCATCCGCCTTCTCCATATGTCACACTGTGCTCCCCACCAGCATAGCTGCCATCTGTCACCATACAATGCCCTTGCAATACCACTATGTTCTTTATGCTGTGCCTTTTGTTCCCATGACTCATTCAATCCATCACTGGAAGCCCGGATCTCCCTCCCTCCCCGCTTCACCCATTTTGCTCATCCCCAGCAGCCTCCCCTCTTGTGTGGATGTGGAGAAAGAAGAACCTTCCTGCAGGGTTGGTGGGAATGTAAATTGGTGCCACCACTGTGGAAAACAGTATGGCGTTTCCTCCAAAAATTAAAAATATAAATACCATATGACCCATTAATTGCACTACTGGGTATTTACCCAAAGAAAATGAAGACACTAATTTGTCAGATTTTTTATTAATAAATTGCATTTTTAAGAAATGGGGTGCCTTGGTGGCTTAGTTGGGTGTCTGATTTTTTTTTAATTTTTTAATTTTTTTATAATAGTTTATTGTCAAATTAGTTTCCATATAACACCCAGTTCTTCTCCCCACAAGTGCCCCCCACCATGACCATCACCCCCTCCCCCTCTTTCAGTCCACGGTTCGTCTCCAGTATTCAGTAGTCTCCCTTGATCTGTGTCCCTTACTCTTCCCTGCTCTCTTTCCCCCTTCCTCTCCCCATGGTCCTCTGCCAGGTCTCTACTGTTAGACCTATGAATGCAAACATATGGTATCTATCCTTCTCTGCCTGACTTATTTCGCTTGGGTGTCTGATTCTTGATTTCAGCTCAGGTCGTGATCTTGCAGAATTGTGGGATTGAGCCCCACATTGGTTGGAGCCTGCTTGGGATTCTCTCTCCCTCTGCCCCTCCTCTGCTTGCACTCTTTCTCTTTCTCTCTTTCTCAAAAGAAATAAATATTAAAAAATATTTTTATAAATGTAATTGCTTATATTTGTATACAATATACTTGTATATAATTTTGGAATACATATAGTCATTTATATATGATACAAGAATATGTAATGTGTATAAATATGTTTGTTTATTTTTGAGAGAGAGAGAGATTGAGAGAGCATGAGCAGGAAAGGAAAGAGAGAGGGAGTCACAGAATCTGAAGCAGTCTCCAGGCTCTGAGCTGTCAGCACAGAGCCTGACGCAGGGCTCAAACCCATGGACCTTGAGATCATGACCTGAGCCAAAGTCAGACACTTAACCAACTGAGACACCCAGGCGCCCCTAGGCACTTTTTGTTTTTTAAGAGAAAGAGAGGGCATGAGTTGGGGAGAGGGGCAGAGGGAAAGAGAGAGAATCCCAAGCAGGCTCCACACTCAGCATGGAGCCTAACATTGGGCTCAATCCCATGACCCTAGGACCATGACCTGAGCGAAAATCAAGAGTTGGATGCTGAACCAACTGAGCCACCCAGGTGCCCCAACCTAGGCACTTTTTAAAAAAAGTTCTGAAAATGCCCAGTGGCCCCTTTTTACTACCTTCAGTTTCCGTCAGTGGTTTGGAGACAAGGCATTGGACTAGAAACTCAGGTTTCTTTCAACCATCTATGTGTCTGATAAAGCATAAATGTCTGTTGCTTTCTCTCAGTTTGCAGATTTGGGAGCTGTGTGGTATTTAATACCAGGAATGCTTGGAATATTTTTATTCTAATTTCTTTGGGGGGTTATTTCCTTGAAATATATTTCTAAATGTGGAATTATTAAACATCTTATTTCTTTTAACCTGGTATCTCATATGTTAGGAGATGAACTGATCAAACTAGCTATTGACCCACAGTTGGTCTCACAGCCTTAGTTAATATGCATTTTGTTAGCTTAATTAATAGAAGTGGTATCGATTTTTCTTTTAATTTGACTAAAGGTTGAGCTTTGGGACTTGAGTTTTCAAAAGCTGATTCCTTGAGAAACCACTTATTAAAAGTCTAGTGTATATTTGCATCCTGTCCTCAGAGGAAATGATCAGTTCTTTAATTCCTTTCTGTTCTACTGGAATAGATGACCAATTTGTGACGTTATTGAGTTGGTCAGTGGTGATGATTTATGGCTATGAAACCTAACATATAAGTTAAAGACAACTCTTAGAAAAATGTGCTTGAGATGTTTCCAGATTTATCTATGCTTATTAGCTGTGGAGGAAAGCATTGATAGTACTGATTGCCTGTATTTGAAAGTATCCTAACTAAAATGTTGAATGACTATATTGTATGCCTGAAGCTAATAGAACACTATATGTTAACTAACTGGAATTAAAATAAAAATTTTAAATATAGGGTTACCTTGGACGGCTCACCCAGTTGAGTGTCCGACTTTGGCTCAGGTCATTGGCTCAGGTCATGATCTCGTGGCTCATGAGTTCAATCCCCATATCGGTCTCACTCCTGTTAACCTGTCAGCACAGAGCCCACTTTAGATCCTTTGTCTTCCTCTCTCTGGCCCTCCCCTACCCCTTGTGCTCTCCCAAAAATAAATATTAAAAAAAATTTTAATTTAAATATAAACAAATGAGTGAATGAATGTTTGGTAGAGTTCACCTGTTTAAAAAAAGTGTTCTAAATAGCCCTTAAGTCATCAACATTCTCCATTTTCTTTATTTCTCTGGGATTGTTACCTTTCACCACTAGCTTTTGTTAAATTTACATAATAAATCCTTACATAATAGATCCTTGTTATAAGGATGTGGTGTAGAAATCCTCAAGGGGTGGGGGAAGCTTGCCCCCAGGGGACGTTTGGCAGTGTCTGTAAACATTTTTGGGGGTCACAATAAAGGCGAAGGTGAGGCAGAGAAACGCTGCTCTGGGATAAGCAAGTTTCTTTCCCTCCATGTCCTCCCCAGTCACTGTTATTTCCATGTTTTATAAGTGAATGATCGGTTCCCACTTATGTTGCATATATATGCAATGCAATTTGCCAACTTAAAGTGTACAATTTGATGAATTTTGACAAATGCATACCATTGTGCAACCACCCCTGTAGTCGTGTTTAATGTGTTTAAATTTTAGGGGCGCCTGGGTGGCTCAGTCGGTTAAGTGTCCCACTTCGGCTGAGGTCATGATCTCATGGTTCATAGATTTGAGCTCCATATTGGGTTCTGTGCTGACAGCTCAGAGCCTGGAGCCTGCTTTGGATCCTGTGTCTCCCTTTCTCTCTGCCCCTCCCCCTGCTCACATTCTGTTTCTCTCTCAAAAATAAACAAACATTAAAAAAATATTTAACATGTTTAAATTTTAATTCTGTAGCTCAGAAGGAGTCTTAAAGTAATTCACGTACCAATGGGTGGCTTGTGACTGATGGGTAGAACATAGGTGGTAATTCATAAAGGATGATTTCCTTAGAACTGGGTTTTTGCTCCCTTACGGTATGAATCTGGTGGGTGGTTTGTTTTGCACGGTGGGGCACGTTTAGTCCTCTGAATAACTGGCTTAGGGGATAGTTGCTACAGCATAAAATAGGAAACCTGTATTAGCCTCTGTCATAAGGTACTGAGTTTTGTGTCCACAAATTTCTGAGTTCCTTCACATTTTCTAGGGTTTTTTTGTTGTTGTCGTTCATGCATGCAACACTGGGTGTTGGAAACAAACCCTGAATATATACTTCTTTCCTAAAGGACCGTTTCCAAAATGTTGGCTACTTTGGTGGTTAAATCTAACCTCCGTAAGTAGTAGCAGTTGTCTGTGGTAAAGTGAATGGAAACCCTTGCTTGCATTGCTGAACCACATTCTGAGAGAGCTTTGCCGTGACCACTAAGTGCTGTAATTGGAGCTTGGGAGATGATTTCAGATGAG
Source organism: Suricata suricatta (assembly GCF_006229205.1). Taxonomy (NCBI): domain Eukaryota; kingdom Metazoa; phylum Chordata; class Mammalia; order Carnivora; family Herpestidae; genus Suricata; species Suricata suricatta. The sequence continues at coordinate 31,724,456 of NC_043717.1, forward strand.
AATTGGAGTTATAAGTGAGTGTGAGTGCTTGGCAAGTGTTTTCTCTTTTCCCCTTTACCTCCCTTTCCAGTCAAGGTGGTGTTCACATTCAGGGTTTCACAGGGAGTTTGTTAGTGTGCCTCAAGGAGAAAGCAAAAGGTTAGATGGGAAGGTGGTCAGCAGTTACTCCCGATTTCTGTTCGTATTACTGTGCCGGAATGAGAACATAGCAATTCTTATATAATAGTAAAAAATGAGGTAAGGCTTGGAGCATTGCAATGGTTAGAGGTATTTAACTACATTTTAATACTATAGGTTATGTCTCAGAATAACCATAGGAATCTTGCTGGTTTTATTTGTGGGTTTAATACTATCTACAATACTGAAATGATACTCTGTGAAATGGGGGAAAATACCCACAAATTTAAAATGCTGTGTTTGCCAATTTTCCTCTCTCGGCCTCATGCACCAATCAGGACATTGTCGGAGAAAGAAGTCATGTTGAACAATTCTGCCAATTCCACCAGGTAATCTTGGGATCGTTTGTGTCACCCCTCATGGTAACCTGAGTATTTCAGAATACTCATGATGAAAAGAGTCTTTCAACTTAAGAAAACCAGAACTCTTTTGGACCAACATCTCCAATGCTAAGAAAAGATTTTTCTCTGCAGATATTTGTCGTCAGGCTCTTCTTCCCTGGCCTCTTAGCCCAAGGTGCTGTCTTGCCCACTGGCAATCCAGTTCCAAGAGTGAATGTATTGTCCAGAAGAAGTGATATTTTGGAGTGGCCTTATCTTTGTTTTGAAAGAAGGCATTTATGGAATGATCCCAGTTTGTTTTTGCTAATAGACTAGAACATAGACAAAAACCTCAGGCATTTAAATTCCTCATTTGTCCCTACTTCACTGCTTCTTTACTCTTCCCTACTTTCACTGTCCCTGTTGACAGGGAAGGTGTTTTGCTAGTGGATAAGTGATTATTTAACCCCCTGGCTGAGGCCACATTAGCATTAGAAGAACGGATTGGATTTTCTGTTTGAGTTGAGAATTTCTGCTTGATGGTGCTCAAGACTTTTAGTTGGTTAGCCACAAGATTGGTGATGAACCACCCAGAGATAACGATTTGGTAAAAGTACTTTAAGAGCAACGTAAAACTTTAAAACCTGGAGGAGCACAACACATTTGGAATACTGCTATTCCACACAGATTTGTGTCCTGATGGTTCTCATTCAGCTAGAATTTTCCCATGTCTTTAAAAATTCTTTAAAAATACCATTAAATGGCCACGTATTTTTCTATCCTGAGGCTCACTTATTTAAGCAATTTTTCTGCCATAATGTATATAGGTTGTTTCTGGTTTTTCATTAATATAAGATTGTGATTAGTAGCTTTGAACTTAAATCTTTGGCTTTGCATTTCTAATTTCCTTATGGAAAGATTGAATATGAATGATTTTAGATATTGAAAACTTTTGCCAGAAGAACTTTCAGCAGGGATGTTTGCCAATATCCTCCTGCTAATTGCATAAGAAAATGTTAATTACAGCACAGTCCTACCATTAACAAAGATTTAAAACATTTCAGGATTCTTAGTTTTATAAAAAGAGCAAATTATATATATATATATGTTTTTAATTATAAGGTGAAACTTTAAAAATCTATTTGCATTTTATGAATTGTCTGTTCTTTTACTCTGGCCATTTTTCTATTAGTGGTGTTTTATTGTTTTATGAGAGTGTTTATACATTAAAACTATCCATTTTTTGTGTGTGTTTCACATTACCTAATATGTCATTCCTCTTGTAATTTATGAGACAGGAGCTTTATAAATTATGAATTTGAAAAAATAAAAATAAACTCATATACAGCTATAATGCTATAGAAAAGCTTGGTATTAATGCGTATTTTCCTTCTCTAAAAGGACCTAACTGAACTCATTGTAAAGGCATTGTGACTGAGAGAATTGTGATCTGGTCTGGATTCTGCTTTTCTTCAGCACTGTTATGACTCATTTGCCCTTTTTTTTTTTTTCTGAATTTACTCACACCTCATGAGCTGGGTTGAAATTCTACTTTATTGTACTAAGGTCATCACTCTTAATTGCAGGAAGTTGTTAGTCTTTGCTATTTAAGTCCTTGATCAAAGTTTCCTTAATGATGTCTTTCAACTTCTAAGAAGTTTTCTTAACTTTGCGATGTCATGGGTATATTTATTGGGAATGGTTCATGTCTGTTAGTCTGGCCACAAATGCTTAGGATGGTTGTTGCTCTCGGGGAGTTTACATTCCATCGGTGGGGAACACAAGGTGAACGTGGGAAGACCAGGTAGGATTTTGCCATGCGTATTTGTTTGCTTGCTTGAAGATCTTTAACAGCTTTACTGAGGTATAACTGACATACCGCAAACCAAACATATTTGAAGTGTACAGTTTAAATTTGGGGAAATGTATAGATCTAGGAAACTATCACAACAATTAAGAAAGTGAGTGTATCCATCCTGCCAAAAGCTTCGTGTGCCCATGGTAATCTACCATCATGCCACTTCCCATTTCCCATTCCCGGGCAAGCCCTGATCTGCTTTTCATCACCACAGTTTGCATTTTCCAGAATTACATAGACCTGGAATCATACAGTCTATACTTTTTTGTCTGGCTTTTTTCATTCAGTGCCATTATTTTGAGATTCATCCACGTTGTAATGTATATTTATTTCATTTCATTTTTCATGTCAAATTTATTCATTTTTATTCATGAGGAGTTTTTCATTAAATGGATGTATCTGTTTGTTTACCCATTCATTTGTTGATGGGCAGACATTTGTATTTTTCCAATTTTTTGCAATTAGCAAATAAAGCTGTTATGTATATTTATATACAAGTGTTTCTATGGACATATGCTTTCATTTCTCTTGGGGTAAATACCTAGGAATGGAATGACTGAGTCATATGGTAGGTATCTGTTTAACTTTGCTAGAAACTGCCAAACTGGTCTCCAAAATGGTTGTATTGTTTTACACTCACATGTACAGTTCCAGTTTCTCCATATCCTCACCAACACTTGGCATGGTAAGTTTTGAAATTTTATTTATTTTAATAGATGTGTAGTGGTATCTTGATTGATAACATCATATGATTCATGATGTTGAGCATTTTTTGTTCTTACCCACATTATTTTATTGTGGTAACATACATATAAAATTTACCATCTTAACTGTTCTTAAGTGTTTATTTTAGTGGCATTAAGTATTTTCACATCGTTATGTAATCATCTCCACCATCTATCTGTAGAGCTCTTTTCATTTTGCAAAATGGAAACTCTCTACCCATAAAACTCCCTATTCCTCCCTTCCCCAGCCCTTGACAACCACCATTTGGCTTTGTTTTTCCATGAATTGGGCTACTCTAGGAACCTCATATAAGTAGAAATACATGGTATTTGTTCTTTTGTGACTGGTTTATTTCACTTAACTTGACGTTCTCAAGGTTCAGCCATGTTGTAGTATACGTCAGAATCTCCTTCTTTTAAGGCTGAATAACATCCCATTGTATGTATATACCATGTTTTTCATGTGCTTATTTGCATCTGCATATGTTCTTTGGTGAAGTATCTGTTCAAATCTTTTGCCCATAATTTTTAGAGGATTATTTCTTATAACTTTATGTTGTGAGGTCTTCATATTTTTTGGATACAAGTCCTTTATTAGATATATGAATTACAAATATCTTCTCCCGGTCTGTGTCTTACTTTTCAGGGTCTTTAAAAGAGCTAAAGTTTTTTAATCTTGATAAAGTCAATTTCTTCCTGTAAGGATCATGCTTGTGGTTTCATGTTCCAGGACCATTTGTTGAAAAGACTTTTTTCTACTGAATCGCCTTTGCACCTGTCGAAAATCAGTTGTGTATATGTGTGTGGGTCTATGTCTATGATCTGTGTTTTGGTCCATCTATTTGTCTATTCTTTAGTACCACACTGTCTTGATTGTAAAAGCTTTATAATAATTCTTGAAAACAAGCAGTATTAGTTCTCCAACTTAGTTCCTTTTTATTCCATTTTCTGGAAGTGATTGTAAAGAATTGCCATTAATTTTTCCTTAAGCATTTAGATTTCACCAGGAAAGCCATCTGGGTCCGGAGTTTTCTTTGTGGAAAGGTTTTTAACTATAAATTCAGGATTTTAAAAATGTTTATTTACTTATTTTGAGAGAGAAAGCATGAGTCAGGGGAGAGGTGGAGAGAGAGAGGAGACAGAGAGAATCCCAAGCAATCTCCTTTGCTGATAGTGCTGATCTCATGAACAGTGAGATTATGACCTAAGCCAAAATTAAGGGTTGGTTGCTTAACCAACCGAGCTACCCAGGCACCCCTAAATTCAGTTTAATTAATAAATATGTATCTATTTCAGATTTTCTATTTTTTGTTGAGTCATCTGTGGTAGTATGTCTCTTTCAAGGAATTAGTCCATTTCCTCTAGGTCATCAAATTTGTTGGCATAAAGTTTTTAATGATATTCCCTGATTATGTTTTCAATACTTCTAGAATGTATAGTGATATTTCCCCCAATCTGGTTGTGATTTGGGTTTTCTTTCTCTTTTTCCAGACCAGTCCAGCTAGAGTTCATCAATTTTACTGATCTTCTCAAAGAGCAAGTTTTGGTTTCATTGATTTTTCTGTGTGTGTGTGTGTGTGTATTTATCTTAATGATTTTGGCTCTGATCTTCTTTCCTTTCTTCTACTGACTTTGGGTTAAATTTTCTCTTGTTTTTCCAGTTTCTCAAACTAGGGGCTGAAGTCATGGATTTGACATCTTTCTTCTTTTCTAATATAAGCATTCAATGCTATATATATTCCCCTAAATACTGTTTTAGCTGCCTTTATAAATTTTAATATCTTGTCATTTCATTTTCATTCATTTCAAAGTAAAAATAAATTAGTAAAAGAATACAGGTGAGGACGTTTCTGATACATCTCGTATTTTCAAGTACACTTTTTCTGATATCTAACCTTCATCCCGTGAGCATTAGATTCCTACAGTCATTCCCCACTCTTTCCTTAACTCTCTCTTTTCATAGAATTCTCATCCATATGTTCTAAAATGTCCTTAATTTGTAGGTTGAGCTGAGATTTGCTCACTGAGGTGTAATTATCTACATTTTATCTTTATCTTCTCAAGTTTAAAAATACAACAAAACTGGTGTTACATTAATGATACATAGTCAGTTGAGGACAGTTATTTTTCCTTAACTGCATTTGGTCCCATGTATGCTGAAGAAACTTGGTTTAAAGAAAGAAGATAACTATGGATAGTTTTCAAGTAGAATGGAAAAATCAAACTTGCGTAAGTGGTGGAGAACCCTATTTTTGGACTCAGATGGAACTTTGACTTTTTAAATTGTTAAACACCCAACTGTCAAGTTGGAATCAGTGGCCCAGAAGGATCAGTCTTGAGTATCACCCCAAGGCCTTATTACTCCCTGCCTTTGACAAAATGTCCACCCCTCCAAAGCACCAGCGAACTTGTCCTTCTTTTTATCTACTTTGTTGTTATTTTTATGGTTATCCAAATATTTGTGGAAGACCAACGTTCCTCTGGATTATATTTTGGAAGTCAAATTTCCACTGGGGCTTTTACATCAAATTGCTCTTCTCACAGGCTATTTGGTGCCAGATTCCCTTCCAAAATGCCAGGTCACCGGATATGCATTTCTACTGCCCTTTATTTCCCAAAGTCATCTTTGATTTATAGTATGTATCTGGGGGTAAGAGCACAGGAAAATGAGAAGCAAATGCCTTTATCTGCAGATAACAGCTTCTGAATGATCCCAGCCCTTATCTGCATGTTAAAATAGAGAAGTGGGGGGTGCCTGGGTGGCTCAGTTGGTTAAGCGTCCGGCTTCGGCTCAGGTCACGATCTCACGTTTGTGGGTTCGAGCGCCATGTCGGGCTCTGTGCTGACAGCCAGCTCAGAGACTGGAACCTGCTTCCGATTCTGTGTCTCCCTCTCTCTCTGACCCTCCCCTGCTCACACTGTCTCTCTCTGTCTCTCAAAAATAAATTAAAAAAACATTAAAAAATTAAAAAAAAAATAGACAAGTGGTCCTTTGGCTACTTGTGTCAGCTGCCAGCAAGTGAAATAGCCTGTACCTCTCAGATGATTGTTCCTTTGCCTCCTCAATGCTGCTCATGGTCCCGTTGGGGAAGGGAAAACTCCTCTTAAATCTGAGGTGTTATTTGGAAACTAATATTGAGATCCTAACATACTCCGTGTTATGTTATATAGATCCTCTATAACACTGAGAGGCTTCGCTAGAAAGATGAATGGCATTGGTTACTCTAGATTATTTTACATGTGGAGCTGTTGATATTCCAAAAGCTTCATTTGTAGTATCTAATACATCATCTTAAACTGAAGTGCTTGTGTTCTTTAACCTATGTAACTGTCATCTATTGGATGCTGGCCCATCTTGGGGCTGATGAGTTCCTGGAGTCACTTTGCTCCTCACAGCATGGACAACACATCATCTCGGACTAGCTGGAAATGAGGAATCCTCAGGTCTGACCCCAGACCTCCTGAATCGAAATCGGCATTGTTCACAAGATTCCCCAGGGATTAGGAGTACAGTAAACTGTGAGAAGCACTAACATAGAAAATGGGCAATTTGTTTAGGAATCAGGGCATCTAGAATTTATTCCTGGTCCTTTTAGTTAGTTAGTTAGTTAGTTAGTTAGTTAGTTAGTTAGTTTCAAAAAAGGAACCTCTTTCTTGATTGTCCCAAGCTTTGACTTTCTCACATTTAAAAACTGACTTATAACTGGGTTTTTCTGTAAAGCACCTGGGTAGCTCAGTCCGACTTCGGCCTAGGTCATGATCTCACTGTTCCCACGTTCGAGCCCTGGGTCGGGCTCTGTGCTTACAGCTCAGAGCCTGGAACCCATTTCACATTCTGTGTCTCCTTCTCTCTCTGCCCCTTCTCCGCTTACTCTCTGTCTCTGTCTCTCTCTCAAAAATCAATAAACATGAAAAAAATTTTTATTTTAAAAACTGATTTATATCTGGGTTTTTCCAGGCTCACAGGAGATGAGCAAAGGGGTCATTTAGATGTCTGAAGAGACACTTTTGAACTCCTCAGGGAAAAGCACATAACTGAAGACTGGGCATTGTTAGTGACTCGCTCTGCCTACCTCCCAAAGTACCTTTGGATAACTTCAGGCAAGCAAGCATCTCTGAGTGATACAGCCAGTCCTCGTATGCGTGGATTCTGTATTTGCAAACTTGCTTCCTTGCTGAAACCCACCTGTAACCCTCAGATTGGTACCGCTTTTACACAGCTGTGCACAGAGTTGCAAAAACTCTGAGTCCCCCTGACGTACACATTCCCAGTTGTTGAACATGGCGATGCTCTGCCTTCTTTTTTAAACTCTCATACTGGAAACAAGCCTCCTTTTCATGGTCTATTTAGTGTCACATTGTTCCCATGTTTGTTTCCATTTTGTGGGTGATCATACTATTTAAAATGGCCCCCAAATACAGTGCTGAAGGGCTGACTGGTGCTGCCAAGGGTAAGAACGCTGTGATGCACCTTGTGGAGAAAATACAGGTGTCAGATAAGCATCATTTAAGCATGAATTGTAGTGATTTGGGCCGTGAGTTTGTGTTAATGAACCAACAGTATATATTAAATAGGTGTCTTTCCACAGAAACACACATAAAGCAAGGTTGTGTGTGTGTGGACTGGGTAACAAAATTATGTGACCCAAAGTTCTTAGGAATCTCACTGTATGTTTCCACTAAGAGCAATAGGGCCACTATTTGTCAATTCAGTGTTTGTGGTGACTGTATAGCACCGTAGTGCTGAGAATCATGAAAATCAACTGTATGTGTAAAAGAACAATTAGACTGGCATTCCGTCTGGGCATCATTTTCTCCTTTATGGATGATGGCGAGACTAACCTGTTATAAGAAATGTACCTGTACTCTGTGAGCACATATTCAAATGAAGATACCTGGTTATTTACAAAAAAAAAAAAACCAAAAAACCAGACTTCACCAATATTTGGAGGCTTTTTTGGAAACGAAGCAATATGATAGGGAAGCTTTTCTTTTCCTCTGGGTGAGGAGGCATGGCAAGTGAAACAGCTGTACTCTGCCTTTAGGCCACATGTTAAGCTCATTTTTGTTTGGGTCTGGGTCTTCTCTTTCAGTCAGCCTTGCTTCACTCTGTGTCCTGCCCCCCTGACCCACGATCCTTGTGGCTGCATCCGTGCAGGCCCACATCACGTGTTTCTGGATCTTCAACTAATCTTTGGACTGGTCTGGCCTCCACTTTCCAGTGCAGCCACTTCCTACCACAGCAAATCTGATTCTATCCCTCGACTGTGTAAAATCGCTCAGTGGCTCCTAGTTACCTTGGGATAACAGTTTCAGAGCCTCTGAGATTTTGCCTCTGACTTCCTTGCCCCTGTGCTTGAAGATCCCTGACCACACGAAACTCTCCCACTTCTGTGCCTTTGCATGGTCTGTCCCTCTGCTTTCCTTTCTTCTTCACCTCCCAAGGAGTCGCCTCTAGGTCTAAGATGCTGAAAATTACCTTTTTTATTGGGATGGTAGAGTAAAAAAATTTCCCTCCTCCATTCGGCAGCGAGCACCTTTTATTCCCCTTGATGGAAAGGAATGGTGTTGTTCAGTCTGGTGTCACTAGTACCTTTTATAGGAGCGTGTGGCCATGAGGTCACTGGAAGTATTGCATAAATGAGAATTTAGAGGTAAGTCTGATCTGATTAGTGTCATAATAGACTGGTTTTGTATCAGTAGCCCTGATCCACATCGGTTCTGAGATCACTAATCTTCAAGGAAATCCCTTGTAGAATACATAATGAGCATTTAATTCTGGAAAATACAAAAAATTTGAGGGTGAGGAGATTAGCTGTAAAGTACAATAGCAACTTGTTTTATGTGGTCAGTTAGTTTAAAATTTTCTTTTTTAATGTTTTTTTATTTGTTTTTGAGAGACAGAGAGAGAGAGAGACAGACAGACAGACAGTATGAACAGGGGAGGGTCAGAGAGAGAGAGAGGTACAGAATCTGAAGCAGGCTACAGGCTCTGAACTAGCTGTCAGCACAGAGCCTGATGCAGGGCTCGAACCCACCAACTGTGAAATCATAACCTGAGCTGAAGCTGGACGCTCAACTGACTGAGCTACCCAGGCGCCTCTGTGGTTAGTTGGTTTAAAAGAAGTGAGTGATGCTTAGTGTGGCATTTGTTTGATAAGAAATAAAGAACATAGAGGTACCTGGGGGGACTTAGTCAGTTGAACCTCTGACTCTTTGTTTCAGCTCAGGTCACGATCTTACAGTTCGTGAGTTCAAGCCCCACATTGGGCTCCAAGCTGATAGTTTGGAGCCTGCTTGGGATTCTTTCTGCCCTTCCCCTGCTCTCTCTCTCTCTCTTTCTATCCCTCTCAAAAAATAAACTAAAAATTTTTTTAAAAAGAAATAAAGAACATAGGATGAATTAATTCAATAAAGTATCAATACTCTAGACCTTGATTCTTCCTTTCCCTGGTTCATACAATGAGTAATATATAACAGTCAAAATAAATGAACTATTGCAATGTAGAACACCATGGGTGAATCTTATTAATATAACAAATGAAAGTAAGTCACTCAAGATTACATGATGGGAATATATCAATGTTCAACAAAAGATTCCAGACAGTGGTTACTTTGAGAGGGGGCGAGGCAGGGGAAGGGGATAGGAATAACTGAATGAACCACATAGACTATTCATATGTCTAGTCTCCATGTTAGGTTGTGTGTGTGTGTGTGTGTGTGTGTGAATATAATAAACACAAATAAACAAGGCCATCGGCTACCTTGGTTGCTCAATCAGTTAAGCATCTAACTCTTGATTTCGACTCAGGTCATGACCTCATGGTTCTTGAGTGTGAGCCCTGGGTAGGGTTCTGTGCTGACAGTGCAGAGTCTGCTTCAGATTCTCTGTCTCTCTTTCTCTCTGTCCTTCCCACCATTCTTGCACACACACACTCTCTCTCCGTCTCTCTCTCTCTCTCTCTCTCTCTCTCTCTCTCTCAAAATAAGTTAAAAAATTAAACAAGGCCATGAAGAGTGGTTGTGAACCAAAGATTTTGATTAAGATGATTTATCCAACTCTCTTTACCTGAGTTTCACACTTTTAAAAACTCCCTATTTGGAAATGTTAGGGGAACCTCCATCCCTTTATCCTCTCTTGAAGTGAACCAAGCACACATGTAAGAATTTTAAGTATTTCATATGGGGAAGAAAGAGAATAAAATGACCGAATATAAAACATAATATTAATGGTAAATTTAAAGATGATAGGCATTATGAAAATGAGAAAATAATGGGCACAATACACGAGTAGCTCACCTTGTTTGAGTCAGCCGAGTACTGGAGATCCGGGGATGAATCACAATCAGCGTTAATGGACTCCCCCATTTTGTGGCACTCCTATTAGCTTGTCCTACATTTTCTTGGCAGCAGGAGGAAAGCACAGGGCACTACTGAAAGAAAAGCAACTCTGTGAGGCCCGTGAGAAAAGTATGCATCCTATCTCTTCCCTGTCACCTACCTTGGTGACAGGGCCTTGTTGCCCAATTTTATGAATACTACCCTTCATTGGAAAATGATTTTGTTTTCCATTTCTCCCAAGAGCACTTGCCCTCATGCTCACTTTCTCGTCAACCATGCCTTCCTTTTTCTGCTAGAATCCTTGAAGCCGCTTTCTAGTAGCAGTTGGTGCAAGACAATGTGCATTTATTTTGGTGGCAGCCTTTTCTAGTTTTCATGCCAGAATGTCTGCCTGCACAATGAGCTAGTTTTAAGGCACTTTAGATTTCAGCTGATCCCCAGTATCAGATGTGAACAGACAAAATTCTCTGTGAATTCTCTCTGTTGGCAGGAGCTTTGGTAACCCTGTTGGCGGAGTCCAGAGAAAGGAGTCGAGCGTTGCCTGGATTCTGAAGTCATTAAAAAAAACTATATCACGAAGGTCTTGTCTCCTTGGTGATGCGTGACCACTTTCGTCCTGAAAGAGCTAGTCCATGTATTTTGAGTAACAGCAGGAGAGGGTAGATATTTGGGTGAGCTGTGTACCCAGCTGGAAAGCTGAAGCAGACAAAGGCTCTTAAGTTTCCCTTGATCTTGTTTTTCTCCCCAGCCCCCTACTTTCTTGTTTTGTAAAGCCCAGAAATGGAAGGCCCACTTGTGAAAAGCATCTCACTTAAGGCTTACGGGCTGCCATTCTCTTCTGTGGCCCTTTGTTCTGTTTCTTCCATCTGCAAGGGAAGCTCTTAAGCTGTTCCAGCTGTTTGTCACTTCCAGAGATACCGTGCCTTTTCCGGCCCCGTCAAGAGTGGAATCTTACTGTTTGATGACCTATAAACAGGAGACCCGAATAGAGTTTAACCATGTTTATGTGTTTTCCCAGCCTCATTCCTTTTGTCTATGCAGCTAACAGTGTCAGAGACTTATTGCCTGAATGAATTTGGGTAATTTCAAACTAAAAGTGATACTCGTTTTGCCCAATTACCAGGAAAGCTGCTTTGTGTTCCTTCTAATAGCAATAGGTGTTATCTCCACATTCTCTCCCATCTTCCAAGCCTGGGTTTTTCACATCTTAGCGGTGGAGTTCCCACAAGTAATGCACACGTACACCTCGTGCCTCTGTCTACCCAATGTTTGCCGGAGCCCCGCTAGTCAAAACCAGTCACATCGCCAAGCCCAGAGTCACTGTGATTCAGGGTGCGACCCAAGGGCTTGGGGAGGAGGTGGGACTTACTCGGGCTCTTACTGTAATAGTCTCCCACAGTGGACTTACGAGTTGCCAGACGCTTTCAGTAAAATGAAAGGAGGGTTGCTGGTTGCTGGGATTAGGGGGAGAGCCGAGGGTGGAGAAAAACCCAGTTTCCGTAGTGGTGTAACAAAGGTGCTTTCTGAATGAGAAATCATAAGACAGTCTGGCAGAGGGATTTTTATGAAAAGTGTCTTTAGCATTAAAGCCTATTCACTTTTTGTGACTTTTTGAGAAGGGGAGGCCCCAAAGGCAGTGGATCCGTGGAAAGACCAATAGACCAGCCTCCACAAAAATGAAGAACTCCTATATGGCGAACACTTGGAACGAAGGAAAACACAGCTGGGGACATTATTGATAACACATAAAGGGGAAATATCCCCAAAAAACTAACAAATACGCCAATGGAAAAGGTCATGAAGAGGATATTTACAGAAGAAGGAATATCAGCATCCACAGGGCTGCCAATAAGCATTTAAGAAGCATTTGTTTTAACCCGTAATCAAAGAAAGGCAGACAAACATTTCTGACAAGGGTCGGTTGCTGATATATTTTCATAGCACTTATGCAAGGGAAGGACAGGGGAATGGAGAGACGGGTGGAGGGAGTTGCATTTTAGAGAAGGCCTCTCTGAGTGGTGCCTTTGGAGCAGAGTGCGGGCCCAGGCTGCGTGCTCTAGAAGCATTCCAGGCTGCGGTAAGCGCCACCGTGACGTGGTGAGGTGGAAGCAGCTAGTATGTGGCTGCAACCACATGAGCTGGGGAGTGGTGGAGAGTCTGTTGATATATATATATACCTAATGATGCAGTCAGACACATTCAGGGCGATAAGTGAAAAAAGCGGGGTATGCAAATGTCAGAGCCTACAAAATAGGAGAAATCTTTGCTAATCATATATCTGAAAAGGGACTTGTATTGAGAATATATGAATAGCCCTTACAAGTGAATAGTAAAAAGTCAGATAATACAACTGAAAAATGGGCAAAGGGTCTGAACCGCCATTTCTCCAAAGCAGATAGGTAGAAGGCTAAGAAGTGCATGAAAAAGACTTGATATCATTAACCGTTAGAAAAACGCAAATCAAAATAACACTGAGTTACCACTTCAGAATGTCTATAATAAAAAAGACAAAAATACCCAGTGTTGGCTAGGATGTAGAGAAATTAGGATCCTCATATATTGCTGGTAAAAATGTAAAACGGTGCAGCCGCTGTGGAAAACAGTCTGGCATTTCCACCAACACTTAAACGTGCTGTTACCATGTAGTCAGGCAATCCTACTCTTATACATACACCCAAGAGAAATGAACACCTCCTTCCACACGAAAACTTGTGCGCGAATGTTCGTGGCAGGATTATTAATAATGGCCAAATAGTGGAAACAACCCAATGTTTATCAACTGATGAATAGATACCTAAAATAGAACATATGCATACAATGAATATTATTTGGCAATGAAAAGGAATGTTGCAACACGGATGAACCTTGAAAGCAGTATCCTAAGTGGAGAAAAGCCAGTTGTACAAGACCATATGTTGTATGATTCCATTTATATAAAATGTCCCAAATAGGTAAATCTGTAGAGACCGAATGTAGATTAGGATTTGCCTACAGTTGGGGGGATGGGGGTATTTGCGAGCAAAAGCCAAGGGGTATGGGGTTTCTTTAGTGTTGCTTTAAAAATATCAGGGGCCAAGGGCACCTGAGTGGCTGAGTCGGTTGAGTGTCTGACTTTGGCTCAAGTCCTAATCTCACAGTTTGTGGGTTCAAGCCCCGTGTTGGGCTCTGTGCTGACAGCTAGTTCAGAGTCTGGAGGCTGCTTCCGATTCTGTGCCTCCCTCTCTCTCTGACCCTCCCCTGCTCATGCTGTCTCTCTCTGTCTCTCAAAAATAAATAAAAAGCATGAAAAAAAATTAAAATATATTAGGGGTACCTGGGTGGCTCAGTCGGTTGAGCGTCTGACTTTGGCTCAGGTCATGATCTCACAGTTTGTGAATTTGAGCCCCGCATCGAGCTCTGTGCTGACAGCTCAGAGCCTAGAGCCTGCTTCAGATTCTGTATCTCCCTCTCTCTCTCTCTCTGCCCCTCCCCTGCTTATGATCTGTCTCTCAAAAATAAATAAATGTTAAAAAAATGTTTAAATGTCAACATCTTTATGCACTTAATCTTTTTAAAAGGGACATATAAGTAGGAGTGTTTTAGAAAAACTCAATGATAAATGGAGAATAGAATTTTGAAGAGGCAACGTCTAGCTCAGCCGAGGAGGGAGAAATGTGCAGGATAAAAATAAAGCATTAGTTGACTTTGGTCTTGGTACCTGTAAGAGCCAGAGCCATAGCCTTCTGCAGCATATTCTTTTTTCTTATAGTTTATTTTTGAGACAGAGAGAGAGACAGAGCATCAGTGGGGGAGGGGCAGAGAGAGAGTGAGACACAGCATCTGAAGCAGGCTCCAGGCTCCATGTAGTCAGCACAGAACCTGATACGGGACTCGAACCCACAAACCATGAGATCATGACCTGAGCCAAAGTCATACACTTAACTGACTGAGCCACCCAGGCGCCCCTTCTGCAATGTATTCACTCGGAGTTTTTAAGGACAGGCTACTATGTGGTAGGAAGATCTTTTGGTCCAGGAATCTTGAATCTGAAGTCTGCGATATGGGTACTCTACAACCTAGAGGTGATGAATACAGCAAAAGACATCTGCCCCCAACATGTCTCTCTCACCGCAAGCTACTGCTCTGGCTCCCCCCACCCCAACCCAGGGCCACCACTGTCACAAGAGAAGGCCTCTTTGTGAAGATGCATCTGAATTGGAACTTAAATCTGTTTTTTACCTAGCGGATGCATTTTTAAATTATTCCATTTTTCATACTATCAGTTTTATTGTAAATCTATTGTGATTAGACCTCTAAGACCATTTACAACCCTGTATGAGGAAATGGGTCCAGGTTTCAAATAGATGATTTAGAAGTGATCTTTCAGGAAGCCATCTTTTCTGTGAGATAGAACTGCCTACAGTTCAGAGCCCTTCTCTGCGTCTTGCTGTGGACGTAGGTAAGGACAGCCTGACAAAACAAGATAAGGACCTCCAGCTCTTATAGATTCATGCAGAGTGAGATTCCTATTCTAGTGTTTGCTGCTCCAGTGTTCTGGGAGCTGAGGTCGAAGTCTGTACGTTAGCTTGTTAAATGTGATTTGCATGCCGTCGACATCTTGGAACCCCCGTGTATGATGAATTTCATTAATCCAGTGATTTGTAAAAAGAGTCTGAATTAAACCCTCCTTCACGCTCCAGAGACTGTATTGGGCGGTTCTGTATTGGTCTCCACAGTTGCGCCGAGGGTAGTGATATAAAAAGAGGAAATGACAGCTGGGAATGAAAGGTAATCCAGAGACCTACAGGTACAATGTTGCCAATCTTGAAACAGGGAGAAAATAATGTAGCTTTATTTAGATGTCTCACTTCCAATAACTGCTTTTCTCCTCTAGTTTTGTGAAGACAGAAAATTCTACCCTCATGCGCTTCACTTCCTTACTCTGTAATAGCAGTTTTCACTTAGGTTGTTGGCCTAACGTGCCTGGAGAGCTCATTAACATGCAGATACCTGGACCCCTTGCATGCAAGGGTGCTGAGCAACCACACTTTCAGTAGGATTCATCTATAAAGCTTAGAAAGCCACGTTCAGCTCTAATATTCTGCAATTCTATGATTTCATGTTCTGACCTTTGAGGCTTATGCTGGGGACCAGAAGCGAGCACTGACTGTTGAATTGTAGTGCTCTTTAGGGACTCACTTTCTTCCTGACCCTCCCCACAGAAACCAGATCACATCCGTGCGTAGTGTCTACAAAAAGACGGATTTCTGCTCTGATTTTAACCTTGACGGAAAAGGTGAGGGAGAGGAGAAGCCAATTCTGAATTGGAATTAAGATCACCAAGGGAAACCTAAATGGCCTCAAAGCTCCGTCTCTTTGCTTCCTGAGTAGCCCCAACCTCTGGGATCCCCTGAATCATCCCTGACTTAGCCCGCCCATCCCTGGTGGGGAAGGATCCCAGCTTTTAGGAAAGTCAGGAGAACTGGAGGAATAAATCAAAGGGAGGAAGATGAAGAGGGCAAACTATTGTAAGAAATAAGTCAAAGTAAATTGGGGACACTAAGATTTTAGTCCCTTTAAACATTTGTTCCTTATAAGGCAATTCACACTTCCAGGAAAGTTCTCAAGATGCCATCCCGATGGCAGGATCCAGTGTGGGCAGCCTTCACCTGAGAAGACAGTATTTGGTTTAAAATGTTGAATTCTATTGCGTTTGTTTTCTGGCCATTTCTTAGTGGATAAAGAGCCGTTTGATATTTTCCTTTCCTAGGTGTTATTCCTAAAGCTCATTATATACAGCTCTTGAGGAATGGAGGAGACATTAAAAAGTGGTCTGCTTTTTTTGTTATATGTACTTTATTATTTAGTCTGTTGCATTTTAGTTTTGAACTTTTTAATATTTTATTCATTCAATTGTACCAGCCATACGTAATTAAATACTTTGGAATTACTCCCCCAAAGAAAAATTCCCACAATCCCATTAATCAGAGATAACTTCTTTTAACTTAGTAGAGCCTTCCATGCATTCTGCTAAAATTAGTATGCTTATTTTTTACACAAATGGAGTCCTGCTACCCAAATAATTTAACTGCCTATTTTTCACTAACTTTATTGCAGATACTTTTCCATTTTACTCAATACATTTCTATGTCCTAGGACTCCCTCTAGGTAACTAGTGCTCCCTGATACTTGTGTTTCCTCCCCCGCCCCCTGCCTTTTTTGCCACTAAGCAATATAATGACTTTTCTTGAATGCCCGTGTGTCCAGTTAATTTCTAAGAATCAATCCGTAGACCCTGAATCCTGGGTCAGAAGATACACTGAATGCTTTTGATACCCATGGAGAAATGTTGGCCTGTTTACAGACACTCTCAGCAGTGTCTGGTTAGTAATCTGCATGTTTCAAAATGAGTTTTTATTCTTTTGAAGAGGCTACTTCGTGACATTAGAGAATTTAAGTGTTGGTTTTGGAATGAAAGCATTAGCAAGCCGAACATATTTGAACTGTCGCTGGTGAATATTACTTAGAGCTCTCTCTTGACACAACTGTATTTAGGAGGTGCACGTATGAAAATATCTTTCCTCAAACACTATGTTATGTTTATTCTTGCAGTTGAAAAGCTCATGCAGCCAAATGTCTGTTCACACATACACTCCAAGACTATATTCAGTTTTGATCTCCTGTTTTAAATATCTTTTAGAATTAATGGATTTCTGCGCATGGTGCTTGGCATACAGCTTTCTCTTTTCATTAAAGTTAGAAAAATTCAGGGACCTCTGTTTCCTATAACAGTACAGAGAATCCTTTGAAAAAAATACTCCTTTATCTTGTGAGTGGAGGCAGGGATGTATTCCTTTGAAAGGAAAAACTTGGAATTCTAGAGCCATTCTTCCCAATTCCTGCAAATACGGCACTCATATTTCACACCAGGTTATTAACAAAGACACGGACGTCTGAAATGATGGAGAGAAGGGTGGGCACAGCAAGAAAGAATGTTGTTATGTTATGTTAAATTTCCCTCTTGGACCTCAAAACTGCCCCTTTTGCCATAGCTGGATTAAGTTCCGATGTAAAAATAAGAGGGAGAGCAGAAAATTTGAGGGATGTTTGTCCCAAAAATATGCACTTGGCATCCTGATAAAAGTTTTATCTGAATCTGAATTATTTTAGTTAACGCAATTGCCAGTTTATTTTTTTAGTTTGTCTTTGGAGCTTGATAGAAGCTGGTTCGCTGTTTGATTTAGCAAACATTTCTGAGACATGTTCTGTGTCATAGCCTTTGTTGGAAGAATTCTGTAAATATCAACTGATTTAATACCTACCAGCCTGTAAGGTCTGGGTACTAATAGGAGCCCATTTCACAAATGAGGAAACTGAGGCACAGGTCCATTATATAAATTGCCAAGTACTTAGCTAGCGAGTGACAAAGCTGGTGGTCAAACTCGGACAGCCTGACTCAAGACTCTGTGCTCTTCAAACTCAGGAAGCTGTGGCCACACCCCTCAAGACTCTGTGCTCTTCAAACTCAGGAAGCTGTGGCCACACCCCTGGCCCAGTAAATCAACATGACCCAGACATCAGTAGTTTTTATTTTAATTTATTATTTTTTAATGTTTTATTTATTTTTGATACAGAGAGACACACAGCATGAGAGGGGGAGGGACAGAGAGAGAAGGAGACACAAGACAGGAAACAGGCTCCAGGCTCTGAGCTAGCCGCCAGCACAGAGCCCGACGCGGGGCTCGAACCCACAAACCTGAGATCATAACCTGAGCCGAAGTCGGAGGCTCAACCGACTGAGCCACTCAGGCGCCCCATCAGTAGTTTTTAAAGCTCCCTGGGTGATGCCAGTGAGCAGCCAAGGTTGAGAAGCTCTGATCTAGGAGCAGGGGATTCCTGATGGCTATTACTTTATCGGAAATGTTGAGGAAAAAGAATGCTGTGGCCGCATCTTGATTCACTTCACTGAGGCTTCGAAGAGTGAACTGATCCACAAAGGTGCACTCTCGTCTCAAGGGGAGGCAGTTTAAGTGTGGGGAAAATGATTCCTTCTGGAGACTCTGGTCCTGAGAATGTTTTAGAAAAGTCGGGGGTGCACATCCATTTGTGTTAATAGAAATTCGCCAACTCTTTCACTTTATTGCTTGGATGAGTGGAGTAGATGCTCTCATACTCAAATCAGAGTGCCATTGGTTTGACTCTATGTTTGCACCTCCGTGTGAACCCTACAAGAGGTGAAGTCATTGGCAGTAGGGAAGGGAGGCCACGTCTCAGCTAGATGGCTAAGTGGCAGCCAAAGGCTTCGGCTATGATGTCCTGAGTCTTCCGCAAGAGCTGTAGACCTCTTTCTTTCTTTCTTTGACTGGACAGAGAATGGGAGCATAGAACATATGAGAATTTCGAAAGAGTTTTTCCATTGGAACAGCTTTGTGAAATTGAAGAGTGAAATGCCTTTTAGAAGAAATGACTTGTAGTCATGGTGGTGTGAGTATAGCATACGTAGCATTTAAGGAAATCTACCAAGCATGGGTCAGTAGCTACTTAATACTTCAGTATTTCTCCTGTTTCTGCTGCATTGTGCTGGGAAAATGAAGCGAGAATTGCCAGTCTGTCCAAACAAGACTAAAACATGTCGGGGAAATGGTGAACGCAATCTCTTCTGACTCGACCCTTCAGTTTGTCTCAGAAGCCTGTCAATAGTGGTAATCTCATTGGTAGAAGAGCGCTAAGGCAGTTCTCATTATGGCTACGCACGAAAGGTAATTACAGAGGGTCCCGTTTCTGTTTGTTCCTGTTGTAAAGTGTCCTGTAGCGTTGCATTTCTGTGACTGCTGTCTTGGGGCACATAAAAGGAATGTGATGACTGGAATAGACTCTGTCTACTGCTATTTGGGAGGACAACTGAGACAAATGGTACAGATTCTATGGAATTTGTAATGTAATCTGTGACCCAAGTAATTTTTTAATTGCAGAATGCATCCTAAATACACAAGAATGTTTTGCAGCTATAATACAGCATGAAGAATACCAAGACAAACACGTATGTGTCCACCTCCTCAGTTAAGAATAGAACAATAGCTCTCGAAAGAATCTTTCCCTGCACCTCCCTCCATTTGCATGAAACTTCCTTCCTTCCAGAGATAACCAGTGTTCTACCGTAGGCAGCCCATTTTCTTTTTAGTGTCCTCATGTATGTGTGTATCCCTATACAATACATTGCTTTCTTAAAGAAACCTAGCAGCAAGCACCAACCTAGCTGAGTAAGGAAGGGAAGACATTGCTTCTATTCGAGGAAGGTCCCAAGAGAAGGTAGTCCAAGCCAAGTCTCTGCGGGAAGTGTGGCTTCGGGTTCCATGAGGTTATTCTGGGGAGCTTGCTGGGCAAGCGTATGAGTGAGTCCCCAGGAAAATGGGGCCATGCGCCATCAGGGCATGTAACGGTGCGGTAGCCTAGCACCAGGTACTGGAGGCCCAGCAGGAAGATGGTCAGGGGACAGGGGCGGCTCTGCGTTTCCTGCTTTTCAGCTCGCTGGGGCCTGCGTCCAGCTCTCAGAAATAGGTCAAAGCACAGTGCTGATGATGCCGGCAGCACAGCATGGTCAGGAGAACCGCCAGTGGCCCAGGATCCGGAAGAACGACACAGGGAGGATTTGGGCCCTGCTCGCCTGGTCCTGTCCACCGGATCGGCGGCAGCAGGCATCTTGCGAGGACGGTCCCCAGTGCTCCCGTCTCTGCTGTGACCTCGCTCCAATCTGGATTGGTTGCCCCCTTGTGTGGGTGCCCAGCTCTCATCCTGAGGTTGTCCTTCACTCTCACCCGGGACATCCCTTGGCCCCTCTTCTGTGTTCCAGCTGCTTTTCCTTCAATCTTGTCTTCCTCTTTCCTCGTTTTGGTGATGCTAATCCTCCAGCAACCTTATAGAGAAAGGTGTATGGGAAATATGTGTTTTGAGCCTTGCGTGCCTGACAATATCTTTTCTACCGTCATGCTCGATTGGCAGTTTGGAGATAGAATTCCAAGTTAGAAATCAAAGTTCTGATTTAACACATTGCTCCGTTGTCCTCAATTTTGACTCTTTTTGTTGAGAAGTGTGAAGCCATTCTGATTCCTGATAGGTTGCTTGTGACCTGATTTTTTTTTCTCTCTCTGGAAGCTTATAAAGTCTTCTTGTCCCTGAGGACTTTCGATGTCCCACTAATGGGCCAGGGCGTGGCTTCGTTTCCATCCACTGTGCCAGGTGGTGTGTGCCTTGCCATGTGCCATTTCACCCTGACACCTCAACTCCTTCCGTTTGGGAAATATTTCTTGAATATTCTTTTCACTCTCCATTTTCCTCTTCTCATTGCACAGCTCCCATTCAGGAGCTGGGCTCTTTCAATTCCAACATTTGCCCATTTTTAATATCTTTATGTCTGCTCTGATTTGTGGAAGATACCATCTACTGCTTCTATTGTTCTTAATTTCTCATATTACTTTTTAGGTTCTGAAAATGTTTGTTTTGCTTTTTAATTTTGGGGGGTGTTTGTTTTTATCTTTTCTTATTTCATGGATACAGTATGTTACCTCTCTCCAAGGATATCACTGATACATGTTTGCCTTAGTTTCCTCTGAGCTCAGTAGCCTCTGTTCCCTCCAAGTTACACTTTTCTGTTTGCTTGTTTTCATCTCTGTCACCATCAGTAAAAGCTTTTCACGGGTGTCCCGTAATCCTCAGTTGTTTGGAGGACTAGAGAGCTGTTGTGAAGTTCTGACCGGTGGGCAGAGAGCTAGGTTGCACATTATTGGAAAAACCCCAACGTTGGTATCTTGAAGTCCTTCCCCTTGAGTTGCTTACATTCCCCCAGAGAAGCCTTCCCATCTCCTGCTGGGAGGAGGCGGCTCTGGGGTTCAGCCTGGCACCCCCTGAGGGAAGAGCACTGGGTTGCAGGCTGTCTCTGCATTCAGAACTCAGTGTGCTTCTATCCGGTCACTTAAAGCCCCTGGTTGGCCCAGAATACCCATAGCCCAACTGTGCCTCCCGAGCCAGATGTCCTGTTTTCCCCTCTTCAGGAATTGATCCTCCAGACGTTTGCCTGAGCAGGAAAGGGACAGTGGAATGGAGCAAGGAGCTAGCAGGAGCGACTTCTAAGACCGCTTTATTTCCAGCCCGTTGCTGTTCCACCATCCTCTTTATCCGCACCTGCACCCCCAACTCCGCTTTCCTCCCTGCTGGTTTTAGATCAGTCCCCCCCTACATCCCACTGCCACTTCGCCTGCCACCTGCTGAGTTGGTTACCATCCCCATCTGTTTTGCAGCTTCTGAAACTCTTGCTGTTGCCCTCCATTTTCTTCTGAGGTTCTCTTTGAAAAAACCAATTCCTTTATATGGTCTTAGTGGGGTTGCAAGAGAGTGGAATGAGGTGCATGTGTTTAGTCCACCAGCTTAACCTAGGAGCTGGACTTTCTTTCCTTTTTTTTTTTTTTTTAACATTATTGGATCCAGTACATTTTTGACTATTTGAAGCCAAAGGCCAAGTCTCTTCACAAGGTCTATGACCATTTACCGAACACCTTTGTGCCAGGTGCCACTGAGCCCTTTGCATGTGCGGACACGCAAGTAGGAATGGATGTCATCCTTAGTTTACAAAAGACAAAGCCAACACTCAGATTAAGCAGTGCACCCAAGGTCACTGCTCAAAAGTGGCGGTGCTGGCGTCTGAATCCAGTCCAAGATCTGGGTTTTGAAACCTTGTGAAAGTTTTTAACACACCCAGTGTTTTCCTTAGACCAGGGGCTGATTTGAACTAACGCCTCTGAATTCTATTAGGATCTCTGAGTTAATTGGACTTTGAAGGAGGAAAAATATTCTGGCGTGTATTGGGTTGAGTAACCTAGCCTGGGCTTTTGAAAACTGAATGGGGCACTCACAAAGCGTGAAAAGCACCTGCCTTCCGCAGCTGCATCGTCTCCCGCCTCCCTCCAGCTTGGTGTGTGGCTGAAGGTCATTCACAGACGCTGTTGTGCTGGCTGTCCACAGAACAAAGCATGCATGGTTTTCTAGCCCACCCAGTAGATTATGTGTCCTACTGGTGAGACTGTGCTATAATGAGGGACTTCTTTTCTGCATGGCCACAAAGCTAGGTAACTCATTGCCCATTCAAGGTCATGAGCACGAGCATTTCATTTCCCTATTGACAGTTTTGCTTTTTTTCTGCAACAGTGTGAAGCCATGGATTTGCAAAAGAAATAGAGCCATAAATGGGGGCCTTAGTGTTTTTACAGATTTAATTATTATGATATTTTGCAACCCTTTTTGAGACTGAATTTTTCAGACCATGTTATGTATCCAAAAAAAAGATTATGCTTCAAACCTACAAAGTTGCCTATAACTTTAAGCATGCACTGGGTAGATTTGCATATTTGACTATTGGAAGTATTGGTAAACAATGAGACCTTTTTTTTCCCCCCTGAATGTTGAGAGTGTTATTCTTATAATAGGTTTCAGCTTGAGTGCGCTTTCTAACCATGGCTGCTTGCTTGTTAAGAATAGGATTCTATTTATATTCTTTCCCATAACTATAGCTGGTCCTTTGCCTAGAAGAATGTAATATAAAACACAAATAACTGAAAATAAGAGTTCTAAAAGTGCAAAGTAGAATCAACCTGTCTCTGCCTATGAACCCTTGAAATTTGCTAGGGTGCCATTTGAATACAGTGCTTTTAGCCAAATTATTTTTAGTCTCTGCAGAGAGAACCCTTCTCATTTCAAGGGATTTAATGAGTGCTGGAGCTATTCCAGCTGCTTTTAAAATGCATATTTGGGGCCTTTTTCTGTTCCCTCAAGTTCTAAAGAAAAGAATATGCCAAGGACACTCAATGAACTGCCTTACAGTGTTAGCTTTCACATTCAACTAGATCTTTACCTAGGAGAGGATAAACATATGCCTTGAGTATTTTATCTGACAGCAATAAAGGGCTTTACCTTGTATTTTGTTTTTAACATTTTTCATAAATGAAGGGAAAATATTTAGGTGTTGTGTGTCAGAAAAAAAAATCTGCTGTACCAACACCAGATTTTGAGGCAGAAGAGAAGTTCAGAAAATTTTGTCAACACAGACCTGTGGTCCTGAGGTCATCACCCCTTTAGACCTCATGTGAGGGGGCTAATCCTGGCAAAAGCCTGGACTTTGGAGCTGGATGTCGGTTTCAATTCTGCTCACACCTTGCATTCTTGGAAAAGCCATTTGACTTCTCTGGGCTTGTTTCTGCTTCAATAAAATGGGCATAAATCCCAACTTGCATGGTTCTCATAAGGTTTAGAGAGAGTGCACATGGGGCAGGGCTGTGCTTCTGCAACTCGTGTATCACTGCGGGCTCAGTTATAATATAACACAAATTGACAGCATTTACTCCCCGCTGGCTTCTCTTTTGAGGATTTTATGCGTATTAACTCACTGAAGCCTCACAACAAGCTTCTAAGATAGATACTATACAAATATCCCCATTTCACAGATGAGAAAACTGAGACCCTGGGAGTTTTAATGTGCTCAGAGTTATATAGCTAATAAGTAGTGGAATCAGGCTTTCAACCCAGACAGTCTGATTCCAGAGCCTCTGTGTGTTCACTGCTACCCAGTTAGTGTCGTTGCAGTGGTGGTTGAAAATATGTTGCATTGTGGTCATCAGTCAGGCAGAGTTGCTGTCTCGTTCATCTTTGTGGCGCCCATTGCAGGCTGTATGTCATAGTAGGTGCTCCCTATGTGTTTGCTGAATGAGGGTCTGAAGAAGTTTCCACAGCTGGCTGAGGTGGGCCACGCTTGCTGCACAAAACACGTTCTTCAGAGCCACCTTCCTCATTTTCCCTGAATCCCTATCCACTTCTTATGAGCTTGAAGTACTGGTGCTAAACCCTATGTCAGTACTTCTAAATGTTTATTAGAGAGAGAGAGAGAGAGAGAGAGAGAGAGAGAGAGAGAGAGAGAGAGAGAGAGAAAGAGAAAGAGACCAAGCACAAGCAGGGGAAGGAGCAGAGAGAGAGAGAGGGAAACAAGATCCAAGCAGACTCCATGCCGTTAGCACAAAGCCTGACGTGGGGCTCAAACCCACGAACCGCAAGATCATAACCTGAGCTGAAGTCGGATTCTTAACCGATGGAGCCACCCAGATGCCCCATGCCAGTATTTCTACTGAGCTTCCATAGCGTGCCTGGTCACTGGACCCAACCTGGCCTTAACTGCCTCCAAATGGCACTGGAAAATTTGCCTTGTAAATGCAGATCTTTGAAAGCGATTCCCCTAGAAGAGGCGTTAGCACAGTGATTCAGTAAAAGGCCAGATAGTAAATATTTTACATGTTGAAGGCCGTAGGGCTTCTGTCACAACTTCTTCATCGTAGCTCAAAAGCAGCCACAGACAATAAATAAGTGGATGGGTGTGGCTGCCTTCCAAGAAAACTTTATTTACAGAAAGAAGCTGGCCGGCTGCATTTGGTCTGAGACCGTCCTTTGTGAACCCTGCCACACAGTGCTGCCCCTGTTAAAAGATAATATCCAAGAAAAGGTGACCTGCAGATACAAAAATCTTTCTTTCCTGCAGATATAAAAATGAACACGTGTTAACAATTTTATTTTGCTCCTCTGAGGGATTCCAGAAGATTCTCCAAGCACTTCCAAGGCAAAAAGCAGAAATGTATCTTGAGTAAAGGAATTGAATTGAAAATGGAGGCAAACCTAACTTTTTTCTGCCAGGAGGAGGGAAGTCAATCAAAACTGGACAGTGACAGAGTTTTTATGTCGCTCAGTCACGTACAGCTCAGAGCTGCAAAATAGCTCAAAGGCAACGAAAGTGAGGAGGCTGACCTTCTGGAGGGATGTACTATAGTAGATAATGCAGGGTTTTCCTCTGAAACACGTATGTCTACACCCCTGGAGACTGGTTCTGCAGGCCTGGTGTTGGACTCAGAAATCTGCGTTTGGAACAGATCTCCAAAACTTTGGTCAAGCAGGAAGGCTCCGTGCAACACTTCGAGGAACTCTGTACGCAAGTCTATTTTTTTGGTGTGTGCCTCTTTTTCCCAGAATACTCCTTTTTGCCCAGCACTCCTCTCCCCCGATTTAGGGAAATCAACCCTCACCTTGTGAGATTCACCCATTCCTTTGACCAGCTGGGTGACAAGTAGTTTCTCTGTTGTAGGGACAGGGGTTGGTTGAAGACTGGGAAAAAAAATCCTCATCTTCTATTTTTAGTATTTGATAGCTAACGTCAAAAGACCAAAGGGATGGTGTGGAAACTTAACCCAATTGATCATGAAAGTCATTTACAGGGGAGTGCCTGGCTGACTCAATCAGTTGAGTGGCCGACTCTTGATTTCGTCTCGGACCATGATCCACGCACGGTTCGTGGGTTCAAGCCCCGCATCGGGCTCCACACTGACAGTGCAAAACCTGCTTGGGATTCTCTCTCTCTCCCTCTCTCTTAAAAAAAAAAATAGTGTACACAGACTAAGGAAAGGGTGTCTGCAACAGAGACTGAATGAACTTTAAAAGCTCTCAGTGCAGTCTTAGGAAGGGGGAGAAAGGGAGACCAGAGAAAGCAGCCAGCCCTGGGAAGGACAGGCAGGTGGGTGCAGACAGGGAAAGCATGAAACATGAAAGTTGAACAATCGGGAGCACAGAGGCCTCAATAAGCACGTTCGGGAAGTCAGAACACATTAAGTTGGCAATCCACTATTGTAGCTACTTTCTCGCAGATCTTTAACTGTCAGCAGCTGTTCTGCTCTGTCAACTGCTGTTCCTCCTTGGATTGAACGGCAGTCCTGGCTTGTGCATTTCCGGAGGATGGGGGAAGTTCAGAAAAACCCCAGACCATCAGCCAGTTGACTTCCCTCTTACTAAGTTTTCTGCCTGTGTGAAAAAATAAAGGGACGGATGGGTGGGTGTCGTTGATACAGTGTTTGTGGAAATTACCGTCAAGTCACGGTGGTTGGGACATAATTTCCCTCTGTATGCTGTCCAGTGGGAGCCGTCCTTGTGTCTGAGAGGGAGGGTGGGAGCTTGAGGAGGGATGTAGGCCCCCCAGTCTTTCCCAACACCCCCAGCTTCTCAGACTGTGTTCCTAGTCACAGGGCTGTCTAGAAATCGGTATCATTTCATGCTAGCAGGAAAATTCCCAGTGAACTCCCTTACTCAGTGAGTTTAGCAGTTTAATGGGAAGACCATTTTCCATCATGTAATTCTCTGAAAGATGCTGTGCTAGGACCAGGGGCTTCAAGGGACAGCGGCCACAGATCCTGGCTGTGTGGCGTCGGGAGCAGGCGGTCAGTCTGTGGATGGGGGTAGGAGGGAAGGCCAGCCTGGTGGCACAGACTCCATACGTGGTTGTATTACGCTGAAAGCCGGTGGCTTTGCTTCCTAGCCTTGAAATGCCGGCTTTAAGTACCCCAGGCTCCTTTGACATCTGGGTCTTCCCAAAGATTCCACGCACATCTTGTCTTTGCTCTGAGATTGTATCTCAGAACTTGCCTGTTTTGCTGGCCCTGTCGAGTTAGCGCTTATTCTGAAATCTTAGCCGGCCCAGAAATGCCGTTTTCTGCTAGTGTCCGAAGCTTAAGGGAAAAGAACACCCAAGTAGTGGCCGCTGCTGCCCCGGAGATACCCCTGCGTGACCAAGAGGGGCACAGGTGGCAGTGGTCACGGCAGCTGCTGGGGCCCCGCTTGCTCCAGGAACATAGCACCAGAGTCGTCCCTGCGGGAATGTGTGAACATCACGCGGCTGCCCCGCCCCTGCCATGTCGCTCTGCTTGGAGGTGTTCTTCCTGCCCTCGCCTTGCTTACCCTTCAAGGGCACCTGAGATGGGAAAGGGTCCCTGTGTTAATTACCATAAGGCAGAGCCTTGGGCTTGAGTCCCTCTCCGAAAGCCACCAAAAAAGGTCTTCACACTGTTTCCGAAATGATCCTTTGCCACTTGTTTTTCAGAGTTCCCCACAGCAGCCTTAAAGGGGCTGATAGCTGCATGAAAGGCAGGAGCCTGTTTTCAGGCAGAACATATTGTCATTTTAGATTCACAACCCAGAGTTCCTAATTTAGACCGGGAATCTGAGCAGCGCTGTGACTTCCACAGTATTGACATGCTCTATTTTGCATTTGTGGGTTGCCAACCCAGAACATTCTGGAAATAAACTGTAAAATTCTGTATGATTTAAGAATGAAATTTGAGGATTGTTTGGGGCTTTCCTGTACTGTATAGATAATTTTATGTGGAGGGGGGGCTGAAGATAGTAATAAATATAGAGGTTTTAAAAACCTACATTGGGAGGTGACACAAAAAAGAAAAATCTCTAAAGCAGTGAGCTATCCAAACCAACATGAAGCTATTCAGACTTTTCTAATTTAAAGATAATATATTTTCTTGGGGCACCTCAGTGGCTCAGTTGGTTGACTGTCTGACTCTTGATTTTGGCTCAGGTCATGATCTCACAGTTGTGAGATCAAGCCCCACATCACGTTCTACACTGAGCGTGGAGCCTGCTTGGGATTTTCTCTCTCCCTCTCTCTCTGCCCCTCCTCTGCTTACTCTCTCTCTCTTTCTCTCTCTCACTCTCAAAATAAATAAAGATTTTTAAGAAATTTAAAAATAAAGATAACATCCTCATGTGCCAGAGAATATCTTCTGTGCCACAGAAATGAGTGTGATGTGTTTACCGTGGTGCAGACCCACTTGGAAGTTCCTGAAGGACGTGGCAGGAGTGGATACAGTGGTCTGCTTGGTGGCAAGGTGGAAGCCATGTCGTAGGGGACAAACAACAGGACGGAGAGGAAAGGCAGATAGGGGAGCTATGCGTGGGGTAGACTAACTTCATCAAGGACACACTTCTGACAGTCTCTGTACCTTTCAGTTGCAACTCGAGCCCATCAGTGATGGCAGGCCGTCAGGAAAACCTTCTAGCGGGTCTCAATACCCAGCAAGGAAAGAATTCCCCTCTTCATGCAAACAGATGGGATGGCCAGACCTAACCTGTGTCTTTTGTCATCAGGCAAGGCCCGGCTCTCATCTTCATGTCCCTTCCTGGGAGACAGTCCCTGAATCTGCAACACAAGATAACATGTGGTATTTCAGAGTCCCCTTCTTAGAGCCGTTGCTTTAGAAACTGCTTACCTTTTTTGTTTGATGTCAACAACCAGATTTTTCTTAATCCTGTGTCCCAAATGAAGGAAGTTGTCCCCATGGACCTGCAGTGTCCGTCTACAGAAAAGTTATTTAAAAAAAATCAGAAGCCTCATTCCCCAGCTCCAGCAGCGGTATGGTCTGGTCTGGCCTGTAGAGGCTTGGCTATGAAGTGGGGGCAGTTCCTCCATTGTCCACTATGAGCCTCCCCAGGAGCCACCCCAGGTCCTGGATCCACACCCTCTCCACACAAGAAACCCATCGTTAGGACACAGCACTAGACAGAGGGCAGATGGGTCTTAGTGTGACGTAACATGACATTTGGTAAGGAATGAAGAGTGTGGGAAAGCTTGTGACCCATCTCTGTCTCTGCCGCGTAGTGTCCTGAAACTGCTGACTCATGGAGGACAGCACGTATGCTTGTCATCACTCCTTCTCCGACATTAAACATGGTGCCTGGCACATAGAAGCCCAATAGATAGATACTTAGACTGCCAGAATTGGGGACGTTTTCTTTCTGGATAGATTGGAAAAACCTATAGATCCACAGCTCTTGGATTCTGTGGCAGGTCATTACCAAAACCTTACTGTCTATACTCTAAGAAACAGACCAGTCTGTTGCAAGAAGGCTTAGGTTATCAGGACGGGATATCAGAAAGGACTCCAGAGGTTTAAAATGACATTTAGACATATTAACTCACCCTGAGAACATACTCCTTCACTGGTCTTCAAGCAAGATCAACCCAACATATAGAATTTTACTTTTCATTTTTAAAGATAATACTTTTCTTTAAACCTTCATTTGACACAGTAGTTTTAAAAATCCTGGTCGTTCTGTCATTGGTAGTCTTTTTAACTTTTAGGAAGTAATCCCAGTGAACCAAGCCTGAGCCTCTGGATAAGATCTTGTCTGCCATTGTAACTCTCTGAGAGGAACTGGGCGGCGCCTGGGTAGCTCAGTCAGTTAAGCATCTGACTCCTGATTTCATCTTAGGTTATGATCTCATAGTGGTAAGATCAAGAGGCCCGCATTGGGCTCCACACTGGGCTTGGAGCCTGCTTGGGATTTTTGTCTTCCTCCCTCCCCCATTCACTGGTTCCTGCAAGCTCGCTCACTTGCTCTCAAGAAAGAAAGAAGGAAGGAAGGAAGGAAGGAAGGAAAGAAAGAAAAACAAAGAAACTGTTAGACCCTAGCTATTCATGCTACTTTTTGAACAACCCATCTTAATAACAGCACAATAGAAACCCAGCTAGAGAAAGGACGAAGATTAAATTAATAAGATCTAAGACTATATGGAAAAGAGTACAAGGCCAGAGGAGTTCTAATCAAAATATTTCAGACAGTCCCCTGAGCCCAAACTCGTAACGGTGGCTGGCTCCAGGAAAAGGAACCAGGAGCTCAGGAGTTCTGGGTAGAAGGCAGATTCTCTTCATCGTATGATCCTTTTGGGTCCTTTAAATTTTGTAGTACATTCATTTATGATCTTTCAGAAATTAACTAGCTAAAAACAAGACAGCAGCTTCCCGATAGGAAAAAGGGAATAGTTGTTGTGTCATTTGTCTTTCGGAAACCTAGCAGCCAACCTCTGATGGTGGTTGCATTGGTCCATCCCACCTGGTTTTGCTGAGGTAATTACTTTCCAATAAGGCTTATTTCACAAACAGATGCAGAATTTTAACCCAGGGGATACTGTGTAGATAAGTGATTTCTGCCTTTACACTCTACCCTTTGGCTTTGTGTAGCCAATAGTCCATACGTTTCTAACTTATAAAGGCAAAAAGAATCAATTTAATATAGTATTCTGCTTCTGGATCTCTGAAATGAGTCTGGAAAGTTTTCAGGTCACCAGGCCTTGTCAAAACTACAGTATATTGATTATTGGTCTTAAAATCAGTTCTTTAAAAGATTTGAAAGTTCTCATGCTTAGTTCTAGGATCTAAGCTTCCTTTGATTTACCTGGGACTTAAAGGCTCCAAGTAACTCCATTTCCTTGGTGCTAAAAGAAAAGCTATAACTTTGCTTCAGACTCCGACTGGTCTGGGGGTGCCTGGAGGCTCAGTCGGTTGAGCGTCTGAATTCAGCTCAGGTCATGATCTTGTGGTCCCTGAGATTGAGCCCCACATCAGGCTCTGTGCTGACAGCTCAGAGCCTATAGCCTGCTTCAGATTCTGTGTCTCCCTCTCTCTGTCCCTCCCCTGCTCATGCCTCTGTCTCACTCTCTCTCTCAAAAGTAGATAAACATTAAAAAAATCAAAAAGACTCCACCTGGTCTGTGATATCTTGCATTAGATCAGGTTTGAGTGCTGATTGGAAACGTGGAGGAATTAAGAACCACGTTGGCAAGTTCACCTTCAGTAAAGTGTAAGGTAAGACAGGGGTGAAGAAAAGGAAAATAGGCCTATTTCATATGCCTGTGGTTTGGGTTTCCAGAACTTGTTCAGTTCACACTTGGTTCATTTCTTTCTTTCCTGATGAAAAGTGTATAAGGTGTGGTCCACAAAGCGGTTATGCAGACCTTAGTTACACACCCATTTCTCTGTGTTTGGGAAAGCCTTGTGTACTGAGGATAAGAAGCTGGTTTTCTCTCATTTACATAATAAGTGAAAGGGTGTGGAAGACAGAACCCAAGATTTGAGGTCCAAAGAGTGAAGTTCTTCTCTAGCTCTTCTACAACCTTAGATGGCTGGCTCTGAGCAAGTCTCATTTGAGTTGTAGGGTTTTCAATCTGCACCTTTGAGGACACCCCCTCCTCGCATCCCAGGGTGGCTGGCTATAGAGTTCTAAACATTTAGTAAACAGCGAAACGCGATCATCTTCAGTTTTATTTATTCCTGTTCGTTAGCGTTACTGGCAGACCTTCTGATTTCTGAGAAACTTGGCTTTGATTGGGATGAGGAGCCAGACTATAAGCTAATGCCATGTGGTAAGTAAGATCAAAGACTTTCCTGGAACTCAGCTTCCATTCCTCCAATGAAGCAAGAAGAGGATTGAACTTCAATCACTGAGGATTTTTAAAGCTCACCATACATTCTACGAATTTTTCTTGACTTGGCTTCCAGAGCACCCCATTCTCCTGGTTTTCCTTACATCTCACTGGTTTTCTTAGCTCCCTTTACTCATTCTTCTGCTTGCTCCATACTTACTCTCTTGGTGACTTTTTACATACCACCTAAATCCTGAAAGCTCCCAGACTTTCTCCTGAAATCCAGACTTCTATCCCACAGACATCTCTACTTTATCTCCAATCATTGTGTCCCCAATCTGAACAGATCTTCTCCTCTCAAGGAAAACAAAGAACCAGTTCCACCTATAGCTGTATAAGCTGCTGCTCCTTTCTTTCCCAAATGATGTTCTAGATACATCTCCAAGCTCTGCCCCCTCCCCACCAAGTACCTGTGGTAGACTCACCCAGTGGAGACGTAACTATCTCTCAGACCTGAAATATGTTATCATCCACTTTACTTGTTTTAAAGCTGAGGACACAGGTCCGATGTGTCACAGCTAGGTTTCATAAATTTTTGTTTTTTTGGCAAATAGCTGTATGAGATTTGGGGTGGTGTGTGTGTGTGTGTGTGTGTGTGTGTGTGTGTGTGTTTTAGTGCAATGCAGTATAGTTCTTTATAAAGATGGTCTAGCCCAGGCTGGCTCTAGGCTAGAGGTATGACCAAATAATATATTAGCCATAATTTTTACATTCAACATTTCTATTTTCTACCCTCTAAGTCACAATACTCAGTCATCGAGAGTGCTGTTATTCAAAACGTTGAGTCATAAAGATGTATCAAGCCTACCAGCTAGAGGAAATGGTGCTGCCAGATTGGTTCTCCCCATGCTCATCTCTTGAGACCCTTAAAACCAGATTCACAATGAAAGGTGCTATGGAAGGGCAGATTGCAAATTATTGTATTTATTTTCAGGTTATTAAACTTTTTATGCTAGCTCTAGAGTAAGTTCTCAGCTTTTTGACTAATAAATGTTGGCTTACTAGGGTCTTAATAGGGCTTATTAAGCTCACAGGTCCTTAGAAATAGGTTTCAGTTTCAGTATTCTCTATACTAAGAAATATTGGTTAGAAGTAATTTCTAGAGCCCAAAAGATTAAGACAAAAAGAAACAAATGATCAAGGCAGAAGTATCTTGCCTAATTATAAAAGTAGTGTATTTAATATTTCTGTATCTTACTCAAATTAAAAAGAAAAAATATAATATTGAGCATCCATTCTTCTCAGGTGGTGCTTCTCAACCTTGACTGCACATTGTTATGACCGGGGGTGTGCAAAGAACACTGGTGCATGGCTCCACCCCCAGAGATTCTAATTCAGTTGGTTTTGGGTGTAGACCAGGCATCAGGATGTTGTGAGGCTCCCCAGGTGATTTTAAAGTGCACCCAAGGGTTGACAATTCTTGTAACAGGGACTTGAAAATACTTTGTGGACACCTGTCCTAATTTATTTTTCTGGAAGAGATAAGAACCTCCTTGGAAATTTCCATATCTTTTACTTATTTGCGGAAGATGTGAAAATGAACAGTAGTTCCTCTTTGATGTTAAACATTATACTTTTCCAGAATCTGGAGCACTACCTACCTATACATCACTAGTTAACAGGACATGGAACAGACACATTTCAAACCCTATTCAGTGTAGGAGACTCATTAGTGTCTCTCTCAATCTGTCTAAACCCGGAGACCAGCTCACCATCACCTAGCCAGTAAGTTATAGGCCTAAGATTTGAACCCTGATCTTCCTGACTGCAAGATTCCTTTGTTTAAGGACAAAGGGCAAAGTCTGTTAGGATCTACCAAAACCCATTCCATCTTCTTGCTAGGCACACCGCTAAACTACCTTTCCTGGCCTTCCTCAAAGTTAAGTGTGGCCATGTGACTGGATTCTAATTCATGCAATGAAAACAGAAGTGACATATGTCACCTCGATGCCTGGCCTCCCCAGATCTTCCTCCATTTTTTCCCCATCACCTGGCTCTGAGTGAGGACCACCTTTGGATGGCCACCTGCCAAATAATAGCTACAGCATAATTCTACATGAACAAGAAAAATGGCGTTTAGGGAGAGATCTGGGATTTATGTGTCTGAGCAGCTAGTCCACCCTACCCAAAGATAACTACTGTGCATTAATGACTCTGTGGAAAGGGAAAGGCTGAAGATTAAGTGGAGAGGGGAGAAAATAATGCAGTATAGATCGCGGGGTCCAGAGCACAAGTGAAAGCATTAGTCTTAAACAGGTGAAAGGACCTATCTTTGATTTTGACAGTTGGGAAAGAGAATGAAGTGTGGAGGCAAGTGTATTTGGATGTATGGAGGAAGTTATGGTGATTTTGTTTTTCTGATGGCTACAGTTTTCCTTGTGATGTCTAAGAGAGAACTGTCTGGGAACTTCATGAAGCAGGGTAGGTGGTTCGAGGAGATAATGTTTGAACAAGCCCTGTGGAGAGTGGGGAAGAGATACAAAGATGGTAGTAGCAGTTAGCATCAAGAATTCATTAAGGATGGACATCATGTGAATTTGTCATTGCAAACACGATGTTTCTACTTCACTGCTATTTCTTCAGTGCTCAGCATTATGCCTGGGACATGGCAGGTTTTAAATAAATGGCTGAAGAGTAACTATGGTGACACGAAAGAAGTGAAAGCTGGATAAAAGGGGGAGGGTATGGGCAGAGAGTGGGATTTTTTAATCTGCTGTTCTGGAGGTAGAGTGTTTGCAGGTGCTGATAAATTTTACGTGGTGGCCTGGGGAGTAGGTGGCAGCAGTGGGATGGAGGTGAAGATCATTGACATTGGGGGCACCTCAGGACTAAGATGCTAAAGGCACAAAGTCACTCTGGATGATAAGGCATGGAGCAGAGGAAAACTGTCAACGAGCTGTCCATCTTCAAGACTACAAAGGGATTGGTACTTTAATAGGAAAAGGCAGAGCCTGGTATATGGTATAGCCACAGAGCCTGAGCATCAGGGGAGAAAGGATGGCCATTTGTGAGTGGAAGGGCAGTGGTCTGGAAGTGGCTTTGGGTCACAAGAAAAGTGCTAACAAGTTCCATGGCCATGAGTGGTAAGTATTTACTGTACATGTTTCTACAGTCAGATGGCGATCATCGAGGTGACGCTAATGATCTTGGTTGGGCTTATTCATATGTCTGGGGGTTAGCTAGCTATCAGCTGATCTATGCTGTGTGTCTCTCATCTTCTTTCTGGGACCGGGAGACTACCCTGGGCATGGCTTTAACATAGTGATGACCGCAGACAAGAACACAAGGAAGCACAATTGTTCTCACTTACATTTATTGAGTATTTGGCCTTCATTTGGGTTTTGTTTTTTGGTATTTGATGGCCCCATCATTAAGATAGCTCCATTCACTGGGGTATGTTTATTTTAAGTTTGTTCTGTAAAACTGACATACGGGAAATGTCAAAAAAACACAAAACAAAACCTGGGATCTATAATGAGAAGTTACTGCTCGTTTATTTTAGAACTCTGTAATGTAGCTTCATGCTGGGCCACAAGCATTGACCATGTAGATTCCTCCTGCGAGGTTTTAAATTTTGACCAGAGGCCAACTTGTTTACAGATTTACTTCAACACAGATATATCACAGAAACTTGGCAGTTTCAGAAGCTTCAAAAGTATAACCAGCCTTCCTTTGCCTGTCCGTTTCCCTCTGCCACTGAGCTTCGGTGCCTGGAGCAGGATTTATCAGAACCAGGGTAGGGACTGTCATTCCAGTGTCCCCAGGGGCTGGGAACAATGATCACAGCTCTAGTGAGACACTGAAGTCTTGTCCCTGCCTCCTCTGGTTGGAGCCCTTTCAGAGCTCAAAATGGGGAGCCAGTCCCTCTCCTTCCCCGAGCCATCACCCCCTGCTGGGAATGATAGCTAGCTCTGACTCGGGCCCAGTGTTTCTTCTCTTTCTAGTATGTACTTTACTCCTTCCTCTGCCTGCATTTCTGGGCCTCCTGCCTCCTGGCCTTCCTGGGATGTGAGGCTAGCAGGGGAGAGGGGCTTACATTGAGAGACATATCAACAGTAGCTCCTGCCTGTTGCCCAGTAAAACCACGAACCTCTGGCCTAAGGGAATTCAAGCAACACTGGATGTTTTGCATTCTTAGAGTTTTTTTTTTTTTTTAAGCCGGTAAGTTTCAGGTCTCAGTCTTTGGGTTTGGGTTAAGCAGCACAGATAAAGTGAAGAACTATGCCATATATTTCCAACGCTTTTCCCTTTGATATTTTTTTTCTTTTTAAAGAAAATCTGCAACAGTTTTGTTCAATAGAAATATAACGTGAGCCTGATAGGTCATTTGAATTTTCTAGTGGCCCACATTAAAAAGAAGAAAGAGGTAAAATTAATAAAAATCTTTTGCATTTCTTTATGTTTAACACAAAGTCTTTGAAATCCAGTGTGTATTTTATGCTCACAGCACATCTCAGTTTGCATTGGCCAAGGTCAAGTGCTCAGTGGCCACCGTGGCTACTGGTTCCGGTAGCAGATAGGACAGGCCTATAGCATTGCAGGGGTGATATACTAGTGTGCTGAATCTTCCAGCACAGTTCCTCTATTTTTGTTGTTAACAGCAGCATTCTGATTCAGTTTGGGGCAATAACATTTGAAGGGCTTAAATTGCATCCCGAATTGTCACATGCTTCACTTGATTACCTTTCAGCCCCTTGTTTTCTTGCATAGCATTGGAGGAGAACTTGTGGAGAACCACTGCTACTTCTAAAAGAGCCTAAGGGTAGCAAAGCTGAGCAGGAATATTCAGCTTTACTGCAACGTACAGCCATGTTCGTGGGGCTGCGTGTATGTGACGCAGGACTGGCATCCTCTGTCTCTCCCTCTCGTGGAAAAGGACTGGAGTTGTGATACTCGGGGCAAAGGTATCTAAGAGCAGTAGAGCTTTGGTGCCGCCGAATGCTGTCTTACCTGAGGGTCTCCAATGCCCTGAGGTATGGCTAGCATGGTACGCGTATGTAGGTCTTCGAGAAATGTGGCCTTCTCACCGTCTCGTTTCCCCCAGACTTATTTCATCTTCAGGTCTTTGCTCAATTTACTTTTTGTTATTCTACAGTGACAGAGTGCTTTTCCAGCCTTGTCTATAAACTCTGGAAACCAGGCCATTCTCATCCTAATGGCTTCGGCTTTTTTTTTTTTTTTTTTTTTTTTTTTTTAGCACAGGGAAGGGGAGGGGCGACTCTGGAACTGGCCTGATTGTATAGCTGCGGCCAGAATTAGTTTGCTTTCTAGCGCACAGTATTGTACTATGGAAGGTTTAGGATTCTTGTGGTTGTGCCGGAGAAGAAAAACGAGGCATTTTCAAAATCTAGAAAAAACAACAAATGATGCCTTTAATTTATCCATTCCAGTTATTTGATACCTATTTACAATCCAAAATATCCAAATCAGTTTAGAAAATTCTTGTGTCCTTCATGCAGCCTAAAAAGTGTTGCTACGCACTGTTCCGTTTAGGATTTGGGTATATTGCCAAACATGTGCTCATTTCGAGGAGAAAATATGTAGTGGTCTGTAGCTGTCTTTATATTAATGATTTTTCAAAATAAGCCATGAGTTGGGGCGCCTGGGTGGCTCAGTCGGTTAAGCATCTGGCTTTGGCTCAGGTCATGATCTCACAGTTCGTGGGTTCGAGCCCTGCATCAGGCTCTGTGCTGACAGCTAGCTCAGAGCCTGAAGCCTCCTTCGGATTCTGTGTCTCCCTCTCTCTCTGACCCTCCTCTGCTCATGCTGTCTCTCTCTGTCTCTCAAAAATAAAAAAAATAAAATAAAAACATTTTTTAAAAAACCCAAATTATGCCATGAGTTTAAAGAATGGTAAATGAACAGGCTTTTCCTAAGAAATCATTTTCTAAATGGGTTTGGTGGGCTTTGTTTTTAGTTTCCCATGTTAGGACTGGATTTACCTCCATCTGGACTCAAAGGTGGACCTAATGGCGAGGATTATGCCACCTTGGTATGCCCAGGTAGGGACTGTGTATATATATATATATATATATATATATAGATATAGATATAGATATAGATATAGATATAGATATAGCAATAGCCTCCATATGATGTGGTTTGAAATCCAAACACATTTACAAATGGAGACCAAATACTTTCTGTGTAGGTCCCTACTATTCTGATATAATGATATGTTATGGGTACGGTATACTTTTAGATCATTGTGGGGCTATCTTGCTTTTTTAATGCCTATTATCTCGTCTTTCACCTTTTACAGCTGTCTTTTTGGTGCGGTCTAGGATAGAGTCAGATGATCTGTTTTTACATCAGAGTCACCTTGAGA
Source organism: Suricata suricatta (assembly GCF_006229205.1). NCBI lineage: Eukaryota > Metazoa > Chordata > Mammalia > Carnivora > Herpestidae > Suricata > Suricata suricatta. The sequence continues at coordinate 31,762,308 of NC_043717.1, forward strand.
GGGCTCCTGTGACATGGTACTGCAGCTGTGCCGAAATGCCTCATCAGTGATGGCAAGGGCGCCTGGCTCATGTTCACGTCTGCGCAGTGCAAGAGTGGAAATCGAGTACCAAGAACTAGATAAATCTCGAATACTCGTCTTTTAGCCTGTGTTGCCCACTTACAAATTTCTCTGGGGCAAAGGGGGGCAGGTAGTTTTTTTCTCCCCCTTTCAGTTGGATAATAAATGATGGGCTTGCTAGAATTCTTCCTTATTCCTAGGTATAATAAGTTTTTGGAACATGAACTACCTTTCTTAATGTTTTAAGCCACCAACAATTACTTTAAACAGCCATTATGAATTTTCTTTTTATTCTGGCATGCTAATAGTGGTGGTCTCAGCACATTTTATGGCACGGAGTTTGGGAGCAACTTAAAGGAAAACTAGTGATGAATGGCATGAATCTGCGTTTTTTTTAGTTGACATCCAATGTTATAGTAGTTTCAGGTACACAGTGCAGTGATTCAACAATTTTATACATTATGCAGTATTCACCACAATAGTTACTGTCACCATACACAGTTGTTACAGTATTATTGGCTGTATTCCCTATGTTGTACTTTATATCCCTGTGACTTATTTATTTTATCACTGGAAGTTTGTACCTCTTAATTCCCTTCAGCTATTTTACCCATCCCAGAACCCTGCGGGGTATATATGTGGGTGTGCATACTCTGTGTCTCTCTCTCTCTCTCTCTCTCACACACACACACACACACACACACACACACACACACACACTGTGGAATACTACTCAGCCATAAAAAGGATGCCATCTTGTCATTTGGACAGACCCAGAAGGTATAATGCTAAGTGAAATAAGTCAGAGAAAAACAAATACTATATGATTTTACTTATATGTGGAATCTAAGAAACAAAACAAATGAACAAAAACAGACTTGTGGGTACAGAGAACAAACTGGTGGCACAGATGTGTCTTTGAATCGCCATAGTCCTTTTGGGAATTTCAGGCCCCCACCTGTTTGCATCAAGACCATCTGAATAAGCATTGCCTCACTCTTTGTTTTGACGTGTTTTCAGAATCCTAGGTTTACAATGGAATAATTGTTACAGTTTCAAGACATCTATTGCTCCCCTAATTTAGGAGACTTGGATTGAAGAAAGAGCAGTTGCTCCTTGGCTCTGTGATCTATTATACCTTAGTGTCAAATTGGACGCACTTACTTAAATTCTCAGCTTTCATGTTGTGGCATTACTTTCCCAAGGCAGCACTTTCAACAGGTATAAAGCTTCCAAAGGCTTTTCTGAGTCTGGTATATCTTTGACATATCTTACGCAGTTATATTTGTAGGTCTTGTGACTGTTAAACTCCAGAAAAGACACATCATTTAGAGAACATCCTCTAGTGGATCGGTTCTAAAATTACACCTGCCTTAATTGGTATAAACTGCTCACCTTCTAATTGTGCTAATGCCATTTAAGTTTCAACAAATGGCATTCTGAAGTTGCCCCAGACCATTGGTCTTCATTTTGTATCTGTAGCGATGAAGACGCTAATTGGTAACCTTCCACTGGACAGAGTTGTAGGATCCCTTGTTAGTATTTATTTGTTCCGTTTGCATAAAACTGTCTTACACTTACCTCCCAAATCAGTGGCTATTAACCTTTTTTAGAATATTTTATTTCTGAGCAACTCTGTCAGAAGATATTCTAAAAAGCAGAATCATTAAAATATTAAGTTTGAGCTAGGGGCAAAGAGAATTGTGTTAATAAGCAGAACCAGATATAATTTAAGCTACTAATTCTGTTGAGCTACTCTAACATCAAGAGTCCCTTTCTGGTTGCCAGCAGGCAAATGGAAGTGAAAGTTTGAAATGGTTGGCCTTCTGGCATTTAATTAATCTTAGAAAAAGTTGAAGTCCAGTTTGATTTCATGACTTAATGCTGTGATATTCGTTGAGTATCATTCGTCAACATTGTACTGTCGGGAAGGTATCTCTTCCAAGTGTTACACATGTGACTATCTGCAAAATGGCTTCTATTATAGAGAAACACTTTAAGGCTTGACTATTGAGTGATGATTTCACAACATCACATTGTTGTCATCACTGTTAATGAGAAGGGTTTTTTTTCTCCTTCTAGTACTCAGGAACACAAACCAGAGCACTAACTGGTAAAAAGGAAGAAAGATAATGTGTTGGAGGGTAAAGTTTGGAAGGATATGCAACCATATAGGGAAAGAAGACTAAAGGTCATTTGGTCCAGGTTTTTGTTTTTGTTTTTGTTTTTTGACTGCAGAAGTCTCTTCTGCTCTTCCATGGACTTCTAGAGATGCAGAGCAGACAACCCCACCAAGTGATCTAAGGGAATGTGTTTTGTTTTCAAAATGCTTATCACTTTAACAATATTTTATATTGGGTTCTTCAATGATATCTACCAATTTGCTAATTTAATTTTCCTTAACATTTTGTTAACTAAGTCCAGCCCTCCAATGTTATTATATTTGAGATGATTGCTGGATGCCTATGGCAGATCTTAGCTCTTTAATATTAGCAAAATATTGATGTAAGATACACTATTACCCTAGTTCCTGGTGGTTAATACTTGAAAATATACAAATGAAAAATTTTAGAATCAGTCATTCTCCCCTTGAATTCAAGTTGATTTACCTATTGAATATGTATACAGGTAACTGACAGAAAACTACTTGAAACCAGGTAGCTGATAGCAAAGGCTCCAGGAGTATGTGAAAAGCCGAGGGCGAGGAAAAGGGCACATGCCCTTGGCATCTAAAAGCTCCAACAGACCTGAATAAGGCGTTAGAAAGTAACCACGATCGAGCACTCCTCTATCATTCCACAACTCATCTGCATATGTGAATTATTATGGGAGTTTGAAAACAATTTGTCAATATCATTTTAAAGATCGATGTTAAGATGATTGAAAATAGAACCAGTGTCTTTGGGAGCTGGCACTCGCCGTGTTCCACTGTTAAGGCTGTGGCCCCCCTGTTTCTGTGTTTCACCTAGCAGATCCCCATCCAGTTCATCTGACCCAGCCCCGGGCTCTGTTCCATCTCTCTCTGAGATTGTCTGCGTTCTAGAAGCGGGCAGGAGAGAGCCCTGACATGGCAGCAGCATTACCAACCCCTCCGTCTTCTTAAGGACTTTATTCTCAGCATGCAGACTTTTTCCCCCTGCTGGCCCCTCTTTCTTTCATGAGGGACATCACATTTATTGCCACAGCTCTTCACAGTATCCAGAGGGTCCTCCTAAAACTCCTTTCTAGAAGGCCAGGGACATGAGAAAATTCAGTCAGAGAAGCAAGAACTGGCACTTTGAACCTCAGCTGCCTGATGTTGCTAAACCTCTCTGCTGCCTGAGTGCATAAGCTGATAAGAAGCCAGGTCAGGAGGGATCCAGGAAGTGAGCCCTTTCCCCATGAACCAATGCAAGGACACGTATCTAGGACACAGGCCACGAGAGAAGCAGCATGTGGCCCAGCAGGCAGGATGGTAAGCCCAGATTCTGACTCCATGGTGAACTTCCTGGTGGAGAACCTCGCCTCCTCCTGGAACTCAGGGTCTGCTGACTGGACTCTCTGCAGACTCTTATTCTGCCATTCCAGATTCTCCTTCCTCTCCCTGTTTGATAGCAGCCTTACATAGGCATGCATCTGGGGGTGCTTCTATGGCTCGTGACTTCCCCCCAGGAAAATCAGTGACGCCTGCACCTGGAACTCTGAAGGCTGGAAGAGAAAAGAGCTAATGAATGCAGTCAAGGAAATCAGTTTTAAATTAATTTTAAAGGAAACATACCACTACTTTGAATTTTCTACATAGACGGAGTTTGAATTTTCTACTTTAACTTGGGTGGAGGTGTTTTCTAGTAGAGGCTGATTTAAAGGAAGAAAAATGTTGCGAAATGACTCTTATGTTACATTTTGCCAAGACTTTTAGGGGCAAGGCAATGTCCTAAAAGGGTCTTCTATACTATTTCCATTTCCCAAGGAAGATGATATAGGTCTTTGGTTAAATAGCTTATGAAATAGGCCCCATTTCCCATTCTCTGTTGACAAAGACTAATGATACTTAGTTTCTAGAAATGTCCTCGCCAGAAAGAGAACAAGCAAGCAAGCTGTGGAATAATCTAAAATACTGATGCTGATACTTAATGTTTATTGAACACTTACTATATGCCCCATACTGTGTTGCCTCATTTAGTCCTTAGTACAGTCTTGGGGAAAAGGTGGTAACATTATCTTCATTTAACAGATAAAGAAACTGATGCAGAAGAGTAAGTTGCCCAAAGGCCCACATCAGTAAATTGCAGTTAGAGTGGAACCCTAACCCATTTTCTAAAACACTGTTCTGCTAGCTGCTGGGCCCTTTCCGGTGAAGTGGACTGTGGGTGGGTAAGCAAGGCCACCCCATTGTAAACTCCAGGGGTGCCATGTAGGCCTCAGTTTATGAACAGTACCCTACGTGAAGTTCATTGCAGACTTCCAATTTCTAGCAGAGAATTCAATTACTTATTTTCAGGCAAAATTTTTGAAATTCTTTACTGGCAGTCCCACTAATTCATATGCACTTGATAATTAGGGGAAAATATTTTTGCCAAACTTAAATGCGTTGTCCCCCAACTTCAAGACAGGTCGCGTTTGGGCACAATCGTGCTAAAACCTCTTGTTATTTATGATTAGAACAACCAAGTATACTTCCCCTCTCCACTCTTTAGTAAGACAAACCGCTTAGCAGTAGGACAGAAGCTGTTTCTTTTATTATTATCTTTTCCCTCAGCTCAAATTGCTTGATAACCATTACTCCAACTTTGAGTAAATGACCCTTATTCGTTCTTTTCTCATAGAAAAACATTTGAAATTGCACATTACCCTCTGTTCCAAACAGTTGTCCCTGTTTCCAGTCAAACTTTTTGCACTCCGGAGCAGCGAGGCGCTAAGCAAATCATCGAGGTATTTTTTGGATGAGAATCAGCACAAAGAGAAGATCATGGAAAAAGTTGGAATCCAGCCCAATGCCATCATGTTGAGCAGAAGTGAAAGATGACACCAAGCATAGGCGACAGCTGTGAGGCACCTGGTGGGATGGGCCAACCTGGGGAGCCGTGGGCCCTTGCCCCTCATGACTAGCAGTCAGTATGAGGACCGGGCAGGGATTTTTTCCCCAGTACTTTCTCCAATAAAACCGTTGTCCTATTGAAGAGACACCACAGGGCAAGTTGCCAAGATGTCACAAAGCATGTGGCTGTAAGAAATTATCCCTTCATAATCCCTGCATCCTGATTTTCTGGGAGGTTTTGCCTTCGCTGGCCACACCGGAAGTTCCTGTGTCCTGGTAGGAGTTCAGCTACTGCTGCATACTGGCCTGTGGGTATTCTCATGAGCAGATTTCCTTCCTGCAGAATTCCAAAAGTGCTGTTTTTAATTCACATGAGCTGTGAATTCCTGTGAATACAGCTATTCTGATGTTGCTTTAACCTTGTGTACCATGGCACCGATTTGCTTCCTGTAAGAATCCTTCCCCAGTTGACTTCCGTTTTACATATTCAAGGTCATAACCATATCTAAGAGATAGATAATATTGTGTCTTTGATCCTAGGCTTAGAAATGTCATGACAGTCATTGCTTCAGTTCCATACTGGGTCCCTTGAGTGGCCTGGTTCAGCAGCAATTGTTTTCCTTCCTGTGCAGCTTAGTTATTGTGGGGGATGCTGAACTCCCTTTTTCCTTCCCGGTACCTCTTGAAACATGGCCATCTCTCCCCACAGGAGAGCAAGCCCCTGCTGATAGGAAATCTTTCCGCGTGCACGTGCACACAGCAGTTTGCCAGCACGAACGGCTGCCAATGGTTTTTTCTAGTTGCAAGGAGTTTATTTTCCCTGGACGACACTGCTGTGCCACACAGGTGGCCTGTGACATAGTAGGCTCCTCACTGATAGAAGCTTCTTTGTGGGGAAGCACCTCTGGTGCGCTTGGAGTCACCATAGACATTTGTGATAGTTGACTGATGCAAAAAAAAATGATGTTGTATCGATTTTGGGCTTAATGTGAAGCACAGAGAGTGTCAAGATTAGGGTATACCATAGGCCCCTCAAGAGGTAACGGATTGCCTCAGCCCCAGGAGGGCTGGCTGGTGGTCACATCAGACCTGGAGCCCGCAGACAGTCCCTTAGGGCCACTCACCCTTGATTGGCTTATTGAAAGATAGCATTAAAGATTCCCCACTGTGTGCCTGACTCTACAGGGCATGGCCTGGGTCCCTGGCTACCTCCGTAAGTGGGGAAGAAATGGCAACTCACTAGAGCTGCGCCTTGGGGAGCTATACCCTCCCCCAGCCACTCCCCAATTCTGGCAAAATGCTGTGGTCTTTAATCTTCTGTCCATTGTTTTAAATGAAATTATATTGAATTCTCTCCTTCTATCTGTGTTTGGTGCTCTCCCTCCAAAACCACAAAGCAGGCTCTCCAGGGGGCAATTTAAGTGCTACCTATAAAAATGTTTTTCACTAGAGGAGAAAATATCAACATGAGTGCTCCTAGCAAGAGTGAACATTGCTTTGAGAAACTGTCATTTAAATTGTGTATACAGGGTTGGGGCACCTGGGTGGCTCAGTCAGTTGAGCAGCTGACTCTTGATCTTGGCTCAGGTCATGATCTCACGGTTCATGGGATTGAGCCCCACATGAGGCTCTGTGCTAACAGAAATTTATTTTTATTTTTCTTTTTTGAGGGGGGTAGGGGAGGAGAGAGAGAGAAAATGAATCTTCAGCAGACTCCCCACTAAGCGTGGAGTCTGACATGGGGCTTGAACCCATGACTTGAGCCAAAATCAAGAGTCAAACACTCAACTGACTGAGATACCCAGGTGACCCTAGATCCAGGAGTTTAAAGTGGACAGAAATCAGAGACAGAAATCTTGACCTACGGGGAAAGCGCAGGCTTTAGTACCTAGAATTTTCATGCTTCAATAGGTGGGGGGGGGGTCCTGATATGTGTGGAGAATGCATTTAACTATCTACACAACACCCTCAGCCGCTAACCTGTGGCATAGGGAAAGGAATTGTTCTAGCAAGCTCCTCTGAGCCACATCTAGAAAGTCCCCCTAAAGGCATATTTATTTAGTCTTTGGAAGGAGAATGAGGGTAGAATGGTAGCAGCCCCAGTTTACTGGGCACTGATTGTCAGGCATGGACCTAAGGGATTATGGTTTACTCCGTCTCCTCCAAGCTGCTTACCCTCTCAGGTGGCTGTCATCATCCCCCTTTTACAGAGAAGAAAACTGGGTGTTAAGGAACTTAAGTCAGTCAGCCAAGGTCACATACCTGAGCGGTGGAGAAGCGATACTAGTGAGCCAAGACCAAGAGCCCGGCCCTCACCTTACCCTGTTGTCTTGTTTGGCAATTGTGTATTCTCTCCTGCCCATTCAGAGCCATCAGAATCTGTTCTATCTAGCAGGCCCTAGTCTGAATGTTAACTCTCTGGAAGCCCCTTTTGCTTTTCTTGGTGAGAAGTGATTTCTTGTTCTCTGTACCCATGTGGCACATGGTTGTCCCTCTGTGGCATGTCCCGTTCTGCTGCATATTAGTTTATTGTTGTCAGATGGGAATAACTTGTTCTTGAATTGCAGTTCTCAGTGGATGGTTCTCTTGCTACTTCTTTGGTTTTGGTGAGGGGGAATCTGCTGTCTTCATCGGGGAGGTCTGCTTTGGCAATTTCAGGTTCAGGCTCACCCTTTTCCTCGTATCTGCGCCGTGGTTCTTGACCTTGAGGGATGAGAAGATTTTCCTTCACTCTCGTGGTAATCACCACGAAGGAATCTTAAATGAGGATCATATATTTTCTGATTGTGACTGTATTTGCCAGTGTGATTCTTTTAGAATCTTCAGCTGTGACCAGGATGGGCTTTTTGAAAGTATGGACACAAGCAACAACGACCTGCTCCATTTTTCGCTGTTACATGCCTTCATGAGTTTTGAAAGGGGACAGAGAGGAAGCCAGAAAGAACAGAAATAGGTTTAAAAGGTATGCTGGTATCAAAATTGGGCTCATCTTGCATTTTAAAAGTCCTAAGGTAATCGCAAGTTGGTTTGCCAGGATTGGATGTCTAGGGTGCCTTCTTTGCAGGGGAAGGAAACTCATATTTCTTGAGACACTGCTCTGTGCTAGTCTCCACATTCAACATGTTTCTCCTCCTGGCTTCCTCCCCAACCCCGCTGAAAACCCATAAGTAGCACAACAGCAAGAGATGGGAACAGAGGGGCAGTTCCCAAGGTTGTGTCTTACCACGGTTTTTCCAGGTATGGAAACAGGCTCAGGGAGGTGGTGCTCAAACCACACCATTCCCTGTCTGATAAAGCTTGAACTGGAACCCAGGCCCACCATGCCCATCATGCCCCAAAGTTCTTTGTCCACAGCATTTGTTGTTGTTCAAGGAGCACCCCCGGAATTTTCGAGGTGGGATAAGAGAGCTACTCTTTCAGTTAGTGTTTCCGGAACAAGCTCTCCTCTCCTCTTGCCAAGGCTGACTTGATCAAATCACTCACACTTGGAGATGAATCGCTCTTTTATTGCCTGTTAAGGGTATTTTTCTCTCTCAAAATGGTAAAATTCAACTCAAAAATCTGCCTTTTAAAGTGAAATTTCAAGTGAATTCTGACATGTACAGGGGAAGGAGAGCAGAGCAACATCACACCTCATGCTTCTCAAATTACTTAAGTAGGAGACCTGTGCCTGTGAGCCGCACAGGCAAGCAATACATTTAGTGAGCACCTTACAAGTTTTAGGCGCTAACACTAGGTGCTTTAGTTCTAGTTCATCTAATCCTAACCACACCTCCCCGAGATAAGTATGTTGTCCCCATTTGACAGAGGAGATAAGAGAGGCTTTGCCCAAGGTCACACCCCAGGTTAGGTAGTCAGGGGAGCTGGGCTCTGTAGATCAGTCTATCAGTCTTGCTCTGGAGGATTTGTGTGTGAATTCCTGGCCTTGGAGAAGGAGGCCAGCCTCCTGATGAGACGCCCGAAATATGTCTGCAGCCTGATTGATGCTCGGGGTGCCGGTCGCGCCTCCCAAGTACTTCTCCTGTCTTTAGTTCTGAAGAAAGGCTTTGAACTTTTTCAAGTGAAGGCTTGTTCCTTCCAGACGTTTGTTTGGAGTTGAAGAACAAGGAGAATTGTGTGAAACTAGAGGCGCAACCACCCCTGTGAAAGCACGCACTTCCTTCTCAACTTGCGGAACCCACATTCTGGCTTCTTTTTATCTCCAGGGCGACGTTGGCAGAGTTAGTTCTGAGGGAAGGAGGCCGAAAACCCTCTCTGAAGGAGGTGATGCTCCCTGGCTAGACCCACCCAACAGCAGAGCTCCCTCTGTGATGCCATTTCCTTGGCGTACCTTCCAGAGCGCTTTCCCATTTGCTTCTGGAGTGTTCTCCATCCCATGGCACAGATATGCTCTTCATTTTACAGATCAAAGGTTGAGGCTCAGATCAAAAGTGGCAGAGGTCAGATGCAAAAGGGAGTAGGGGTTCAAAAGGGAACAGAAAAGAAATGCTTTTTCAAACCTGGATCGTCTCCTTCTAGTCTTTGGAAAGCCCTCTTACCATTTTACCCTGGGATTTGTAAGGTTTGTCCCCACAGGCCACCACCTACTGCTGCTACTGCCACTTAATTTTCACCACAAAGTGTAAATTACTGATTTCCATTAGATCTGAAGAGTCTTCCACCTATTAGAGTAGACGTTTGTCACATTTATTTCCCCTGAAAGCTATTAGCAGTTTCTTTTGCTCTGTCTCTGGCATGCTCTAGTGTGTTGATTTGTTTTGCAAGAGTGAATTTGTAACTGTCTTCAACCCTGTCCACCGTGATTCCTAAGGATTAAAGGGAATACATCTTATGGTTAAAGGAACCATTACATTGGGCAGCTGTGGCTAGGACATCTCAGATCTAAACTTAGGCTTCAGGGTGACCCTGACAAATTGAAGAAGTCAGCAGAGTGATGTTGAATATGGCAGGTGGACAATATCCTCATGGGGGGAAAAGCCACCCAATCTTGTGATGGGGATTTATGACAATTACACTGTGTTCATCTCTGTGCTGAGTACTCTGGTGGACCCAGAAAAGGCTGGGAGGTTTCTCCTACCTTCTAGGTGTAATCTCTTTGGAGAGTTAAAACCTAAAACGTGAAACAAATAAGGAAAGAGTAAGCCTGTTACTATAAGTGCAGAGTGGCCTTTGTAATGTAGGCTGCTCAGAGAATTTGGTTACAGAGTAGCAAAATTGAGAGGGAAACAGATTCAATAAGATCTCACCTCTGACCTAAGGAAGCCTCTTTCAGGGTACCTGGGTGACTCAGTCAGTTAAGTGACTTCTGCTCAGGTCATGATCTCACTGCTTATGAGTTCGAGCTCTGCATCAGGCTCTGTGCTGACAGCTCAGTGCCTGGAGCCTGCTTCAGATTCTGTATCTCCCTCTCTCTCTACCCTCCCCTGCTTGTGCTGTCTCCAAAAATAAATAAAAAACATAAAAAATAAGAAAAAACCCATAGACTAGAAAGATACTGCTTGGATTCAAAGCGTGGCTCTGTCACTTACTGATTATGTGATCTTGGGCGGCTCATTTCACCACTCTGTACCTTGATTTCCTTATATGTAAAGCAAGGAGTGATAATAGTGTCCACCTCATGGGAGGTAAGATTGTCATGAGGACTAACTAAGTTCACACACACGTGCACACGAGTTCCAGTACATGGCGGTGCTCTGGCAGTGGTGAGGAAGGAACCTCAGCTGGAAAATGACAGGGCAGAGGTCAGGAACAGTTGCACAATGGGTCCTCACCACAGGGTCTAGCAAATGTCCACGAGATGTCCACACAGACGATGAGGAAAGACATAAAATGACAAGATGGGTTGTAGGGAGCTACGGCTGGATGGGCGTTCTTGCGACAGAAGATTGCATTGGAGGGGAGGTGGGAGAAAATATGGCCCAAGTTGGGCTGTAAATTAGGAGGACTAGACCCTGGGTAGGATTGAAAGGGGTGCTTTCTAGGTTGGAGACCATGCCTGAGCAGAGGTATAGAGCTGCTTATTCAAACAAATATAAGAGAGTCTGCAAACAAGGTCATGAGGGGGACATTTTCAGCAACGTGGCTGGTTGCTAAGACTTGGAGGAAAGTACCTAACACTAAAACATGGAATTGAGATTTAGCCTGTAGTAAACTTGGGGTATCCCCAATCTCACTAAGGGAAGCGAAAATGTCGGCATGTTGGTGGGCGTGAGCGGAAAGAAATCGGTTACAAGGAGACCAAGCAAATCACCGGTTAAGGAGAGAAACCAGGGAACGGAACCTTTGCTTGGGCGGTAATGAGTGAACGGTGGTGAGAAGGAAGGGCAGAAAGGCTGGTATCTTTGCTGTTAAAACACCAGCTAACTCCCTGGGGTTCATAGCACCCGATGAATGCTCCCGGCCTTTCTGACTCCAGTGGTATCAACTGTTCTCTCACTGTAGGATGGATGGCTCCAGCAAGTGTGATAATTTAGCGGAGCCCAAAGTCCTGTTCTTCCCAAACTGTGCTGACCTCAGTGAACTACACACAAGAGAGAGATTTTGATTCAATAGGGTGATGTATATGTTAAAATTATTCTGAGTCACCTATTTTGGGGACCATTTTGCTGACAAGGCCTGATGTCTCTGACCTTGAGTTTAAGAAATAGCAGCATTGTTATTCTGGTGGCCTTCTGTGGCATTAACTCTTTATTCCAACCTTGTGTGACCTGACAACAGTGACTCGAGATGGGGAGAAGGCACACTGATATATAAATAAATCTTTTTATTTGAAGATTTTATTTTTTAAGTAATCTCTACATCCAACATGGGGCTCGAACTTACAACCCCGAGATCAAGAATTGATGCTTTACTACCTGAGCCAGCCAGGCAGCCCCCACCCGCCGCCGATACATGTTTATACAACCAACATATACCATAGCATAATTTTTCAGTAATTTAATAAGTGCTCCTTTTGATTTGTATCTTTTGCATTTCCTTAATAATTTTCAATTTTCAGAATAAATCACCAATTTTCACTATAAATGGTCGTGATACATCTATCTGTGTCCACCAGAAACTCTTTTATACCCTCCTCTAGTAGAAACTGCTTAGAGGCCTTTAAAGAGGACATTTTGGGGGAGTCTCTGTGGATGGATGAATGAAGGACTTGGATTCTAATGTCGGCTCTGCCTCTAAGCTGTGTGTTCTGGGGCAAATATTCTGCTTCCCTGGGCTCCCATCTTCCCATGTATACAATTGTGGGGGTTGGAGTAGGTAATGACTGATGAAGATATTAGCCGATATTAACTGAATGCTTCTGACGCACGATGTAGTATTTCAAGTGCTTCATCTGGTAACACCATTGACCCTGTCAAGGGGGTACTGTCATCACTGGCCCCATTTTGCAGATGAGGGAAGGCACGCACACACAGGTAACTTGCCAAAGGTCTCCTGGATGGCAAGTGGTATAGAAACCACTATTCTAACCCAAAAGCACCCTAAACCTGTTTCTCATGGACTCCACTGACTCCTGCCTCTCATTCTAACGCATTCTAATGTGGCTTCTGGTGGCAGTTTAGGACATGCCAGGACCTCAGTATTTGCAATGATGTCACCCCACTCATCTACACTCCTACTCTGTGACAATACCAGCTTGAGGCCCCTCAGGGCTCTTGTGATGTGCAGAATTTCCTGAGCTGGCTGGCGGTGGGGAAGGAACCCTCGCTAGCTCCTAGGGCCTTCTAGTCCTGCTGCTCTGAAAGCCACGGCTGCCCGGCTGGGTCTCACACCCTAAGGCAGAGCTGCAGATGAAGGAGCCGAGAAACTCCATGCCCCTTCCAAGAGCTCAATTTAAGACAGTTCGTTATTAGGGATTCAAAAATGAATGAAAACAATCTTTTTTTGGAGAAGGCAGAAATGACCCTGCAGAAAGTGAGAAAGAAGATTGGTGTCCTCTAGCTATAAAACAGTATGCTTTATTTTTCTAAAAGCCAACACAGACCTCTTGGATTCATAACGGTCTAGAAGCCTCACAGACTCAGTGACTCTCCCAAGAGGCAATTCAGAACATAAAAGGATTCCGGGCAGTACAGATTCTTGGTACCATTCATGGCTGTGGAAATACTTGGAAGAGCTTAATAATGACAGTATTAATCATAAAATATCAATGGGCTAACCACAGTTTTTGTTTAACATTTCCTGCTTACCAAGCCTGAGTGACTGCTGAGTACATTAGACATATTATCTATTTAAACCAGTCATCAACCATACGAAGAGTAAATCAGGGCCATGCAGCACAGGAAGAACTTGGAAGCCCAGGGTTGTTTTCTTGGTGTCCGCCCAACTTATGTGAAACTCCGAGTACTTCTTGTCAGTTACTTGGCAGTGAGTTACTGACATGGCAAGTTCCAGGTTTCTATTGGTCAGACAGACGTACACATCTGGTTTTGAATCCAGTACTAGTTGGCACACGTTCTAATGAAGCCTGTCAAGATATTAGAACTTTGGAGAAGGGGCCCCTGGGTGGCTCAGTCAGTTGAGAGTCTGACTTCCACTCAGGTCATGATCTCACAGTCCATGAGCTCGAGCCCTGCATTGGGGTCTTTGCTGACAGCTAGCTCAGAGCCTAGAGTCTGCTTCAGATTCTGTGTCTCCCTCTCTTTCTGCCCCTCTCCAGCTTTCTCTCTCTCTCTCTCTCTCTCTCTCTCAAAAATGATTAAATGTTTAAAAAAAAATTTAAAAAAGAACCTTGTGGAAAAGTCTTTTTGTAAAGACTACAGACACAGGGCCACAGAGATTTTGCTTTAAGACCATTTGTATTGCGTGTTCACTAAAGACAGGAAAGGCTGCAGAGTTCGGGAGCCAAGTGGGATTGGGCTGTGGCTTTGAGTAGTAAGTTGTGTTTGGCAATTAAATCCTACAAATTAACATATATAGCTTTGGGAATTTGTGGAGATGCCATTTGTTTTTACCCTTTCCCTGAGGGCAGCAGTGCAGTAGAGTAGCATACTGGGAGGGCTCGCATGTGTGAAACAGCCATTCTCAATGGAGACGTCAGACCCAAGATGAGAGACATGGGCACAGTTGGAGAAAGTGTGTTCACAGTGACCACTGCCTGAAGGAATGTTTGAAATTCCATACAATCTTTTTTTTTTAATGTCTATTGATTTTTGAGGGAGAGCAAGGGAGGGGCAGACAGAGAGAGAGAGAGAGAGAGAGAGAGAATGTCAAGCAGGCTTCTCACTGTCAGAGCAGAACCCCATGCAGGGCTCAAACTCATGAAACATGAGATCATGACCCAAGTCAAGATCAAGAGTCAGATGCTTAACTAACTGAGCCACCCAGTTGTCCCAAAATTCCTTATGATCTTAAAGGAGGGCATGAGCTTTTCTGTGCTATCCAAAAGGGGTATAGGTTTAAAAGTAAGAAGCTTTAGTGATATATAGGCTATAATTATATACATTCATGTGGATTGAAAAGCCCCTAAGTTTAAAAAAAATTTGTGTTAAAATGAGTTGGGTGTCATTCAGTTTTTAAGTTCTGCCTTTGAGAGAGCAAAAGCACCTGCACAGCTGAGCAACTTCATTGCTTTTACCTTGGCTTCTGGGGTACTCGTACCTTCAGATTGCCATAGAGAGCCACGGGAGAGCACGTTGTCTCAGTGCGTGCTCCTTCACTGAGGTCAGTGCTCGCTCTCCTCGGTGCTCCACTTACAATGAACAGCACTGATGTGTACTCGAAAAGAACTCAACCTGAAAACTGTCTGACCTTGGGGGAGAGTGAAGAGGTCTCTGGGGTCAAAGGTGGACATCAAAGTTTGGAAAGGGCTCGCTATAGATTATCTTCTAATGACACCCACCCAAAAATGCAAACATTAAAAAAAGTATCCTCACTGCTCTACTAACATGGAAGTTGCTAACAGGTCAGTTTTGCTAGCTCGAGTCCTTTAGTTAAGCTCTGTAAATTAGTCCCCCGCTTAGATTAAGGGATGAGAACACATGCAGTTAATACATAAACCATCACAGTAAATTTGTCCTGAATTTTACTGAAATATGTTTTTGCAATACAGAACTTTGTGTCACAGGATTCTGTGTTTAACACTAAACACACATTAATTTCTAGAAGGTACCAACTTGATTGACAAAATAAGCATTTCTTGAGTTGGTGTTGTAAGTGGGGCACCATAGTTGGTGCTCTTGGAAATATAAAACATGATGGCTTGGTTCCTACCCTCGCCTGGTTCTGTGCTATCAAGATGACAAGACAGGGGTGCCTAGGTGGCTCAGTCTGACTCTTGATCTCAGCTCAGGCCATGATCTCATGGTTCATGAGTTTTAGCCCTGTGTCAGGTACTGTGCTGACAGTGTGGAAGCCTACTTGGGATTCTCTGTCTCCCTATCTCTCTATGCCCCTCCCCTGCACGCTCTCAATCTTTCTCTCTCTCTCAAAATAAACAAACATTTTTTAAAAAGGTGACAAGACCAACACCTACAAAGTGTAAGACAGATGGAAAAACTGCAGTCTGCAAAGTCACATAATTGTAGCAGTATTGGTTGCTTGGTTTTATTTTAACTCTTTGATTTTCGCTCTTGACTCTCAGCATTTGATTACCAAAGAGCCCTAGACAGTGGACGTGAGTCGTGCCCAGGGCCCTGTGCTTTGTGACAGATTATCCCCTTTGAGTCCTGTACACTTGGATGGTGTTGTTAATAAACTCATTTTTCAGGGGAGCTTCACAGTGTAGAGTACCAGGCCAGGCACGAGTCGGATATACAAAATAAAATGAATTAAACCAAGGAAAGCTAACTGACTAAAGTTCATGGTGTGATATAGGCAAAAGTCCTTGGCCTGCGAGTCAAGTCTTTGTCTTAGTCATTTACAGACTGTGGGACTTCGGTTAATACTCGGTTTTCTCTGAACCTGCTGTTTCATCTTACAAGGCGGCATGCCGATCACGTGACCCTACTAGGGTTCTTACATGTCTTCAGTGGAATTCTGTGAATGACAATGCTTTATAAACTGTAGAGCACATTATGGATGTGATGATATTTTAATCTTACCTGTTACATAAACTTCAGGCACCATTTTCTTCCTCCTGCCCTCTCTCCTGGTTATATAATAACTTCTCTTCATTCCTTCTTCTCTGCTTGTGTTTTGATATCCTCCCTGAAAACACACCTCCATGAAGATAAGCATCATCTCTCTAGCTACCTCTCTTGCCCCTCCTGTCAGTCTTGTCCCCTCCAGGGATGGTCACTCATATGATTTGTATCACACTAGATTCGTTTAGGTTTTTGCAATTTAAATGAGTCAAGAATCAACACATGCCAATATTATGTTATTCCCGTCACGTAAGGAGGGACGCTGGTGCAATCCCAAACTTACTGGCTTTTTAATGTACTATATGATTTACTTAAAAAAAAAAACTTGATTACTACCGTCTAGCATTGTGGAAGGTGTTCATTTCATATGTGTTTGAGCTTTAGGCTCTTTCTTCTTTCAAACAAATATGTTGACAGATTGACACAGCGTGACAACTCTTCCAACATGGTGCTCTCCACATTTTCCCATTTCTCTCCAAACAACCAACCCCTCGTTCTCAGATTGGTGGAGGCCCTGCTGCGGTACTGGAAGCCACCGTCGGCTGAGCTGGCAAGTCAGAAGAGGAATGGTATTCAACCAGACTTGGCAGATGCTCAGTGTAGGCATGAGGGTGTTCAAAGGATCCAGCCAACCCCTTTGGATTTTAAGAGAGAGCTACTTTGAATGGTCCTTAGAGTAGAGTGAGTACTGTAGCCGTTAGATTACCTGACGATTGTGTCTTCGTTTACTCGAGATCACTTGGCATTGAGCCTTGCGCATATGGTCAGGGGTCTGAGCCATGTTTGGGGGAGGAGCTGAGGGAAATTTCCAGTGCTGCACCCACTCCCAGGTCACCCCAATGAGGTGGCCAGCGCTTCCTCATGTAAGCTGGTTCTGTCTCCTCAAGTGAGGTCTCCCCAGGACTTCTCCTGAGCAAAGGGTTGTGCTGGTGACAGGACTCTCTCAAGAGGCATTGACTTGGTCTTCCATTGGTATCTCCTGGTGCTGCGTAGATTAGAGTGTTTAAATGAGGCTGATGGGGCACCTGGGTGGCTGTTGGTTGAGCATCCAACTCTTGATTTCAGCTCAGGTCAAATGATCCCACGGTTTGTGAGTTTGAGCCCCACGACAGCCTCTGCTCTGATAGCACAGAGCCTGCTTGGCATTCTCTGTCTCCCTCTCTCTCTGCTCCTCCCCCTCTCATACTCTCTCTATCCCCCCAAAATAAATAAATAAACATGAAAATTTTTTTTAAAAATAAGTGAGGCTAAAAATGTAGACTGTCTCATAGTCTCTTCCTTGTTCCCGGAGGGGAGGGATGGCCAAGCCTCTCAGTGGCGGGCATGGGACTCAGTGGGTTGCCTTGCTCTCAGCTTTTTCTGGGTGTCTGTTCTCCTAGCTCCTGTTGATAAGATGGGGCACAGGGACACGGTCCTGTCCCCATCACAGCTGATTGCATCAGAGAGGTCACCTGACCTGATGTCGGCCCCTCAGATTCTGCCCTCCACGAATTGGAAATCAGGATCCAGGGTTGCTTGTCAGTCTCTGTTGGATGTTTGAATCAGGAGGTGCTCTAATGGGAGGCTCTTGTCACTGGGTAGGAGAGCTAGTCTGCCCATAAGGAAAGGAATGTGGTAGGTATGCAAGAGAGGCATTCCCCAGAGGCCTTGCTGTGGGGATGGGAAAAGGTAGCTCTTCTGGCTCTGGTACTTGGAGTTACTGGCTGCTTGTGCTGCCCCTTAAGATGCCTGCAGCCTTCCAGAAACCCCCCCTTTTCCTCAAGGTGGCTTGTATGGCTTTTCCCTGTGGCCACACCAGCCTATGGTTCACAATACTTTCTGATCGAACAACACAAGGCAAAATGAGTTGGAAGAATAGGTCAGCAAAATTAACAATACCCACTGATTTCAGGGGGCATAATACACCCATGGTGCCCACTGGTCCGCGCTGCCGGTGAGTCTGGGCGGTCCCGTGGTCACAGTCACTCACAGTGCATACCGGGACTTCGGACAGCTCTTGGCTTTGAGGGCAAACGTATGGTAAGATCCGGTGGTGTCCCCACGTCGGGAAAGAGTGTCCTCAGTCATTAGCTTGTGTGCAGTACAGGGCGGGCTCAGCAGTTCTGGCCCCTCATTTGTTCCTTAAGGAGCGGTCAACACACCGGTCACTTTCAGCAAACACTGCCTGTCAGTGCGGAAGAATTGCTGCCTTTCGCTGAGAAGCCTGGCTTTCTAAAATGTGGCTGATGGCGACTTTCAGGGGAGGAGGAGCTTCTGTCTGTGGCTTCTGAGTTGCCACACTTGACTGTTGGTGACTCTCCAGTCCTTTTCTGTCTGTCAGGTCCCCATTCCAACTCTCCATCCCATGCCCTCTCAGCAACCTGAGAGTGCAAAGTGGAGGCGCCCGTTGATGCGTCTGAGATCAGACCTATTTGCTACAAAAGGACGCTTTTTGATCACCCGTACTTATCAAAACCAAGTGCAAGGTGCCACGAGGTATACGTAGTTCATAACGCAGCTCCAGGAGGGCCTCATCTGTTGAGGGGAGTGGGTTATGAGGATGCGGAAAGGGGTTCACAAAGGCGAAGGACACCAGGTTACATGCCAGTTGCAAGGGATCTGTGGAAAATCCTAAGCCCGTTCAGAGGAAGATGAAATGATTCCTGTCTTGGGGTGGCAGGAAAGGCCTCTTGGTGGAAAGAGCATTTCAGTTCAGCTTGGAAGGGCTGGTGAGACCTGGCTGGATGACCGTGGGGCAGGAGGGCCGGGCACATAGGGTCAGCATGCACCACGCATGAGCGGGGCTCACCGGTGGCAGCTGTGTCACATCAGTGGTAAAAAAAAAAAAAAAAAAAAAAAAAGTGAAGCTGTGTTTGCTCCTAACCATGACCAAGAGCTAATTACTTAATTTTTCTGAGGAGCTACATAACCATCTTATAGGGACCAGACTTCTGGTGCAAGGCTCCATTACTAACAGCACCTTTTGAGGTACTTTCTTTCTTTGCTCCCAACGTCTGTCAGGTTTCTGACAGAATCTTTGTCTATATGTGAAAAGTGTGAAGGTTGCCTCTACAGATTTTACAAATTTATCTTTAACCAGATTCACTGATTCTTAAAGCAAGCCAGGATTTCTGACTGTAGGTGAAAAAAGGTCGAGAGTGTGTTTGCCTTGGGAAAACAAAAGCATTGTGATAATCATAATTTATAATAATAACCCCCCTTTAAAGAACACAGCCCGTTTTAGTTGCAACCTCATTACACCGAAGAGGTATTTCTGTTGCTCTTTGTGTGACAAAATTACATGACCTATCACTTCATCTTTGGAGATCAAAGGAAATATAACTTGGAGTGTGGGAAAATGGTTTCCCTGGTCCCTATACTGCTAACGTTCCTCTTCATTCATGTATGAAAATCCGGAGAGATAATTGGCTGGGAAACACACCAAGCTTCCAGGACAATAGTTACGATCAGAATGACTTTTCAGGCAATTCTGCCTTTCCTGCTGGCTTCCCATCCATAGGACTTCTGTCCCATGGTCGCCTCGGGACACTCTGTGGGAGTACCCAGAAAGCTGTTTACCCTCTGTGGTCACACATTGCAAGGCAACCCACTCCATTTTGGGCATTGTGTATTATTAGAAAGTTCTTCCCTGTATTGAGACAAAAATCTGCTCCTCTGTAACTTTCCCCAATACTGACTTAAATACAGACTTTGGAGGACTGATCTAGAAACACAGGCATCACGTCTGAAACTGCTTCCAAGACAAATGCGTTCAGAATTCCAAACAAGTAATGTCTGGAGCACAACCCCATTCCTAAGTTGGCGCCTGCCCAGTGGGGGACACGGCAGGTGTGTGCCACGAAAGGAGAAGGGAGAACACCGATGCTCACAGGGTCAGTCTGTAGAGTCCCATCTGTTCACACCCCTGCTTTTTCCCACGTTTCCTGCACGTTGACAAGTAGAAACTGTCTAAAAATCGTGTGGAGATTGGTCCAGAATGCTGGTTTCCTCACCATTCACCATAAGAAGCGCCTACACGGTGTACAGAAAACTGGGCTTCTTTCTACATCACTCTCCTTCCTGGTCCTCCGCCCTGGGAGCTAGCTGGTTCTGCTCACGCTGCCGTGGGATGCAGGGGCTCGTGAGGGGGGGGGGATCTGCCTTCCAGTCACACAGACAGGAGTCTAACTCTGGGCTGTACCCCTTCGTAGCTCTGCGACTCTGAGCAAGTTGCCAAGCCTCTCACAGCCTCTGTTTTTAAAGCCTGTTTTTCATCTGCAAAACCAAGATCAAGAGTAAATGCGACGAAGCATGAAAGGAGCGTGCCGTTTATCACGGGCACGTACACAGGTGACTGATTCCAGACCGTGCCCTTAGTTCGTGAAGGATAGATCACATCCCCCTTGCAGGCTGTGGGGCAGACAGATACATCACCAACCACCTTCGCTGGCCACTCAGCCCCCCGCTTTGGGTCCGAACTACTTTGAAAGTCACTTTGAAGTTCCACAGCCTCAGAGTGGGTTCCCCACATATATATATATTTCAGTCACAGCTTCTTGGTATTTTGGGGTCCCCGCCCCCAGGGTGAAACCGAGAGCACTTTAGTTTCCCAAACTTTTCCCAGAATATGCTACAGTTTTCTGTTTGCATGTTTGATTCTTCAGATTGGTGATCCTTGCAGAGATTTGTGGGTGACGTGTGTGATATTTGACATTTCCTGCTCAGCCCAGCAAACACATCGGAATATTTAGTCCACATCCTGGTTCGTTTAAAGTATCAAGCCATAGCTTGGAGCAGAACACGTTGCCAGCTCTATATATTTTTGCGTGCTTGAGAGGGGAGAAATAATGGGATAGCCTTTTAAAATAAATCAGTGACTGTGCCTGCAGGTTTGTTTGTTTGTTTGTTTGTTTTAAATGGTGGCCACCAGATTCTCAGGGTTGAGAACCAACCTGGCATTGTTGCCAGGATGGATGATATCAGCTTCTAGGCTTTTCCTACAGAGGACTTAGGGGCACAGGTCAGGCTACTTAAGAGGACATTAAGACGAGGCCGTGATTGCGGGCCAGGGCTTTGCGTACCTATTCTGCCACTTAGCGGCGATGACCTCAGGCAAGGTTTATAGGATTATTAGGAGATTGAGCTGGACAGAGCATTAAAGCACTTAGCATAGCGCCCGGCACACAGTAAGCTCCTCCACCAACCCTCCCCGCCCCTCACCATTGTACATTTTTTGAGAGAGACAAAGCGAGACTGCTCATTCTGTTGACTTCTGACCATCAATTATTGACTTCATAGAGTTATAGGACATTAGAGCTTCGAATTACATTTCCATTAGTGGATTAGACCTAGCCATTCCCATGCTTTCTCGTTTAGTCCCCCTTGTGGTCAGAAGCAGACGTTTGTGAAGCGGTGTGCTGGATCAGAAACAAATTGGCCAAGGAGTAGGTTTTTATCTGAGTGGAGCTGTCTGGACCCTATGAGAGTCAAGTCTGCTATTTCGTTTCTTAAGTGCAATGTCTGTGACCATAGATCTCCACCCCTCCAAAGCTCACACTTTCCTACCTTTCATCTTGTATTCAATCACTTAACACATATTTACTGAGCACCTACTATGGGCAGGCATTTATCTCTCGGCTTTGGGGATAAATCAGTAAAACAGCCAAATTTCCCGCCCTCGTGGAGCTTAAGTTCATTTGGGGAGACGGATTAAGTGAGTAAATCAAATATCGTTCAGAGATGGTAAGTGTGGTAGAGAAAACTGAGGGATGAAAGAGCGTAAGGAATGCCGGAGGAGCAGGGTTCTAGTTTTAAATAGCGTTGTGAGTGGACAGGCTCCTTCTCACTCAGAAATGAGAGATCTCAGAAGTCCAAGCAGAGGAGAGAGCAAGTACAAAGTCCCGGAGGCAGGAACCAGGCCAAGAGCGCTCGGGCACCACAGAAAGGCCCCGGAGGGCTGGACCTCAGTCCGCAAGGAGGGAGCCTCGGGAGGTCGCATCAGAGGACCGAGGGAGGGGTGCGCTGGCTCCCCCTCCGCGAAGTGGGATGTGTAGAAGGTTTTCAGTGAAGGAGTAATCTTATTGGAATTTGGTTTGAACAGGATCGCTCTGGCTGCCGTGTCGACAACAGAGCATTGGGGCAGGGCTAGATGCCAGGGATGGTGGCTTGGCCCCAGTGGTAGTGGTAGAGATGGCAGAGTATCCTCTTGTGCGTTTCTGGGATAACTGAATTATTTTTCTTCTTTTGCCAAGAACCCGTGTTAACTAAAGTTAATTTTCTTCCTGAGGTACCCTGTCGATATTAGACATTTGAATAGTGCCTGTGTCCCTTATTTGTTGACAGTGTCCCATAGGCGTGCTGATGTGGATATTTGAATATTGAGAGGAAGGTTAAATAAATCACTAACAGAAGTGAGGTTTTGTGTTCCCTTGAATCTTCTCAGGGGGACGTTCGGACCACCGGAAGACCACCACCACCTTACCATTCGTGTAAGAACCTTGTTATTGAATGCTGCGTGCATGTTTCCTCCACAGGTTGTCTGACCTGTGCCAAGTTCACCTGAAAAGAGGCATGAGCTCCCCTAGCCCCTCAGCCCCCACGAACACAAAGCCAGATCGAGCACAGGCCTTCAGGGACGTCTTCCTGTTTGCTTGAGATGTGTATATATACATGTGGGATTATGGGTTTGTTTGGGGGATTTTGAAGATGATAACCATACATAGAAACTATGCAAAGAAAATGTTCCCTTTTGTGCATAATGGAGCGCCAGGAAAGCAAAAACCTGTTCAACAGCATAATCGTGAGGGAGGCCTGTTCAGCCACAGACTGGCATTTAGAGTCACGTGTATGGAGTTGCTGATAGGAGTCTTTTATCCACGTTCATTCCCACCCAGCGGCTCTCAGAGCATGGCCACTGGAAGGGAGCTCAAGTTGACAACGAGATCGCCACAAGGTTCATTCCACATTTATTGATCTCCCGCTGCGTGTTCACCACGGGCCCAGTGACTGGCTTTCCAACTAAAAAACACTGGGAATCATCCTCAGATAAGCAGCGATTCTAGTAAATGGGCATTAGGACAGAATGTCTGAACGATCCGTTGTCTTGGAAGATCGGACACGGGTTGTGTGTGGGTGAGGCTCTGGTGGGTACGGAGGATGTAAAGAACTTTACTTCCTCCGACAAGACCCTGCAAATTGTAATATACACACAACTAGCAACGCAGGATGGGATAAATGTGCAGTCAGCAGAAACTTTCTGTCAACGCTATTAATAATATAGTCGCAGCTCTTGTGTATCAGCTTACACTGACACAATCTTTTTTTCTTTTTAATATCTCTTCTTATTAGTGTGGAATTTGATCCATCTTTTCACGGGACTGGTCCAGTCATTGGTCACCCGAGGAAAGGGAGCACAGAAAGAAAGTGGTTTCTCTATGCATAGCACTTCCTTTGGTTGCTGTTTGTTGGTGTCTTTGGTGCTCACCTACGTGTGTGTGTGTGTGTGTGTGTGTGTGTGTGAGAGAGAGAGAGAGAGAGAGTGTGTGTGTGAACCAGGCCAATGGATTTTAAATCTGAGCAAGATCAATTTGGGGCTTCTGGGGAGGGGCTGTGGTGCAGAGGGAATCCTGCAGACATTAAGCTTCTGTTATATCAGCCACTGCAGCTGCTCTTGATTCCTAAGTACCCAGATCGCCTCCTCAGTGGTTTTGCTGCCCCAATTCTTAATAGGCACTCACCTATATGCCATCTATTTATATATCTGGGTCATCTGTGCAACCAGAGGTGGGAGCTGTGCCCAGACAGACTTAACCTCTGCTTCGTTCACTTGTTTCTGTTATATGCTCTTAGAGGCTTGAGGTTGGACTATGACACTCCCTATTGGCATAAACCAAAAACCCAAGTCTTGTTGTGAACATTTTCAGGGAGAACTCAATAATACTTACCAATGGGGCGGGGGATGCCAAGAAGCTCAGAAGAAGGTGCCCTTATCATCTCTCCCTGATATAACGGAATGTTTCTCAACGTGCTAGTAAGCATGGAGCGAAATTCTGTTTGGCTTCTGCGGCCTTCATTTGGGATTTGTTTTTTGTTTTGTTTTGATTTTGTTTGTTTATTTGTTTGGTTTTTAAGAGTGAGGAAACCTAACGTCCAGAACCTTTTAGGGTGCCCATTCTTTCTCATTTCGTAGTAGGATATACAGGGACCCTAATAACATGTTGGGAAATTTCCTGCGACCCTTTGTTGAATGAATAGTGGAATTAATATAAGGTGTGACTGGTTGGGCTCATTCGAAGGGGGTCTAGTAATTCCAGTAGTAAAAGGCTGTGTGCCTGAAGTGGTCCTTATGATTTTAGCAGTCGTGTCACCTTGACTTCCTGGGATAGGCACATCTCCACCATGTCTCCACCACATCTAGACCCAGTTCGTAATGCGGGAAGGACCACCCACACGCTCATCCATTTCCACCGCTTCCTGGGCCCCTAGGACATTAGAGATTATTCAGTCTCCAGCCAGCTACCTGCTTGAGCCCTTCCCCAGCTACACTCCCCCAGGCTGAGAACAGAGCTCAGCCAGCAGAGGCCCTGGGTCAACGCTGGGGACGCGCGTGTTCTGCATCCTAGCTAGTGCTGGGCCTGCTCCTGGCCCTTCTGAAGGATGCTCAAAGAAACACAGAACACTTCAGCACTGGAAGGGCTCTTGCAGGTGTTCCGGAGGCCAGCCAGTCCTGTCATTTCACAGAGAAAGAATGAAGGCACAGATCTGCGCCATGACGGGCGCAAGCGGGGAGAAGGTCGGAAGCAGTGTTTGATGGCAGGAAAGCATTCCTGGAGTGGTTTCCTGTGACACAATCAGCTGCTTAACTGCGTAAGTGAAGAAAGGCCTGTCGTGAGCCCACAGCCAGAGCTTGAATTCCTGACTTTTCATAGGGCTGTTCAAAGCCCCTTTCATACTTTCAGAAGCATCTGGGCTCATGACCTAACTCCTGGAATCTGAATTCTGGGAATTGGCTATATAGGACGAGATCATATTGAAATATAAAATGCAATTGTAGTGGGCTTTACCAGGTATATAGAAAAGACTCCATGTCTGCCCACTGGCACACCCGGGGCCCATGAACTGTGCTGGTCTTTTGTTTCCCATAAGTCTTTAGAGAAGAAAAAGAGTCTTTCTTCCTTCCTCCCACTTCTATTGGAAGCCCCCTTCGCAGACTCGTCGGCTCAGTTCTGCGTCTCCTCACTCTTCCCCAAATTCCAGTATCTGTCCCCCACATTCTAGTGATGGTGTCCTTCCCTCCATCCTCAGCTGCCACTTCCGGCCTCAGCCCTGACTTGCGTCTCCGGCTCTGTCCCAGCCTGCAGTCTCACCTCCACGGGTGCCTTTTGAACATTCCCTGTGTGGCCTTTGGTCACCTCAAACCCAACAGAAAACAGGGCCAGGACCAGATGGTCTCTGATTTTCCTATTGGTTCTCAAACCCAGCTTTAACGAATCCATGTTTAAGATCATGTCCGTTCTCTCCCTTTCCTTCAAACTTCCCCATATCCCTTTTTAACGATCGCACTAATCGCCCCATCGTGTAAGTCGTGTAACATGTGCTCTCTTGCACACGTACACAGGCCACAAAAGCTGGGAAGGGGTTGCCGAGAAAGGAGCCGCTCAAAGCATACGTCTTCTCGCTCTTACAGCGACACAGCATCTTCGTATAAAATAAGCTTGTTGTCATGCTAAGGACCGTATAAATTTTTGAGCGACTCTGTAAAACTGCAACACGTGACCCCCTGCGCAGTTTTTTCTTTCCTTGTTTTTCCCAGCAACTAGTTGTCACCTCGGAGAGCTGGCGGAACAGCGGGGGTGGAGTCCAGAAACGAGCCGACTGTCCCACTCCCACTGCTGACGGTTTCTCAGTCACAGGGAGGACCCAATAAACTCTCTTGTATTTCTTTGCCCAATGGGCACATCCCTAAATAGATTTCAGAATGAATAAGCATGGCAAGTTGGAGATTCTGATTTTCTGTATAAGAATGTTAGAGCTAAACATCAGGCGTCTCCACCTCCTGAACGTACTGAAGAGAGAGCTGAGGCCCAGAAAGGGTAGGTGAACTGCCCAATGTCACACAGCTGATTTGTGATAAACGGCGGCTCCAGTCCTGGTATCCTGACTCCCAGCCCACAGCGCTTCCTTTCACCTGCCTTTGAAACATACTGGGTCCCCTTCAAAGCCCCTGGAAAACCCCAATAAATTCTGCCTCTTGGTCCCAAACAGTATTTTCACGAATACTTTGTAATTCAGCCTTAAGTTGTAAATGTGATGGATTCACACCGTTACTGCTTCACGTTTCAAGAGAAAAACCACGACATGGCGGCAGCTGCTGGTCTGTCTGCCTTTCTGGGTGCTTTGTGCACGTGCCCCAAATCAGTTCGGAACCCCTTCCAAGCTGTGCAGACGCCCTCCCCCGCAGCTTCCTCAGCACGCTTCAAGGAAGAATGGGCAGAAAGCACAGTTTGCCGGATCCTTCTGCAAACCTACTGTCTGAGGACGACGTATTTTAAGGACTTAATCCCTGTTTTAATTATTATTTAGTTGTATTTATTTTAATTACGGTATGTATGGAGTTTCTGTGTCATGTGGTTTTCTGAGGTATAGAATCATGTGTTGGGGGGGGGTGTGGAGAACATTTCACAGCACCTCTGCTCTGCATGGAGTCGCCAGGGATGAATTAACCCATAAACCCTCGGGATATTTGAACCTTGGCTTTCACCTAAAATGCTGTCTAGCTGAAATTTTGGCCTACAGTTTCTCCTGTGCGTTTCTTTAGGCTGGCTTTCATTCCTGTGCTTTCTATCCCATATGGCTTCTTAGGATGGGGTGTCTTCGGGGTACCTGCATGGCTCAGTCGGTTAAGGGTCCACCTTTAGCTCAGCTCATGATCTCACGGTTTGTGAATTCGAGTCTTGCATCAGGCTCTGTGCTGACAGCCCAGAGGCTGGATCCTGCTTTGGACTCTGTGTCTGTCTGTCTCTCTCTCTCAAACTCTCTCAAAAATAAATAGTGTGCATATTTAGCATCTCATACAATTAAGGAAATAAAAAATACAGCGATTTTGCACCATTAGACCCACACCGGGCACAGCCTTTCGTGGATAAGACAGCAGCTGCTGCTGCTGCTTAGTCAGAAGGGCTGTGGTCTGTGTGCGGAAGAGACAGTGGGCCCACGTTCAATGCCTGTGGGCATGTGAGAAACATAGAAGTGCTGTGTCCCTGGCCCCTCTCTGAGGATCAGGACGCCACAGGGACAGTTGGGAGACTTCCCAGCATTAGCCGTGTTGACCTGGTGGGAGCAAATGACAGCGCTGATCTCTGCCACTGCTCCCGCAATAGCCACTTCAGCATAAAACCACAGTTCAGTAAGTCTCTCCCAGAGTCTTTTGGACACCCCGTGGTATATTGGCAAACCTGCACGTGGTATCCTTTCCACGTAATTTTAAGGTCATGTGAGCCATCACATTTCTTAGTTCTGATCTACGTTTTCTGCTGCTACCATTATAGGTTTTGGGGCCTCATCGCCCAGCCTAAATTAGAAGTAGCAGAGGGTCTCTGCTCTCTGTATATGTGGAGCCACACTGGAAGCACGCAGAAAACGTCAAGCCACCGCGGGATGCTAGGAACAACACGAGACTGAGCCTCGGCCTGGCTGCTACTGCCGGGCGCTGGGCCTCCCCTCCTGGCTTGTGGTTGGCATGAGGACATGTGAGGAGGTGGTGGTACCATTTCCGGGCCACTCGTGTGGGCTCTGATCTACAGGCTCTGCTCTGTCCTCTCTTAAGCCACACCGTTGGCTGCTTGCTAATGGAGCCTTCCAAGAAACAAGCAAAACTTCCATGAGAAAGCTAAAGCAGTGACACACTGATTCGCATAGAAAGTTAGAATTGCTTTGGTGAACCCTGAGCCTACTTGTTGGTGACCGAAAGCAGAAGAGACACGTCAAAGGAACCCGTTCCTTGCTTTTCACCCTGTGGGTGCTTCCAAAGGTACATGTAGGGGTGAGGACTTTTAGCCTTGGCTTGTCTTTGTATGTTTCTTTTCCTTGGTAAGAAGTGTTATTATAATGGGCAAACCGAGAAAAAGCACTAGATTGTGTCTTACAGATCTTTAGCCCTTGGCCTATAGTTTTGTTCCTTCAGCTGCCTGGCTCTTTCGTCCAAGACCTGCCCCAGGCCTACCACCACTGCCACCACCAAGTAGGCTTTTCCTCACTGCAGGGCGCACCGCAGCCTAACCTTTTCTCCCTTGTCGGTTTCAGAGTTTCTTCTTTGTCCTTAGCATTATGACTTCCCCGGATCATAGTGCCTGCCTGGATTGGCATTCTTACCATTTCTGAGAGCTCCCAGGAGGGATTCAGAGACTATCACAGGGAGATGGCTAACATGAAACTTCTTTTCCCTTCTCACATCTGCAGTCGGCTGTTTATCCATTCAGGCAGCAGACACTGCTTCTACCCTCGAGGGGGGTCACAGTCCTGGATGTGCATGGGAGGGGGACAGGGCGCAGCGTGACGATGGCCTAAGTTCTGTGTAAGGAGGCTGGGAAGCATGGGCGCAGTATGGCATACGAGCTTAGGATGCGGACAGGTAGTGAGGGGAAGGGGAAGAATTCTAGGTAAGGGATCATCACACGCAAACATTGGGAAGGAGTAAAGCGCAGGAAGTACACAGAGAACAGCTCGGTTTTCCTGGAAGAACCTGGAGTGCAGGAAGACGAGGCAGGGAGATGCAGCTGTAGAGGTGGCTTTCTTGTGTGCAAAAGGCCCTGCAAATGTGACGGTCGGGCTTCCAGACCCAGAGCTGGTCCCTCAGGGATCTTGGAGTGTGAGAAGAGCAACACTGGAGAAGGTCTTTTCTCTCTGGGCTGTTCTTAGATTCTTGCCAAACGCATGCTGGATGGAGAAAGGTCTCCTTAGAGGGTGACTGACCTGGTCAACGTCAAGATAGCGGCTGGCTTTTCTCCCATGCAATGGGGTACAACCATTGTTGTGTTTCTTTGCTTCCACTGACGACGGTCTTTAAGAGGCACCTTTGAAGTCTGCAAAAGCAGCCTTTTAATTGTAATATAATTTACAGTTTATGAACATTTTAATAAGTTGATAGCATAAGTTTCACATTGCATGTGAGAGAAGTGTCCTATACAAAGCAGTGGTTGCATTCCAAGAAAGTGCTTTTTGAAAGGAGAAAAGGAGTAGAAATGTTGATACCGTTAGCCTTAAAATCCAGATTTGTGTTAACTTCGATCTACTGTGTCCGCTATTTGTTGTGATGGTAAGTAGACCTGATGAAATGACTGGTCCCAGAAGTCTAAGCTATCAGGCTCTCATTTGGTCACTAAAGCCATCGCATCCCAATAGGGACTGGCTTAACTGAGTTTTTGGTTTTGTTCAGTACATTTACACTGTGACATTTACAGCGTTAGGCAGATAACAGTAGAGTGGGAAGCGGAGTCGAAGGTGTCTCTCTGATTCCATTTTAAGGCCCCTCACAGTATTCAGCTGATGGAGCAGCTTTGTATGTATATGACATCTGAAGGACTCTTTTATGAAGAAGAGGTTCTAAGACCCAGAGAAATGAAACCTATGTGTTTGGCAATGAATATTTAGCATTTCCTCTGTGCCTGGTGCTGGGCTAAGCATTGAGTAATAAAAGCCCAGACACTATCCTTTGTCCTGATGTTCACTGCGTTCTTACACCTAATGAGCGGAGAGTTAAATTTTGATTCTGGCAGATGAAAAGCATTTTATGTTTTCATTTTATTCTTCCATAAGGCAGAAGAGGCTGTTCAAGGGAGGTAGTTTCTTTAGCGACCACCAGGTGCCAGCAGAGGACTTGAAATTCCTGACAGCGTGGGCATTCTTGGTTTTCTGAACTCACCCAGGCCCCCAGTGGAACTTTTCAAAGGCAGGAGACCTGCACTGGGCCACTTCCCCTAAATATTAGCGTCAAATGCTTTCTCCTCAAGATTACATCACATTTATTCCCCTTTGTCTTCTAAAAGTAGCACTAGTCCCTCCATCTTTTTCATTTAAAGCTTCTAATTTGGTCTTTTCACGGTAATGGTTCTACAGAGTAGCTGGCACTTGGGGTGGGGGTTGGGGACTATCACCACGATCTTGCTTTTCCCACCATCTGGCTCCTCATGGAGCATGTACTTGGGACAGTGTGTTGATTCTCAAGGGAAACCTTAGCATGGTGGGTATTGGTTTGTATTACACGGGTTTGCTCCCATTTCTCATGTCATCATGCCTCCTTGCTTGCATAGTCAGGTTGGACAGGAAGCAGAGGCATTTAGTATAGGACATTGGGCAGTGGGGTGAGACAAAACTGGAGAAGGGCTCCCTTGGACACCCTTGGGAAACTGAGGGAGAGACTAGCTGGGGAGATAGAGACAGAAAGTCAACTGCTAGCTTTAGCGGCTGACCCTGCTGGGTTGTGTGGCCTGCAGGGGGTGGAGAGTAAGGCATAGCATGTAGCCCCAAGTTTACCCCCTGAAGTAAGGGCATGATTGATGCAAGGTTCTGCAGTTTAGACATGCTGCGGGGATTTCCTTTGGACCAATCAGCGGGATTTGCCAAATCGCATTACGGCTAATTCCAGGAACTATTCAGATGCTTCTGTTGTTTTGTACTGACTAAAGCACTGTAAATAAGGAAGTGTATCCGTAGGGATTCAAAAGTATTTTGAATGTTTCACTTTTGTAGAGATTTTTGTTACAATAGTGAAAGAAAATCATCTTGTTCCTTACAACGTCATGCAAAATGTCCTCAAAACACACTATATCCAGAGGAACCTGGCTGGCTCAGTCAGTAGAGCATATAACTCTGGATCTCAGGATCATGAGTTCAAGCCCCACATTGGGCATGGAGCCTACGTTAAAGTAATTAATTAATTTAAAAAATCATACAGTATTCATACATGCTATTGAAAAGGGTGCCTCATGTTCTCATGCGGTTGTGCCCAGCTCGGCACTGGGCAGCAGTTTTCTCAGGGAGGGTTCTCAGACCTTCATTAGCATGCATTTTTAATTTTTTTTAAATTTTCTGACAAGTTTATTTATTTTGAGAGAGAAAGAGAAGGGGGGACAGAGGATCCAGAAGCAGGCTCTGCGCTGACAGCAGAAAACCCGGTGTGGGCCTTGAACTCACAAACTGTGAGATCCAGACCTGAGCCAAAGTTGGATGCTTCACCAACTGAGCCACCCAGGTGCCCCGCATGCATTTTTTTCAAAAACAGTTTTAAAAACAAGGCTTCTTATAATCAGCTTGACTTCCAGTTCACATGGTAACTGCCTGTGGGTTTGCGTAAGGGACAGATTGAATTGTACAAAACCAAAGGGTGTTTACACTGTGATGACTTTGAGCCACCTGTCTCCCGCGTTTCCCGCAGCTCCGGGGACTCCTGCAGCGAGCACCACTTGCCCACGGGAACACGAGTCTTCGCATCCAGGCCACATCGCTGTGTTGATTCTCAGCTTCACAGTTTCACACTCCCTTCTCCTTTCCGCTCTTTTCAGATCACTGGCGTGATCCTCCTGGCTGTTGGAGTCTGGGGCAAACTCACTCTGGGCACCTACATCTCCCTGATTGCTGAGAACTCCACAAATGCTCCTTACGTGCTCATCGGGACCGGCACCACTATTGTGGTGTTTGGCCTATTCGGATGCTTTGCGACGTGCCGTGGTAGTCCGTGGATGCTGAAGCTGGTGAGTATGTCACAACGTAATACTGCGTTTTCAATTACTTTTTGAAGACACAGAAATCACACGGAAGTGGCATGGCCCTTCTCGAAGCCACAGACAGACAAGACCTTAATATGCATTGCTGCTAATTTTAATCCAGACACTTACCTAATCTACCCTCTAATGCCCTAGAGGGCAAAACAACCGCAAACACAACTTGGCGCACGCGCGCACACACACACACACACACACACACACACACACATACACAAATCCAGTTCTAGTCCCTCGAGGTGGGGAGGGACAAAGCAGTGGCCAGTGGTTCTGAGAAGCCGTTTATATCCTCATGGCAAGATATCAGGTATGTGAGGTGCAGCGTTGGTCGCCAGCATCCCGGACATAAGCAGCCTTTCCTCTCCAAGTTCCCACTGCAGAAATACTTTCTGCGTCTTTGAACTTGGCCGTGCCTGGCTGTGTGGGCACGCTCTTCTCTGAACCTGCACACCCTGGCGAGGCCAGAGCTTCCCCGCTCGACAGAGGGCTGATGCAATGGCAGGTATCAGCCACCGGGCCCAGTGCTGGGTGCCTTTACAGTGTAATAGGACACAAGGCGCTGTATTCCCCAAAGCGCAAGGGGCAGGCCCCCGAAAAGCTGCTACCGTGATTCTTAATGTTCTGGCGGCTCATTGCCTGTCTCCTCCCTGCCCATGTCACTGCCCATGCTAATAAGAGTTCATATTAAAGCATTTCATAGATAAAAGGTAGCAAGGGCCTCTCCTCAAAGGAGCATTGTGTTTAAAAAGATTGATTTCAGTCGTCTCATTTTGTGGAAGGGGAGAGCGGAGAGTCTATCCACGCCTATCCTTCCTTGCTTAGCCCTAGATTAGAGTACATTTCATACCCTCTCGTGACAGATGTGGGTATGAGGATGACTCTCTCCAAAGGAACCGCCTTCCAAACTGGCACTGACCAGTCTCTCTGCTGACAGCCTCACGGAAGTAGCGTGTGACTCAGCCGCTTCTGTCCCGCAGACCACACAGCAGGTGGATGGCCCGGCCACCACCATCTCTTCCAGGTTGGTGGGACAGCCGGAGAGAGGCCGCATCGAGGCTTTCCTACTGCTCTCACCTGCCACTCTATGATGGCCTCCTGTGTCTACCTTCTCGGACTTCTTACAAGTACTAGGATATCTTTCGTTCTGGTGTTAAGCAGTCCTGCTTAAATCACATGGGTAGCTTTTGAAAAACACCTTCACCGGGGCCGCGCCTTCGGCCAGCCAACCCAGAATCTGCCGCCGCGAGGCCCAGCATCCATTCTACAGTGAGGATTGAGAGCCTCCCATCCGGTACAATGAGTAGCAAGGGAAGGATTAACTTAGGAGGACCCGAAAAGAAAGATGGCTAAGAATCCATCTATCCAAAGAGGAAGGGAGGAGACCTGGCTTATGCCTCCACTGGCCGAGACGTAACCTCTTTGGGCCTCTGTCCCCGTTTACGAAAGAACAGCAGTGGACTAACTCACCAACGTTTCTTCCAGCCCACACACTGACCGAAGGGGGATGGGACAGGGGACATAACAGGGGGACAGTTCTCCCTGGCCTGTTCTGACGGTTTCAAACCAGTCTGCCATTTTCTCCTGACACGCGCTAGCTCACGAACAGGTGAGCCTTTGGAGAGACGTTTTCGGGAGTTTCGTTTAGTTTTTATCTTTGGCCTTGTCAAAGCTATCAGCTAGTGTGGGGAGAACTGGGATGGGACCCAGGGATGTCTCCTTCCAAAGCCAGGATGATTTCTCCTACGGTGCTTTCATCTTGAGAAAACTCGTCCCCTACCACTTGTATTTAGTGTGTACTTTCCCCAGTAGGCTTTTGGCCAGGGCCTTCTGAAGGAGAAGCAGCTGTTCTCTGGAAGCTCCTGGAAACTGGGAACTTCCCAGGGACAGGCAACTGCTGATCTGGCTGATAAGAGTGGAAGTCACTTGATTAACTGTCTGTTCGTCTAGAATTTTATGGTCCTCATTTAACATCATTAATTACAAAACAACCGAAGATAACTGTTTCCACTTTATGGAGGCCCGGCTTGGCTGCCTCTTTCCTAAGAGTTAGTGCACAGCAAAGGTAGGACTCAAACATACAAGGGCTTCTGAACACAGAGTGGAATGTCCTTTCTCCCACTTGCCCGCTCACAGTAACTTTCCCATAGGGCTTTCTGGTGGATTCTAGGCCTGGTGTAAGACTCTCTGGAGTCAAATGTGTTTCTTATTACATTTTATAATAAGTTGAGACACAGATGTCATGTCTATGGGGCATTCTACTCATAACTGCGTTTGCTATTTTTTCAAATATTTCCTAAAAGTTTATTTACTTATTTTGAGAGAGAGAGAAAACCAGCAGGGGAGGGACAGAGAGTGAGGGGATAGAGAATCCAAAGCGGGCCTTGTGCTGACAGCAGACAGCCCGATACGGGGCTTGAACTCCCGAACCATGAGAGCATGACCTGACCTGAAGTCAGACGCTCAACCGACTGAGCCACCCAGGGGTCCTTGTGTTTGCTAGTTTAGTGGCCATGGTTTAAGTGTACATAGAGACTTCTGTTAGTATTTTGTACAAAACTGGCATTTTAAGCCAATATTTCCTCATTTTAACATATGTGCCACTAGCTGAGAACAGTAGTTTATGATCTTATGCACATATGTACACTTTACACGCAAGTAGCATGACCATGTACAGTCGATTCAAATTCTACAGCATCACCTAGGAGCATTCCAAACATTGAGGACTGTTGTATTTTATTTTGAGATGAAAAGAAACAGATTGTAAGGCATATGCCTTATAGGAAAAGAGTCACTTCTCTTTCCTTTTATCTGCTTTTTAAAGTCACAAAAATGGAAACCCTTCATGTCTCCTAAGTACCATGTAATTCATCCCTGAACTTAGGCACACGTGTGTGCGCGCACACACGCACTCAACTCGGAAAGTACAGGAAGCATGAAATGAGTAAGCAGCACTAGGGTTTCAGACGCTTATGGAGTGTTAGTGGTGTCGCTTCTTTGCTTTGTAAAGGCTGTCAGCTCCACGCCTTGTGCAGAATGAGAAAGGTACGGGGGCCCCGGCCCCTGCCGTAAGTGCTGCAATCAGGCATGATGGCTGTAGTGAGGAGCAGCATTGACCTGGGCCCGTTCTGGTCTTCCTGTCAGGATGGAATTGATACAGTTACAAAGGACGGGGTTTGGAAGCCATTTTATTAGCTGCACTCCAGAAAACTGGAGGGATTTGCCCACCTGAAGAGAAGCAGCAGGTTGGCACCATTGCAGTGTTGCCACATCCCAAGGGCCGTTGCGGAGGCGCAAGGTTGGGCTGGCTCTTGTAGCTCCTGAAAGCAGTTCTGGCATCAGGAAGTAGACGTTACAAGGAGGCAGACTGCGGCCAGGAGGAAGAAAGCCTTTCCAGCACTTGGAACAGTGTGAAAACTGAATGGGCTGCAAGGGGTGCGTGGGTGGGGGGATTAGGCTGCGCTCGCAGATGCCAGATGGAGTGGGCACGCAGGTGCCGGCTGAGTGTCATGACCGAGGTGGTCTGAAGGACTCTCGGACAGGGCAGAACGCTGTCCTGTGACCTCCAGAGTACTTTCCTGCCCGACGATTCCAGCATCACAAATAGTGGATACCTGAGTTATAAAAAGCCCTTCCAGATTTCTCCCGGTTGCGCCCAGTCTCCGGATGTGCTCTCCTCAGCACATGTGGTCCAAAATGCTTGCGCACATTTATTCAAACAGACACGGTTCTATATTGAGGCTCATGTGAGGAAGTCTGGACAAGGGTATTTTTAAGCTTTTCGTAAACTTTGGGGAATATGAGGATTTGTGTGAGTCCCTGTGATAAGAAGTTAGCTACCCCAAAGGAGCCCTCCGCTCCATTCTGACGTGTCTGACTCTGTCCCCTCATGCTTGGTTTTCAGTATGCCATGTTCCTGTCCCTGGTGTTCCTGGCTGAGCTGGTAGCTGGCATTTCAGGGTTTGTGTTTCGCCATGAGGTGAGTATACATGAAGTACAGAACACAGCGAAAGGGACTTTGGGAGGAGGAGGATTTCGGAAACGTCTCGAAATGTGTAAAGGGCACATATGTGCTAGCTGGCATCTCTGGTGGTATCGCTCTTTGCCAAATGTCGCTTAATACGGACGGAAATGCCAATAAAAATCTAAATGCAGGAATTTTGTCAAACTCGAAACCTTAGTTGTTGTTGATCCTCTGTTTCTTGATATAGCTGCTACATGAAATGATTCTCCACCCGGTTTTAAAGCAAGTGACCTTCAAAATAGATTACATACTCCTTTTAAAATAGCAGCTTCAGCAAGGCACAAGATTTCTGGGACTCCTTGGTATCCCCCAAACAGCCTGGGCTCCCCTGTCTCCTCCCCAGAGCCCTGGGGGCCACCCGCTGCCAACTGGGGGGTAGAAGCTGAGGCCAGGTGCAAGGAGCCTTGCGAAAGAAGAGAAGGCAGTCATCTGAAATCCCTACAGTGCTTTGTTTCTAATTCACATGTCCTATTTTAGACTTCTAAAGCCGGAGAAAAAGGATTTTGAAAACTATTTTGTGATAACTGTAGTTTCAAGGACACTGCCTGCTGTCTTGTATCGTGTGTGGCCATCCTCATCCATACTGTCACTGTGGGTGTGCTATTTAGACCATGGGGAGACACTCAGGCAGAGCCAAGATGTCCTCATACTGTCTGTAGCCACTGTGGTGTCACCTTTCAGACACACATAGTGGTGACAGGTCAGGCAGGCTATGCACTACGATAAAGGGCTGGCTCTAACCCCCCCCCGCTCCCCGCAAGCTGTTAGCGTACCCTGGAAATAGCAGTCAAGCTGGAAGTAGATATGCACCTGCTACAAAGGAAAAGAACCACAAGACTGAGGTGGAAAACACAAAGAGGCTATTGAAAGTCCAGCATGATCTGTCCCAGACCCTGTTCTGTGCTTGGCCAAGTTCAGTTCCCAGTTAGCTGGCTTATGCTCTTTCTGCCCCTTTTCCCTGCTTGCTCTGGTTTTCCCCTTACCAGAGGTGCGATCACAGGTGTCAAGGCTGACTTCTAGAACCCATTTCGTGCAGGTGCTGCATCTGGAATTAGATTCCCCATTCTTACTCTCAGGTGAGGTGAAACCTGATGAAGTCACGGCCTCGGCAGCCCTAGAGGTGCCCCCAGTGGGTGTGTAAATGCTAAATGCAGCCGAGCCCTTGCCCACTTCCCCCCAACATGTTGCCATGACTGGGCTTCACTGGGGGTGGGGCATTCTCTCAGTGGTCCGTGATGCCCAGGGCCTGGACCCCCTTATCTCCCTCAGCTCTGTGTACCTCAAACACTTAAGGCAGCAGGGGGGGCGGGGGGTTAGAACACCACTCTGCCCACTGACAAGCGGAAGTCCTCAAAGTGGCCCTGGTCTGTTCTGTGTGCACCTGCCCATAACATACAACGCAGGTGCAGTGACACGAAAGGACATAGCCAGGTGTGGCATCCACCGTGGCTTAGAAGCTCCATGTGACTAGCGTCCATTGATCTCTTCTTTATCCCATGGGCATAGTGTTCAATATTTCAGCAAGGAACATGCCTAGTCAAAAGAGAGTCGCCATCCTCAGCCCTAAGCTTCCCACCAGGCAGCTCTTGTCATCTGCTGTCCCCCCACTCCAGAGTCATGTGGGCAATCGGGGGCAGTCTTACCCTAAGTGCGGAGCTGCCTGGTATCGTGCCTGGGACTCTGCCTTCAGCAGGTTTCTAGAGGAACACAGCTCGAAAGTTAACCCAGAGCTTGCAGAGGTGGAGAAGGGGTTTTGTTAACTACTTAGTAATAAGAAAAGTTCATATCTTTTAGCCTCTCTTTTTGGCCCCCATAAGGACAGGTAAGCGAAAGTTGGTTGTGCCCTCCCCCATATGCTAGAACAGGAATCTGCTTCCAGTCACAGCCCCGTCAGGCTTCCCACCCTCCACTGGCCTGTCCTTTGTTATTCTTCTGAGTCAGGGCAGGAAATGTTATGGACAGAAGGATGGGCATCGGGACATTCCCCCCCCCCGCCCCCCGGCCTACCTTTATTCAGAGATTTTTCAGAAGAGGTCATCTTGGGGGTAGAAGTGGGCATGGACGTGAGTCTATTTGGGCGACAGTGGTCCAGAAGTGTACTCTCCCTTGTCTTGCACAGATCAAGGACACCTTCCTAAGGACTTACACGGACGCCATGCAGAATTACAATGGCAACGATGAGAGGAGCCGGGCGGTGGATCACGTGCAGCGCAGCGTAAGTCCCAGGGAAGGAGACCAGGCCGGCCACCGCCTGTGACGTCAGGCCTTCGACCTGGGGGGTTGCTGTGGGTGGGAGGCCATCAGCCTTCGGTCTTGACTCCCGCTGTCCGGTTCCATTTCCAAGAGTTCACACCCAGCACTTGTACAGGGCCCAGATCCCTGGGCCGTTATTATCAATCAAGAGGGCCCCCTGCCTGTGGGTTGCCTTTCTTCAGTATGAATTATGAGCACCCCAAGGAAAGCTAGCTGTCCCTGAAAATCTGTAGCCTCGGAAAGGAGGCAGTGGGTGTAGGCAGCCTTGCTGAGCATTCTGGAAGCGGTATGTTTTGGCTTGGTGGAGAGCTCAGATGAGCTGTGTTTACTGGTGTGGGCAGTGTAGTGGGGGCGGGCAGGGGGCCCAGGAGAAGCCGAGGCTCTGACGGGAGTGGGGAGACCTTTGGCTGCTGGATGCTTTGCAGAGGAGATGAGGAAAATCGCGGTCTCCTGCCTGGAGGTGCTTTGGAGGCAGGTGCACGTGCTCAAGCTTGACAGCCCATCTGGAGCACCTGTGTTTTACATATTTTGTTTTTTTACTTCAGACGCAGTGTATCCACATACATACATATATATGTGTATGATATTTTGATAAAATTTCAAACTTAACAGAAAAGTTGCTGGAAGAATGTAGGGAATGGGATACATTTTACCCAGATTCACTAATCCATTTCTACTTTTGCCCCATTTCCTTTAATATTCTTTATGTCAGGGGTTGGCACATCTTTTCTGGAAAGTGTCATATGGTAATTGGGCTCTGAGGGCTGAGCAGGCTCTGTCACAACCACGTGACTCTGCTCCTAACAGAAGCGGCCGTAGTGCGGAAACGGACAGGCATGGCTGTGTTCCAGTAACACCTGATTTACAAAATCAGGCAGCTGGTGGGCTATAGTTTACCGATACCAGCTCTCTCTTCCTCTGAGTACATCACTCTCCCCTACCAAACCATTTACATATCGGTAGGGATCTTATAGATCTATAAGCTCTAATAAGACCTTTTTATTTTTCTTAATGTTTATATATTTTTGAGAGAGAGTGAGCACGATTGGGGAAGGGGCGGGGAGAGAGACAGGAGGATCTGAAGTGGGCTCCGCAGTGACAGCAGAGTCCGACTCGGGGCGCGAACTCATGAGCTGTGAGATCATGACCTCAGCCGGAGTCAACTGCTCAACCGACTGCGCCACCCAGCCACCCCTAGAAAGAGCTTTTTAAAGCCATTTTTTGTCTCAGCTTCCCATCAGCAATCCTGATTTAGTTGATCTGAACGTTTAAGAGCACCCAACCCACATAGGTGATTTTGATGCTGAGGCAGGCCAGAAAGCCACCGCTGGCCTTTGTGGACCTGGTTGGAAAGCCAACACAGCATGCGATCTAGGACTGGCTTCCGTTCTCTCAGTCCGGTTGGGCCTCCCAGTGAATAGAATTGTTAGGGGATCCTCAGCTCGTTTTTACTCGCCAAAGCCGAGCCTGTGGACTCA
This sequence comes from Suricata suricatta, assembly GCF_006229205.1. Lineage (NCBI taxonomy): Eukaryota > Metazoa > Chordata > Mammalia > Carnivora > Herpestidae > Suricata > Suricata suricatta. The sequence goes on from NC_043717.1 coordinate 31,801,973, forward strand.
GCGCCTCGGGCCCGTGCTTCTCTTCTAAATGGCGCGGGGTCCTGAGGGAAGAGGCCGCAGTGTCATTGACCTTCATGCTCTGGCTCTTTCCCCTCCCCTGTTAACAGCTGAGCTGCTGTGGGGTGCAGAACTACACCAACTGGAGCACCAGCCCCTACTTCCTGGATCGCGGCATCCCCCTGAGCTGCTGCATGAACGAAACCGACTGCAATTCCCAGGATCTACACAACCTGACTGTGGCCGCCACCAAAGTCAACCAGAAGGTACGCGTCCTGTCAGCCCCCATGGGATCCATGGTGAATGTTTGGGGGATGGCTTTTTGGTGTCGTGTCTATGGAACTATGACAAACAGGTTAGAAATGGTAGTTCAGGAGGGAGTGTGAGATCTCTCTCTGCGGCCCTTTCGTGCCTGGGAGAGAGGCTGTCTGCTTCTTTGGGAGCGAGCTGTGACTCAGCAAGTTAGGGACGTTTAGCTGTGGTCCCTGTTTGGCCCAGTGCGGATATCAGACGGGGAATGCTGCCTTTCTTCTTTCTGGCTGTCTTTCTTCTGCTTCATCTACCTCCTAAACATGGAATTATTCACAGCTGGGTGCCAGTCCTTAGCACCAAGGGGGACTAGAGTTGACAGACAACATCTGCTCCTGCCAGGAGGGTGGCCTTTATTTTAGGGCGTTCTCGGCTCTAGGAAAAGAAATCAGCAACTCTGCTTCAACTCACTGTCAGAATGCTGACTCCCAAAGATATCAGAGAGAGGGAGGGGGAGATTGAGAGAGAGAGAGAGAGGAAAAACATGCTAAAAGAAATTTGAAAGGTAGCATGTACAGAAAATGAAGGAAATCCAATTTCAGTAGTCAGAGAAAAGAAAGACCAATTCTGTACCCCACTTCACAGAGAATACGATGAAGGCATGATAAAACTGTGTGAAGGTGAGGAGGGGGTCTGTGTTCATTAATGTTTAGAGAAATGCCAGATAAAAAAATACCTGTTTTGGTAAAACAGAAAGGAAAAAAAAATACCCTATTGTTGACTTAACCTGCCGTTACGCGGCCATCGGGTATATTATCTTTTTTTACTACGATAAAATTCTGTTCTTGCAAGGTCTTCAAAACTTGACGTGACCTGGACCAACTACTGAATAATTCATGGAAGGTAGCCATGCTCTCACGATTAGAATGTTAAGAGGCGGATTCTCTATTTTATCCATTTAACGTTAGTAGCTGTAGCGTAAATGCCACAGAGCATTGTTGCCATTCTAGAAGCTCATTTTGTCATTCTGGGCTTATTTCTTGCTCCTGGTGTGGTGAGGTTAAGATGTTCCGTACTGCCCACTTCCACTTCCTGTCTTAGCTCAGAGGACATCTGTTCCTACTGGGATTTTCTTATGAATCCAGAATGTGGGGCCTCCCTCACCTCTCGTCAGTAAGGTGACGTCTGGTTTCCTCCTGGACATACCCACTGAGCCCCCAGAGATGTTGTTACGCTGCCATTTTACAAAGTGCCGAGCATACCTCGCTGCAGTGGATGCTCCAATTTATAAAAGACAAGAAGTGCTTTTTGGCAGTGGGATATTGGCATAACAAAGCCTGAGGAGGTCCTTTGTAGAAGCAGCCATCAATCTGGATAAAGTCGTCCATTACAGCGAAATTTCCTTTTGGGAAAGTTGGGGATCTAGAAGTCAGGAAGGAGCGTGGGCCCTGGAGTCAGACTCCACTTTAAATTCTGGCTTAGCCACTTGCTGGTTGTGCAGCCCTGATCAAGAGACTTACCCTCTCTCATTCTTCTTTTTCCCGTTGGTAAAAGGGAGATAATCGTCCCCACCCCTTAGGGTTGATACAAGGATTGAGGGAGGTAAAGTGTCTAAAGCGCAGTGCCGGGGCACAGTACAGACAAGAGAAACGTTAGCTGTGATGTTAAATGTTAACTATAACGCAAACATCACCCTGATGCTGGTGTGGTCTGTCATCCACTACACCACACTGTGTCCTTTGTTAGGAAGACGGAGCAGGTCCCTGGACGGAGGGTCTTTTAGTATTCAGAAGCAAGTTGAGAGTTGTATCCTACAGTGCATCTCTATGATCCTTAGAAAGAAAGATAAGGTAACATTTTTCCATCTCATTGATAACCTGTACATTGACCTCACTCCCTGCCTCCCCACCCGGCCTCCTGCCCCAGTCCTGCTCAGCGTTCTCCTGGGTCCCTCAAATACCTGGAGAAAGTGCTTAACTCCTCTGACCTGGCTTTCTCCGTGGAGAAAGAGTGAGGAGTGAAAACCAAAATTTGTCTACTGAGTCTCATTAGTTATTCCCATTTGATGCCCACACGAACCACTGAGACAAGTTCTTGGGTCTGAGGCTCAGACACTTCACCTGTAAGAGGCAGGCTATTGGGATACTAATAGTAGATGCTTGTGAGTGTTAGCCCCCCCCCCAGCTCCCTCCCCCGGAAGGCTTAACTACTGTCATGTTGTCGTTCTGTGGAATCCTGTTATCTAAACCCTTGTAGATCTTTGGGTGTCTTGAACCCTATGCTTTAATAGCACAGAAAGAAAATCTAGGCTCTTCCTGGCAGCCTGAGAAACCTACCTTGTACAAATACCAGGGAGACAGTGGGAGGGAGGTGAGAATGGTGAAACAGGATGTTTATTGTTTTGTGTGAGGGGTGGAATTTATTTTGGTTTTGCTAGCAGGATGTTGGGATGTGTGCAAGTTCACATGGCCAGACAGCACCATCCGAGCCCCTACTCCATAGGAATTCTTGACCTTTTTTAAGAACAAGAGGAAGAGAGAGTTATTCTGGTTGGTGGCTACTGAGACACCTCTTCCCAGAACCTGCCTGGGACATCTGTCTACTCCTCGTATCAAACATCTGCCACTGACAGACGTTTCCCACCGGTGACTGTGTTGATCTCCACGTGCTGAGAGGGCAATCGAATGACCTATTCTGTTTCTGGATGTTTCCTAGGACACTTAGTAGGTCTCTGTGGAGTGATCTCACACCTGACCACCAGGCTTTCATTTTAGGGAATTGTAAGAGATTGTTGTGGGCAGGTAAGATCACGGTGTAGTGGGGACCTTGGCGTGGGATGCAAACATGGCCGGTGGTTGTAGGGCGACAGTTGTCCTAGTGGTCTGCAGGTCTGTGCTGACATCTGGAGCATGGGCCTGTGGGTCCGCGTGGTGACAACAACAAAAAAGCGAAATCACTTCCCCCCTTCTCATTAAAGTAACCGTCCTATTGACAGGCTTCAGTAATTTGCTTTCATCTGTGGAGTGAAAAAACCATGGGAGACCTTTTCTTCTAGGAGAGTCCTCCTCAAGCTGTAACGAGCATATGAAACATATGGAGATATTGGTCACATTCATAAAAATTCATTAAAAAGGAATAACCTGAGGACTTGGCAGACTCCAATTGAGTAAATAGGCAGTGAGACCTCAGATTCTGCATTTCTAGCAAACTCTCAGGTGATGATTGCTATTGCTGCCCCTACTTTGAGAAGCAAGGTGTGGCAAGAACGACTCTGTCACATTTGCACTAATGGCTGGGACCTCACTGTTCTGGTTTCTCTTGCTGGTTGTGGTGTGGGCTTATGAAAAATGTGATTGATTGTGGATGTTCCTACAGTGGGATAGAAATCATACGTTAGCAAAACGTGTTCTACTCATAAGCAGAATCCACACTCATGGGGAAAATACCTGTGCCAAAATATCTTGCAGAATAAGAAAATCACCTACCTTGCTTCTCTCTGGTTTTTATGGTTGGGTTTGTGTTTCCATAGTTAGAGCAGACCTGACACTGGTGTTGGGCTAAACTTCATTCCTCCACCCAGCCGTCCCAGGCCTGGAGAAGATACGGTCACAATGGCCACCTCAGCAAAGTGCTGTCTTAGCTGCCACCATTTGGCGGAGTGTTCAAATATCCTCTTCTTTTCTCGCCTTAAATTCTTCTAACCCAATCTGCTCTCCCTTCCACCACCTTTTGAAAAGTAGGGTGGTATATACTTTCACTAGTAAAAATGAAATCAGCAAGCAATCTTCTACTATAAAGAGAGAATCACATTTCAAAACTCCTCTTGACATATTTCCTTTCCCACCCATCCCCTGCCTTCAAATTTGCATCAGCTAACCAAGGAGTGTCTTTTGCCCATTGCATTAAAAACGTGTGTCAGGGGGTGCCTGGGTGGCTCAGTCAGTTAAGCATCCAACTTCGGCTCAGGTCATGATCTCATGGTTCGTGAGTTTGAGCCCCGCATCGAGCTCTATGCTGACAGCTCAGCTCTTGTCCCTCTTTCTCTGCCCCTCACCGGCTCATACACTGTCTCTCTCTCTCAAAAATAAATACACATTTTTTAAAAAAAAAAAACACTGCTGCTACGTTAATGCACTTCTCAGCAGACAGACTGAGGATGCATAAAATATGACTCATTAGAAGGTACAGCGTCAGTAGAATTTTCATAAGCTATGAGAAATGTTACAGTGCTAAACTTTGAATGTAAATATGGGAGGCGTGGCTTTTTGTGTTCTTCAGATATCATTACAATTTAGCATGCCTTTCTCAAAAAGCAAGAATCCTTTTTGCCCTCTTCATGAAATCAATGTCTTGATTTTTGCAGACTTTATACATTTAAGTAGAAAACTCAGAAAACTAGAGAAAGACCATGTCTTCTGAAACTGTTAAGTCAGTTCAGAAACTAGGTTGATGTGGTTCAGTTTCAAATAAATACACATACATGCACGCACGCACACGGGCACACGCACACACAGAATTCAACCTGGTGGGTACTTAACAGAAAGAGTCCATTTCTGCCTTCACATTATGGGCGATACACAACTGGCACTTCCTCCTTGGCCTAGGTTAATAAAATGTAATCCTGAAAAACCACAGTGAAAAAACTTGTTTGGCAACATGGTTGAATTCCAACCATATCGTTTATTTTAAAGGAAGGTGATTCACGTTATCAGTATTAAGCTACCGTTGAAATTGGTAAAATTTGTGTTGGTTTGAATCACATCCGGAGATTTCATAGTACGTTACGGGGAAATTCACTTCATTTTATGGATAAAGTCACTGACTCCAGAAATGGGAAGTGACTTGTCCAAGGTCACATAGTAAATTTGTGGAAAAGAGGACTTTAAAACGTAGGTTTTTCCCTGTTAAAAAAAAAAAATTGATCTCTTTAGGAAGAACCCCGTAACACCATAAAGGTGGCAGGCATTCAAACACCTCTCTCTAACCAAATGATTTCACTTTACTTTCTAAGATTTTGTCATTCATTGTCAAAATGCTGGTAACTATGTTTGCGATGGTGAGTCCATGCAAGGGTGTGGAATGCCTTTGTATTGTTTGAGTCTGCTTCCCTATGTGTACAACATTTGCCTCATAGATCTTACAGATTTCCTGCTAGATTTAATCCTACTACTGCAACATTTCTGGCTGAAAGTATATATCTGGGACTCACTTTAAAATAATCCAGCCAGGGGAGGAGAGGTGAGGAGCTTTAAACGAAACAAGATTGGCCACATGTTAATTGTGAGGTTAGAGAAGGAGTCACTTGGGGGTTCAACATGCTGCTCTCTGTGCCTTTCTGTATGTTTGAAATTTTTCCATTTTTTTTTAAGTTTGAAAAAACGCTAGTGAGTTCCTACGGTGAGTTGCAGTTGTAGTTGCTGAGCGTGGGGTCAGACTGTTTGGTGGGAGTGTCGCAAGTTAACACAGCCCAGTCTGGCCTGGGTAAAACGCATCTCTGAGGCCACCACGCTCTCTCTCTCTCTCTCTCTCTCTGTTTGCAGGGTTGTTATGATCTGGTGACCAGTTTCATGGAGACCAACATGGGGATCATCGCTGGAGTGGCTTTCGGAATCGCATTCTCCCAGGTAGCCTGCGTCATTATGCGGTCAGGCCTGGCCTTCCCCAGCCTCCTGCCCTCACCTCCCTCCCGGTCTCCAGATTCCCCGCCTGCCTCCCTTGTTCCTTGCGGAAGGCTGATAGATGGGGTCAGAGCTCCTTGCTCATTAGTCCTCAGGTCATCTGTTTATTGATTTTCCTTTTTCAACTTAAATGAAGTTTTGCCATCAAGGGAATATCGGTTACAGTTCAACTAATGACTAGCTCCAGAAAACAACTTGCTTCTTCTGTAGGTCAAATGGAGGTTAACTGAACAAAGTGCTGGCTTAATTGGAGCATAAACAACTCCAAGCATTAAATGGCTGATCTGGATTTGGGGAAGGCCTTTTCTCCCCCCTGGCTGCCCTGTTCTGGTTTTGTTTAGTTCCTGTTAATTATGCACGAGATGTCTTTTCTTCCACAAAGCCTACCTTTATCAAACCTCATCTTTTGTGATCACTTTTTTTTAATCCTAAATTGTACTATTCATTCTTAGAGGAAATGGAATTTTTGTGTATTAAATTTTGTAGCCCTCTATCCCCACCCAGCCTCTATAAAATAGGGGAGAAGTAAATCTGCAAATGAAGTGAGTGACATATACTCAAGGATGGAACAAGATTAGGCTACACCTAAAATCTAAATCTAAAAATCTGGCCCACCTCCACAGGCCTCTGGTCTCGCAGCCAAATGCTGTATTGTTGCTGTGCTGTTGCTATGGGAAGAAGGAAAGCACATGTACACACAACAACCCAATGAGAACCTTACGTCTGTTTAACTCGGAATTTTTTCAGACCAACAGATGGTTTTTCCAACAAAGCCTAATTAATGTTCTCTCTCTCTCGGCCTGTCTCCACCACTCTAATTTCCCCTGCCCGAGATTCCATATTGGCTCTCTCGGACTATGCTTCCCTCTTCTGGATGCCCCGATACCTTCTTCCCTCCTGCCTCATAATGCAAATGCACTTTCTAGCCAAGTTTATCCTTAAAACTTGTTTTTAATTAATGTATTTATTTTGAGAGAGATAGAGAACACGAGCAGGGGAGGGGCAGAGAGAGAAAGAATCCCAAGCAGGCTCCGTGCTGTCAACACAGAGCCCGACACAGGGCTCAATCTCACAAACCAGAAGATCATGACCTGAGTCGAAACTAAGAGTCAGATGCTCAAATGACTGAGCCATCCAGGCATCCCCATCCTTAGAAAGTTTTAATTGAAGTACGGCACATATAGAAAAGTGCATAAATTATAAATGTGCAACTTAATAAATTAGCACAGAATGAACACACCTGTGTGTTACACCTGTGTAACCCTCACTTAGACCAAAGACTAGCACATTGCCCTAGTAGTTTGTGCAAAGAGAGGGTTTAGTCTCAGGCGAGTTGCAAAGCCTTCCTTCCTCGGTGGTTACAAAATCCCATGTGACATTTTGTGTCACAAGAGCATGTGGAATCATCCAACAGGAGTGTGTGCTCCTTCCAGCAGTTTCAAAATTCTTTTACCACACTTCTCCATTTCTTGCAGCTCAGGAAATGAATTAAACCCTCAACACACCAACACACAGACACACCAGAATGGCACCACAAACAGTGCCAACTCGTCTCCAAAGACATTCCACCAAAAGTGGCTACCCCACACTTGCTTCCGATTGTTGTCATACTTGAGTAGTACACTTCAGTGACATATCTGTAATAGCCAGGGGACATAGTAGGGGCTCCAGTACCTCACATCCAATGTAGATGTGCAAGGTACACTTGAGAGCTTGTACGTACAGTTTATACACGTATATGCAGTGTCAGGTTACGTCACCGACAAGCCAGACTTGTGCTTGGTGACTGGGGACAGTTGTCCCATTGGAGGAAGGAATACAGGTGGCATCTCCCTTAAAGGCTATCCTAGAACCATAAAGGAACACGATGCCAATACAGTCCATGGGGAGAAAAGAGCGTCATAGAGTCTAGAATCTCATGGATAAAATATATCTTCCAAGAATATTCCTTCGTGGCCATGAGGGGCACGGGGGAGTCTCCTCTTTTCATTAGTGAGGTGAACCAAGTCATGAAGGATCTGATTAAGACCTCACTTCTACTTCTCTCTCACACCTCCCTGTGAAGGGGGGTTGGTGGGGATTTATGCTTTAGACAAATTGCCTGACGAGCATTCATCTAACTGCGCTAACCTTGAAGAAATCCCCAATGTGGGATGGTTGAGTGTGTTCTGTGGCCCTCTAGGGCAATGAGAGAGGAGCCAAAGCCCCTCAGGGAACCCCCAAACAAACTCTCTGTGGAGAGTCTAGGTCTCATTAAGGTACCACATAGTTGTTAGGGTAAGAAAACAAAACACAAAGCCCGGTGGCATTGCTGAGCTAATACCACCCCCCCTATATGACCAGACAGGTGCAGTGATACAGGACTTGAGACCTGCCATGCTCAGCTTGAGGCAGGGAGAAAAATGGGTGTCGCTGGCTTTTCCTAGCCTGGTGTGCTAGCAGCTGCAGGTTTTAATGGTGCCAGCAGCCTCTTCTGGGCTTCCGGAAGCTGGAGTTGGCATCCAGGTGCCAGGAGATCCATCCAAGACCTCTCTGGAACAGTGATGGCCACTTACCGGATCCCTATTCAAGAAGAACCAGCCATACCAACCCTAGTCAATGACCTGGAACCAAAGCCTTAGCCACAAGTGTTCAAATTTTTAGGATCGACGTCAGAGTAAAAGTTAGCAAATGTTGGCTCATTTAGGTGAATCAGTCATGTCAGCCTATGTCTTGGCCTTCCTATGCTAATGGAAGTTCTACTGAGTAGAGGCCAAAGTAGGTAGGAAAGAACAGGGCTTGCTCTCACACTCCCATGTACTCGCCAGCTCTTTCTCTCTCTCTCTTCCCCTTCCCTCACCTACCATCTACCTACTCCTTGCCCCTTTCCTCACCTGCTCTTGTGACATCCATGATATCACCTGCTGGAACAAACTGGCTTTGTGTATCTGTTGTGTCAGAAATTAAAGGTGGTATAAAGTACAAGGAAAACTAAGTTGAGTCTAGCGTTTTAACAGACTATGCAAAACCTTTTACCCTGTTACCCACGTTAGCTAACTTAAAGCCTTTGAGTTCTGTTTCTGGACAGCAGGCATTGGGCAGGCATTTGATGCTTCTCTCCACAAACTTCCATTGTCTCTGCCCTCTCAAGGGAAAGCCCACTTGTCTGGACTGGATGGGCAGGTCCTGCTACCCTAGGAATTTACAGCAGGAGGTTGGTGTGTTTTGAGACCGCACTTCCCCCCTGCATTTTTGGAAGCTTTTATTTCAGTCAAGAGAGCTTGGAGAGACACATACCCAAGCAGAATGTGTGTGCATGTTTGTGCATGAAGGGGAAAGAGAGAGGGAGAGTGAGAGGAAGGAAGGAAGGAAGGAAGGAAGGAAGGAAGGAAGGAAGGAAGGAAGGAAGAGAGAAAGAAAGAAAGAAAGAAAGAAAGAAAGAAAGAAAGAAAGGAAGGAAGGAAGGAAGGAAGGAAGGAAGGAAGGAAGGAAGAAAAAGAGAGAAAATGAGGGAATGAGGATGGGAATATCACTTCCCCCTAACATGGCCTGGAAGCCAAAGGTGAGGGTGTCTGGGTCTGGACACTTACTCCATTTGTGACTCCACCTCCCACCTTGGTTGGCTTTCTGCTGTGTGTTGCAGGCCAGGAGTGGTAACCTCTCTGTATCCAAAGTAAATAGACATGGGGCTTCACTAAACTTGGAACACGTTAGGCTGGATTAATTCTCCACATCACAAGATGTTTTAGTCCTGAATGGGGCCGGTAGAGCTGTTTTCCAGAGGGGGGGAGAGTTGAGTGGCTTGCTTGAGGTTGGGCTGCGAGTCTAGATCCGGGATTCTAATTCCGACTTCTCCACCTGGCCTGCTCTAGCAAACCTTCGGGCCCAAGATCCCCCTTGTTCTTGCCTCAGGTAGCACCTAAAGGGAACTCACTGCGTGCTTTCAGGATGCCATGGTTTGAGTCTGCAGAATTGAAAAGAAGAAGGTGCTCATTTCAAAATACAGATCCTCCTCCTACCCATCCATCCTCTGACACTCACCCCTGCAGTGCCTCCCCCAGGGCCCGCAGGCTGCTGGGATGATTCATAATGAACCAGGATTTCTCCTCTGGGACTTGTTTACGTCTTCCATGTACGGGGCAAGGCAAAGCTGTTGATGGCCTTATGACACATGGCCAAAGAAGGCTAATAGAGCTGTTTACTCCTCTAGTATTTTCAGGGCCTGACATGGCCCCAAACAGCATTTGTAGTATCTCCCACTTTATAATTCCCACAGGCATTATAAAGATCTAAGTTTTGGATCTATTGCTTGTCACTTTCTTATTAAGAAAGTTGCCTCGGGCGCCTGGGTAGCTCAGTTGCTTCAACGTCTGACTTCTGCTCAGGTCATGATCTCACGGTTCGTGGGTTCAGGCCCCACCTTGGGCTCTGTGCTGACAGCTCAGAGCCTGGAGCCTGCTTCTGATTCTGTGTCTCCCTCTCTCTCTGCCCCTCCCCTCCTCACACTGTTTCTCCCTCTCTCTCAAAAATAAACATTAAAAGAGAGAGAGAGAGAAGTTGTTTTATAACTTTGCTATCCTGACTCTGCCCTCAGCAATCAGGTCTTGGGCCACATTTGGCTCCCATGGTGATGCCCTTGGCCTCTTACGTCTTACATCACTTGTCTTTGCTGACATGGGCACTGCCCCAGCCCCTCTCTCCCACCTCTTGGAATCTGCCCTGTTGCTGGTGATTGGCAGAGCCCCAGTGATCCAATACAACGTCACTAGAGCTTCTTGGCGCCTAGGCCACTCGGCCGTCTGCGTGAAAGTGCCTTGAGGAAGCCTGGAGTCACCCTTTCACTAAGTAGAGGGCCTTTCTTCTCTCTCCGCGCTCCTGCTTTCTCAGTTCTTGAAGCAGCAGGACCTCCCAGAGGCTTTCATGACCCAAAAGGAAGCAGAATATAGTCCTGACAAGGCAGAGAGTGGGAAAAATAAAAGGTTACCTCCAAAAGTTAGATGAAGACTAATTACAAAGTCTTAGTCAACCAAACAAAAACAATCTGATCTAAAACCCCATAAGCTGCATGATATTAGGCATTTCACCAGCCACGGGAATGGCGAGCGGTGGTTCTCGAGTCCCCGCCCTAAGGGGTCTCTAGCATAAGGGACCAGGTCTTCTTTTCTGTCTCCCTCTGGGGTTTAAAGCAGGAGTCTGTCCAAATGCCCACACACTGCAGCCTTAATACATATGAGCCGTTGTTCCTCAGAGGCTGCCCGGAATCCCACACGGTGTAGCTCTGCTCTTTGAGGTGCTTTTTACATATTTTTTTTCCCACAGTGTGTTCACTTTGTTTTTTTTTTAATAATAGTTTATTGTCAAATTGGTTTCCATATAACACCCAGTGCTTCTCCCCACAAGTGCCCCCCTCCATGACCATCACCCCCTTCCCCTCCTCCTCCTCCCCCTTCAGCCCTCGGTTCGTTTTCAGTATTCAGTAGTCTCTTATGATTTGTGTCCCTCTCTCTCCCCAACTCTCTTTCCCCCTTTCCCCTCCCTATGGTCCTCTGTTAGGTTCCTCCTGTTAGACCTGTGAGTGCCTTTTTTAGGTTAAAAATATGTATCCCTAGCAATGATACATATTTTTAACCTAAAAAAAGGCATCATCTGAATAAGGATGGGCTTCTCTGTCTAGTGGCCAGCAAGCATTTGTCCTCACACCGAGGAAGAGGCCACGCCTTTGGCAGAACAGGCTTTCTGTTATGTCCCCCTAAAACTATCTGGTAATAGGTGCTATTAAGTATAGGATGCTCCCCCCCAACCCCTGACTTCCCCTTAATTGGTCCTTTGAAGGTGAGAGATCAAAGGTTCTCTCAAACATGATAAAAACACAATAGCAAATTTAAAATCAGCAATTCCAGGGGTGCCTGGGTGGCTCAGTCCATTAAGCATCTAACATCTGCTCACGTCATGATCTCTCAGCTCATGGGGTTGAGCCCCCGTGTCGGGCTCTGTGCTGACAGCCCAGTGCCTGCTTCAGAGTCTGTGTCTCCCTCTCTCTCCGCCTCTCCTCCACTTGTTCATTTTCTCTCTGTCTGTCTGTCTCTCCAGAAATAATAAATGAGTAAACTTAAAAAATAATAATTTTTAGAAACTGTTTCCGTGGGCAAACAGGAAGGTGTGTTCTTGCCCCAGAAATGTACAATACAGTAAGTTTAAAGGCAAGTAGCTTTTATTTGTGCCAATATTTTTAAAAGTTATTGTCTCTGTGAGAAGTTATGTCCCGTGTGTAAGAATGATGGTGTTCCCATTTTGGGGGGAAAACAGTGGAGAGACATGCTGTATTTCCTTGAAAGCAGTGGTTTTAGATACAAGCATTCTAAAGAGATTTGGGGCTGAACGGCTTATGAGTTGCCACCGAGGCCAGGAGCATCGGAAAGCACCGAATTCTCACGGCGTTGCAAACCACGAAGCATAACGGTGACTATCGTGTCTCAAGCACACACGAGCTCAACCAGGAAACACGAAACTGATAAGCTTTACAAAGAAAGAAGAGTCTAGGAACTGGAAATCAGATGAGGCGATGCCCCCTGAAAGCCCCCTCTCTCTCTGAAGTTTGCAAAGTGAGACAGAAGGAGCTCTCGGGAAGGTGAGACAGACGAGCTCTTCTGGGAAGGGCAGGGGCTAGCTAGGCTGAGCTGCAGGGGTGAGGGACAAGGAAAGGGGCTGTCCTCCACCAGCGGAAGAGGGTGAAACCTTAAGCTCCTTGTCGGTTACCAGCGTGGTTGGGGGTAAGATTCTCTCTCCTCCCCAGAGCCCAATGTTTCATGTGGAAAGTCGGGATGGTAATATTGTACAGGGACGTGGGAAGGGTTAAAGAGCTGGATACACTCACATATTCTATTCCTCTAATGCTCACTTGTTTTTTTGGCTGAAATCTGCGTTTTAAGAATTCCAAGTCTGTTCTGGTATATGTGGGTCTCAGAAAATGGCAGTTCTAATGAACAGGGACAAGCTACAAGGTTCAAAGTCCTTACGGTCATGGGGGGAGATTTTCATTTGCCATTCACCATAGAATTCTGGAGGTTACAGCCAGGGTTCCTTTGGTGGTTTGGCAGCACATGAACAAGACTCTGTATCTTGTGGCACAAAATGAGGCTGGCCAGAGCCTTGGTAGGAGGAACAGGGAGCGCAATACAGTGGTGGGTGTGCCATACCCTACAGAGGCTGTAGTGCTTGTATTTCACAGCATGGTTTTAGTTTTGAAAAGGAAGTTAAGAATCTAAGATTTTGGCCAGAAAGGTAGCCAGACAGACGGGAGGCTGAACGGGTGGGGGGAGAGCCAGCAGACAAAAGCAGCTACATGAACCGAGTTGAGTCCTTCTCTCACCCAGAAGGCTTGTTTAAACACCAACTCTTTATGTTTTAAGTTTATTTGTGTTCAGAGGGAGGGACAGAGAGAGAGAGAGGGCAAGAGAGAGTCCCAAGCAGGCTCCTCACTGAGAGCATAAAGTGAAAAGCAGGGCTCAAACACACAAACTGTGAGATCATGACCTGAACCCAAACCAAGAGTTGGCCCCTCAACTGACTGAGCCACCCAGACGCCCCTTTAAACACCAGTCCTGGGCCCCACACCTCAGAGTGTGATCCCACAAGTCTGAGGCGAGGCCCTGAGAATTTGCATTTCTAACAAGGTCCAGGGGATGCTGCTGCTGTCCTGGGGCCACATGTGGAGGGTCACCATGCCAGATGATCTGTAAAGGTCATTCCCACCTCTGACCCAGTTAAAAAAAAAAAAAGGCCAATTGCTTAAGGAGAGGGGACTCCATTTGGCCAAGAGCAGCTGCAGGCCTCCTAGCTCAAGTGCAAGGTCAGGCTCCTGTCCAAAGAATGCTGACTCGCCAGAGTCAGGAATGAGAATGTTGGTTTCCCATACGAAGAAGAGACGTGCTCGGAGGTGTTGTGATAGTGTCACAGCAGTTCTTATCAGGTCCCCTGTGCTACTCAAGTCACAGTCTTCTGGGGAGGGGGGGATACCCTGCTCTCCGTTGTTCGGGAGCCCCTAAAACCTAGGAGTTGGGCCTTCAGTGTGGATGGGCTCGTTTAGACCTCAAATATCTACATGGTTAGAGACAAAGGGGAAACCCTGATTTCCCCTAACACTGATCTCTCACAAACCATGACTTTTTTACCAGCAAACACGCCCGGTCAAGAACGGGGTCTCCTTGTCTCCAGGGAGGAACTGTGGTCCCATTGGCCAGGTATGGCACAGGTACCATACCATGTTGAGATATCTTCCCGATGCGTGTGTTCACAGCTTTGAATGAAATGTGGGCATTTTTGCTAACATGTCCCAGATTCTGTGGTCCTTCAATGTTTCTACTCCTCCTGTAACATGTGAACAAATTTAAATACTCCTTTTGTGTCAAAAGTTGCTTTCACATGGCCAGAACAAGCTACAGTGGAATGTTATGGCCCATTCTAGAGCCTCCAGCTGTCCTGCCTGAGCAGCAAGACTCCCAAAATCTTAGATCCCACTGCTGAGATCCCATCTGATCTTTTCCTCTAGTGCCCTTTTCCTCATTCACATGCAAAGACCCTCAGTCACCAAAAATTACATCCAGGCGTGGCGCGCATGGCTGGCTCAGTCACTTGGGCGTCTGACTCTTGATATCGGCTCATGTCATGATCTCACGGGTTTGTGAGTTTGAGCACGGAGTCAGACTCTGCACCAACAGCATGGAGCCTGCTTGGGAGCCTCTCTCTCTCTTTCTCTCTCTCTTTCTCTCCTTCTGCCTCATCCCCACTCATGCGTACACATGCCTGTTCTCGCTCTTTCTCTGTCTCTCTCAAAATAAATAAACGGACACTTAAAAAAATACATTGAGGGGGTCATAGAAGTGTGTAGTTCAGTGACTTGAGACTGTGACCTTCGTTTCTCGTTCTGGCAACAGCTGATTGGCATGCTGCTGGCCTGCTGTCTGTCCCGGTTCATCACGGCCAACCAGTATGAGATGGTGTAAGAAGGTAAGTGCATGTGGGGGTTGTTTCATTTCAGGGTTCTCCCTTTTGGGGCACATACTCCCCTTCAAGTGGGCAAGGGTACTGCCTGGCCCCATAACTACTGGGTCGCGGGGGCACCTGTGCACGTGCTGAAACCTCGTGTCCGTGGTGCACGTGCTGGGGCAGAGATGGGGTCCCCGCTCTTGTGCAAAACGTAGAAGTGCTCTTTTCAGCTTATCACCTTCTTTTAAGTCCTTATTCATGGTGAGTCACTCACATGCTTTCCTTTCTCTCGTAGTCTTTCAAGAACGAGGGCCTAAGAGACCTGTTTTAAAAAAGAACCACAGCAATCTTTGAAAGACTTGCAAAGGATGTCAGAGCACAGTACATAACACGCCCCTCCGCGCTCCCTAACCCCCCACCCAGCGTGCAACTGACCCGCCCACACAGTCTCTGCTCCACCTTCCAGCCCGCATCACGTGTAGCGTTCCATTTTGTGAAGCCCTGTGTGCCAGAGTGTAGCCAGGTTCCCTGCATCCGGTCCTAGTGGACCCCACCTGAGGCCCCCGTGCGCACCAGCTCCTCCATCTGTACTTGGTCCAACTGCAGCTCATTGTAGGTGGCTGGTTACCCCACCATCACTGGCCCTGCTGGGCCCTGCATGTAGTGTGGAAGGCTCGTACTAGCCCTTCAGCAAAATCCTTAAATGCCACACCCCTTGATGTAGATAAGTAGATAACTATCTGTTCTTTTGGCTTAACCTCCTTTGGTTTGATTTTCCCTTTACTAAGGCTCTTACTACCTTCTTCAGGCTGCCTAGGCTACGTAAAGAGACACATCAGTAATTGTCCATGCGGAGGAAAAAAGCATGCGTCATGCATGAAGGGAATTGGGCGTTAGGTGGCCGCCTCCTTGTTCACTATTGTTACATGCCCGGGTATGTGTAGGCAGTTTAGTGCACCTATGCCTCTCAGTTGAAACCTTTATAATTCTGTTACCGAGCCGTCTTGTTACTTCCTGTGAAGGAAATAATATTACTTCTGTTTCTCCCCAGTTAATTGCTCTTGTGTTATTTTACTTCCTTCTGTATTTTTTCTTTGCATTGACATTACAAACATCGAGGACCTCATTGAATCAATTTAAAAATAAGTGTGAAGGGGGAACAAAAGTCAAAATATTTTTAGAAGACCTTCAGAAACAATGCCTCTATCTAGCATGCCAACAAGAATGCATTGATATTGTGAAACATTTGTGATACATGTATTAATAAATAGAATCACTACAACTTGCCGTGTTTCATTCTTTGGTTTTGTAAGTTTCTAAACGCATATTTCTATTTCATGTTGTTCCACGGGGGATTGGAAGTGGGCCACCTTCCACGCTCACACACCACTCTGCGCATGCTCTCATCCCCACCGAAGCAGCCTTGGGCCGTGTAAAAGCTGAAGGGTTAGATATTTTTTATGGACATTTCAGAAACTTAAGTCAGTTACCATGAAAAGCATGTATTATTTTTGGCCACAAAAATAGATGCTTCGCATTATTTCAGACTAGAGGCAGAAAGATTTCAGCTGTTTTCAAAAGTCTGAATGTCATTAAAACAAAGAAAGGAAATGAACATCTATTCTTTCCTTTGTTGTTTCTAATGAGCACGTATTCTTCCCTTCCTTCTTGCTCCTCCGGATAGAAGGAACTCAGTCTGGAGAAGAAATGACGTCATCCCCGTGCCCTGGTTTATACTAACGTATGGAATCCTTACACTTGATTAAAAGAACATTTTAGCAATAGGCACAGTATAGATTATCTGTGATCTGTATCTTCCTTCTGATGAGGTCACTTCAAAAAAAAAAAAAAAAAAAGCTAGTGAAAGTATGTATTGATCTGTTCCCGAAGAAGTAGATCTAAAAAGCCCCCTCTTCTCTGTAGAACAACCTGTAATGAGAATGCAGATGGCATTCTCACTATATGCATTTATTAGCCTGAACATGCATTGGCACTTACAAAAGGCACTGCCCCACACCTTCAGATAGTCATCTTCAAAAGGTCAACATTTTTAGGGGACCTGGGTGGCTCAGTCAGTTAAGTGGCCGACTTCGGCTCAGGTCATGATCTCATAGTTCATGGGTTCAAGCCCCGCGTCAGGCTCTGTGCTGACCGCTCAGAGCCTGGAGCCTGCTTCAGATTCTGTGTCTCCCTCTCTCTGCCCCTCCCTGGCTCACACTCTGTCTCTATTTCTCTCTCTCAAAAATACACTTCAAAAAAAATTTTTTTAAGGTCAACATTTTGAGAGAATTAAGATCTTTCTGGAGTTCTCTTGGAATTTTCTCTAACTTTTTGTGTTGTATCTTAGCTCATTAATATGTGCTTTAAAAAAAAGTGCTGCTTTTTGGTTGGCATTTTGGTTGTCTTTTATTCTAGATGTTTTGCAGTTTTCTTTAGGATTTATGCATTGAACCATACAGGAATTGTTTTGTTTTGTTTTGTTTTCTCTAAGTTTCCAAATGTGTAGAATTGAGGCTACATTCCTGTTCAAAACAAGTTGGTTTGTACGATAAAGATTCTCTGTTATTTGTTAAGCCCTGCTTTGAGCCCTGGTATGTGGTCCCAGTTTGTTCTGTGTATTTTCTGATATTAGGGGGCAGAGTTAGAGCAAGGTTGTAAACATAATCAAGTAGTAAATTTTAGGTCTCTTTAAACCGCCTGTGTTCTTAGGAGCATTTTGTCCATTTGACCTGTTGGGTTCTGAGAACGATGCACTAAAATCCCCCATGGTGACTGTGACTTAAGCTATATTGTTAGGGACGTGCAAGTTCATGATTATGGCTCCTTGATGAATTATTTCCTTCGTTGTAATCCACTGACCCTCTTTATCCCTCATTATGATTTTTTTTCTTTTAAAGTTCATTCTTTCTGACGATTACAAGTGTTATAATTACTTTTCTTTTGATGAATATTTGCACGGGTATTGCTCCAGACTGCTCTGTGCCGTATTTTAGATGTGTCTCGTAAGCAGAATATAGCTGCATATTTTCTTCTTTAGCTCAATCTGAGAAAGTCTCAACTGAAGAGCTTAATTCAGTTATGCTTTCTGATTATGGATATACACTATTTGGTTTTATTTCTAGCACATTTGTTTCCTGTCTACATTTCTTTCTCATTTTCCTTCCCTGCCTCTTTTTTTTTTTTTTTTTGGAAATGATACATTATGTTTATTCTTTTAGTGGTGAATCTTAATTTCTTTGTGTACTTGAAATATAAAATTTTTTAAATTTTTTTAATGTTTATTTATGTTTGAGAGAGAAGGAGACAGAGCACGCGTGGGGGAGGGGCAGAGAGAGAGAGAGAGCATCCAAAGCAGGCTCCAGGCTCCGAGCTCCGGGCTGTCAGCACAGAGCCTGACACAGGGCTCAAACTCCCGAGCAGAGAGGTTATGACTTGAACTGACATCTGATGCTTAACTGACTGAGTCACCCAGGCGCCCCAAAATATAAAGTTCATCAGAATCTCTATCTTCTTCCAAAATAACACAAAGACCTTGGAGTGTTTTAATTCCAGGCACCTCTCACTTAACTTCCATTGCCTTTCTGTTGCCTGACATTGTATTTCTACTGCCTCCCAAAATGAATCATGACTGTCGCTGTTTTTAAAGTTCATTTAGATTTAGCTGCTTGCTCTATTGCTTTAACCACTGTTCCTTGCATCTCAATCTTTGGGGTTCAATTTTGGGGTTTTGTTAAAGTACATGTTTTGTTATCTCATCAAGGAGTTTATACATATGTGCTAAATTATCTCAACTTTTGAGAAATCTCGATGTCGTTTGTACTCTTGAATGATAGTTTAACTGGGGCTGAAATTCTAGCTTGGTAGTTGAAAGTATTTCTGGCCTTCAACTATTACGAACAATAAGTCTGATTGTTCATTTTGAGGTCATTTAACATTTCTCCATAGTGATATCATTTCCCCCTAGTTGCCATTAAGATGTTTTGGGGGCGCCTGGGTGGCTCAGTCAGTTGAGTGTCTGACTTCAGCCCAGGTTATGATCTCGTGGTTCATGAGTTTGAGGCCCGCATCGGGCTCACTGCTTTCAGCGCAGAGCCTACTTCAGGTCCTCTATTCCCCTCTCCTTTTCCCTCTTCCTCTGTCTCTGTCTCTGTCTCTGTCCCTCTCTGTCTGTCTGTCTGTCTCTCTGTCTCTCTGTCTCTCTCTCAAAAAAAAAAGACTCTGTTTTCCCCAGCTTTATTGAGATGTAATTGACATATAACATTGTGTAAGCTTAAGATGTATACCGTGATACATGTATACATTGTGAAATGTTCACCACAATAAGGTTGGTTAACACATCCTTCACGTAGTTCCCGATTTTTCTGTTGTCTTGGTGAAATGAAAGTTTGTGCTCTTTGACCAACATCTCCCCATTTCCCCCACCCCCAAGGACTAGGTCTTGTTCTTTTAATAGGTGTTGGGAAAGATAACTGCATGCTGACCTCCCTTGGATAGCTGAATGATGGTTAATACCAGATAGCCCAGGACATAATTGCATGTAACGCAGCGGGAGAAAATAAGCGTGTTGAGCCTCACACAACAGAGTGAAGCTAGCCTAGTGCTTGTGGATGGAGTGTTTTAATACTTTTAATTAACTGCCAACTTTTCTTCCTTCCAAATCTTTATGAAAAAGCAACTCACTAAATCACTGTATGACTCTCTCTTTGCCTTTGATGATCCTCTTCCATATATGATGGACTTTCTATCCTCTATGCCTCTTAGAGCCTTTCATTTTCTTTTCCATGTCTTTATTTCTTGGAGAGCATCTTGGATAACTTCCTCAGTTATGTCTTCTAGTTCTCTTCTCAGTTTCGTCTAATGATTTGTCCTTTTCATTTTCTTTTTTTAAAGTTTCCTCTTCTTTTTCTTTATTGGCATCTTCCACTGACTTCTCATGTTTTCTCTAATAATCATCTATCTTTATCCTTTCTTTCAGATATTCTAATACCTAACATCTGGGGGTGCTAATCCTCTTGCATGTTATGTTTGCTGACTATCACTCATAGTAGATTGTTTTCTTGTGTTTTTAGTTTTTGTAAGTAAGCTCTCCAGTGAGGATTTTTAAAACTACCTTCTGACTTTGGACTAAGTTTAGAGTTAGGCAGAACTTGCAGTGACAATACAGACATTTCCTGCCAGTCCTCCTGATGTTAACAGCTCACGTTACCCGGTACATCTAGAATCCAACACTGGTACTTGCACATCGCTATTAACTGAACTCAACTTCGTGCACATTTCACTAGTTTTTCCCCTAGTGCCTTTTTTCTGTTCAAGGACCCAATCCACAATACCACGTTACATTTAGAGAGTGGATTGGTTTTGCTGTGGTAGTAGCATGCCATCTGGGTTATAGAGTTGTCCCTGCGGAGAGATGTTGCATTTGTTTAGCCAGTCACCCAGAAGTTTTGTTGATCCAGAACCAGATTTTATAGTTGCTTCTCAGTTTGACGAATCATATCCAATATAGTATAAATTTAAACTGCACACCTGTATGTGCTTGTTATTTCTGTAGGTGGTTTTCTACTTTCCCCTTCACTGGATTTATGCAAGGTCATGGGATACAGACCATTGCTCATTGTGGGCCCAAGGATATGTCCCTTGACTTCCTGTAGGAGTTAAACTCTCAAGGCACTGAGTATCCTAGGTCCAGGATCCCTCCACACCATCTATCCTGCTCACTGATGGAACACAATACATGAACCTGTTGCTCTGGCTTTAAGTTTCTTCATTTCTGTCTCTTGGTGATTCATCTTTTTGTCTTTAGATGTAGACTTAATTCTTTTTTTTAACTTTATTTAATGTTTATTCATTTTTGAGACAGAGACAGAGCACGTGTGGGGGAAGGGCAGAGAGAGAGGGAGACCCAGAATCTGAAGCAGGCTCCCGGCTCTGAGCTGTCAGCACAGAGCCCGACACGGGGCTCAAACTCACGAACCATGAGATCATGACCTGAGCCGAAGTCAGACACTCAACCGACTGAGCCACCCAGGTGCCCCATGTATAGTTAATTCTTAAACATATTTTTTATCCAGTATTTGAGTTTCTGCCTAGTGTCTGTGTCTTCATTTTTTCTGCAGTGTTTCATGTTGCCAGGACTTACCTATATTCTATTATCTGCAGTGTATTACATGCGGTCTCCTCCTTCTCTAAGTGTTTCATTTGTAAGTAATTTCACTCACAGTTGGTTAGGATCTTTTAATAGTGTTCTTAAGGGTGAGGACAATGTCAGTACTGCCTTTATATCCCCACAGTGATTAGCAAAGAAGAAAGAACTTTTCAAGTTCTCAAATTACTTTATAAATAACGAATGAATGAACTCTACGCCCTCTATGTGCCAAAAGCTTAACTGGTCCTATGGACATATAGTGTCTTCACTTATTTTAGTTGTTCCTTGAGCCCTAGTTAGTGTTTCATCTCTAGAATTCTGTGGCACTCTATTTTTGCCTCATGTCTTGTTTCCCGTTTAACGTATTACTATTTTTATCCCATGGATTCATCATAGTTTCTCTCACTGTCCTCAATATAAATAACTTTTCATGTCTTGAGTAGTACTGGTGTGATCCAAACTGAGTTCTTACGTAGATTTATAGTTATTATCCTCAGATTTTTTGTTTTTTTAGTGGAGGAAAAGTGGTGGCCTCTGTCTTCTCATAGAGCCTTCAAGATAACCTGCATAAATAATCTAATAAACACTCAGTATGTGCACAGAAAGTTTGACCTCTTACCCAGTACTGTTTGTTGCAGGGAGCTGTAGGGCTAGGAGGAATTCATTTCTCTGTTCTTGGATCCTTTTTACCCATTGTGTGATGTTTCAATGGAGTCATAGAATTTAATTTAAAGAAGAGCAATAGAAGACCTACAAGATTTAGACCATGGGACATGTGAAGAAGAAAATGCCTTGAAACAATGTTGATTAATTTCTATGTATATAGCAGATCATGCAAGCTACTAATCTTTTTAGTAGAATAATTTAGGTTGGTACACTTTATTGTGAAAAGGTCAACATAACATCTATGAATACAGTTGTACTAGTTTCCTATTTATTTATTAAAAATGACCTCATCAGCTAGCAATTCAAATAACAAACATTATCATGGTTTCTGTGGATCAGTAATCCAGGTGCAGCTTAGATGGGTGCTCCTGGTTCCCAAAATCTCTCATGAAGTTGTAGTTAAGGTATTGGTTGGGGCTGTGATCTCCTTTAAAGGCTCAGCTTGGGGGAGGGAAATCAACTTCTAGCCTCATTCAGGTGATTGTTGACAGGCCTTGATCCCTTGTCACAGGGGCCTTCCCATAGCGTTGCTCTGCCCCTCCATAGGGGAGTTTGACAGGTGAGCTGCCCCAGGATGAGAGATCCAAGAGAGAGGGAGTAAGAGAGAATGTTTAAGGCATGCTGGATAAAGGATTCTTGGCTGCGAATTTTTTCTGTTCATCACATTGAAGATTTCCTGCCATTCCTTTCTGGCCTGCTAAGTTTCAGGAGTTAGGTCTGTAACCACTCTGATAGGTTTCCCTTTGTATGTTAGGGCCCTTTTATCCCTAGTTGCTTTCACAATTCTCTTTATCCTTATATTTTTCCAGTTTCACTATGATATGTCATGCCAAAGGTTGACTCAAGTTACGTCTGAGGAGAGTTCTCTGTGCCTCTTGGATTTCAATGGCTCTTTCCTTCCCCGGATTCAGGAAGTTCTCAGCTATAATTTGATCAAGTACACCTTCAGGACCTTTTTCTCTTTCTTCTTCTTCAGGAATTCCTATGATACAGATACTGTTCCATTTGATTGTATCACTCAGTTCTTGAATTCTCCTTTCATACTCCTGGATCAATTTATCTCTCTTTTTTTCAGCTTTCTCTTTTTCTATAATTGAGTCCTCTAATTCACCTATTCTCCTCTCTGCCTCTTCAATTCATGCAGTGGCAACCTCCATTTTATTATGTACCTCATTTATAGCATTTTTTAACTCATCACACCTATTTTTAAGGTCCTGAGTCTTAGTATCAATAGCTTTTCTGGTGTCTTCCATGCTTTTTTCAAGCCCAGCGATTAATTTTATGACAATTGTTCTAAATTCTTGCTCCATTATATTGCTTATATCTGTTTTGAGCAATTCTGTAGCTGTGACTTCTTCCCGGAATTTCTTTAGAAGAGAGTTCTTCTGTTTTGCCATTTTGGCTAGCTTTCTGTCTCTTGTCAGTTTTAAAAGCTTGTTATGCACTCTGCACCTGTGAATATTGCTACATTAAAGGAGGCTCATTGACTGTCCAGGGCCTGTCTGTTCAGGAAGTGTTCTTTCAATGGTGTCTCTTGGTTTCTCTTGTTTTGCCTTTGGTTATTTTATTTCCCTATTCAGTGATATTTGGGACTCTCCACCATGTGTACTTTGGCTTGTTTCTTGAGGTAGTCCTGAAAAGGAAAACAGACAGACAAACACACAGGGAACAAAAGCACACAAATGCACAGACAAATCAAACAAACAAGCCAACCAGAAGGGGAAAGAAAAAAGGTGGGGATGGACAAAAACCACAAAAGATAAGAGACAGTCTAAAAGCATAAGACCAGAAATCCCACCTACAAATAAAGAGCAGGGCGGAGGCAGTGCTGTTGGAAGAGCATTACAAAGAGAAAAGTGACAGGGGTGTGGAGGAAGTGAAATTGAGTAATGACAAGGCAGAGGGACCAAAAGGCTTAATTCAGAGAGAGAAAGAGGAGAATATGATAGGAGGTGAGGAGAAAAAAATGAAGATAATGTTACCCAAAGAAACAATATAGTTTGATTATTCCAGAGACAGGGAGAAAGAAAGGTAGCATCAAGAGAATGGATTAAGTATGACGGTTTAGGCAAACCAATGTCCCACATGCCCAGTCCATTGGAGGGGAGAAATAACAATGAGATAAGGGAAATATATCTGAATAGAAGGAATTGATCCAATCACGGCAATGCATCAATGTTGGTCTTGCTTTGCCCGGGCTCCGGGGGGAAAAAAAAGAAAAGGCAGCTCTCCAGCGTGGATGGACGTGATTTGGTTTAGGCAGGTCTCACCTTACTGAGGGTCCCGAGGGCCACTCTCCGAGGCCCTGCCTTGGTGGTTGTGGGGAGAGGAATGGTGGCGCCCCAGTGTCTTCTTGAACCAAGTGTTGCAACCCACTCTTTTTGGTCCAGTCTCCCTGTGCTGTGGGTGGGCCACATTGTATTTCCCAAGCCTTGCCTCATTTCAAGATCCTAGTCCACGCACTTCAATGCTATCGCCCGAGATGAGATGCACTCCTGCAGGTGGGCGGCTTCCTAGCTGGGGATCTAGTAGGGGGAGTAGGGAAGCAGTTTCTCCTGGCACCGCCTAGGATCAGGGTGCCGGGTCCAAGGAAAGTAACCCAGCTAGAGAGAAAGGATCTCTTTTTCTGTGCCCTGTGGTTATAGATGGTATGACAGGGTCCCTCTCTGTCCCAGGCCAAGGTTTTTCTCTTCTCCAGAGACAGCTCTATGAGAGGTTTCAGCCTCTCTTTCTCTTCCCCTCATCCCTCCGTGACTCTGCGTGGAGGGGGCTCCTTCCTCTCCATGCCTCCGTCCAGGCCGCTTTTATCTTCCCCAGTTCGCACTCAAGCACCTATGAGGCTCTCTTCTTAGTGGACTCTGTCTCTTTTCCTCCCAGACTCTTGCGGATCAGAGTATTGTGGCTTCAGTCCTTCTTGGACTGATAGTCGCGGGAACGAAATGTATAGAGCTCCCTACTCCGCCATCTTGCCTCCCTCCGAGAATCTTTAAGGCAGAAGCCACTTTCTCATAACCTAACCTCAGAATGACGTGCCATCCCCACTCGGAAAGGAAGTCAGGGACTGAATCTAGTCCCTGAAGAAGGGGAAGGAACTACACAAAGGAGTGAATACCACCAGGCTAGGATCATTGGGGGCCACCTTGGAGGCCACCGGGCACAACTAGATTTGTCCCCCTTTGGGAGTTACTGAATGACACACAGTTAACCGAGAATAGTAACTAAACTAAGGGAGAGGGCTTTTGTACAGCTAAGTTTGCACTCCACTGTCATTAATCTTGATGTTTTTCAGTATCTTCATTTTTTCATGATGGGCCAAGGCTTGCTTTTTTTTTTTCTCTCCTTTTTGCACCGCTTCCTCAAGTATTTTTCTTTAGGAGTTAGGATTCCTTATGGTCAGCAAAACCAAATGCTGCAAGCTTCCAAATATATCAGAACTATTTTTCTTTATCTTGGAAGATTTTCTCATTTGTGTGTATCTACTCTCTTTTGAAAAAAAAAATCTAATAATTGTCTCATTTCTATACTGCCATGCACCTCTTGGTGAAAGAACCCTGAGGAGAAATCATTAAAAGTAGATGACTTGGTATTTGCTTTTTTTTATTTTTTAATGTTTATTTAGTTTTGAGAGACAGAGAGGCAGAACGTGAGCAGAAGGGCAGAGAGAGAAGGAGACACAGAATTTGCAGCAGGTTCCAGGCTCTGAGCTGTCAGCACAGAACCTGGTGCAGGGCTCAAACTCATGAACCATGAGACCATGACCTGAGCCGAAGTCAGCTCCTTAACTGACTGAGCCACCCAGGCACCCTGGTATTTGATTTTTAACCCTTTCTTCTATTACCTTTACTTCATGAGGATTCTTTTAAAGGATGCTTGGTGCACTGAAAGGAACAGAGCAGTGGGGTTGATAGTGGTTCTGTTTGTAATTTCTTTGGTAGCAGAAAGGTTGCATTTTTAAGAGGACATTGATAAACCGATACATGAATATGTCCAGAGTCCTCTCCAGAATAGGAAGCATCTAGAAATCATTCTAGGGTTGAAAGAATTTCTGATAGTCTGGCTGTACAGGTTTGTGGGCAGGGGAGTGGGGCATGTTGGGGAGGTATGGCAAAGCATGGGAAATAATCTTCTTTTTTAAAAAGATGGAGTCCGTGAGAGCTCAAGCCCAGGGCCGTAGGCGCACTTTCCTCCAGGTCAATTTTACCCTCCATGTGGCTTCAGTTGCCATGTATGTGCTAGTGACTTCCACCTTCAGATAGCCAGCTTACATGTCTCCAAAGCTACAGATCTGATCAGTTCAGTGTCAACAACCACTGGGCTAAAAAAATAGAAGCCCAGAGTGGTGGCAGTGGGGTGGCTGACTTGGATAGCAAATCAAGGGAAGGTCCAGATCAGTCTGGTTTGGATTAAAAGAAACAAGAATTTTTGATGGACTTTATTTGCACAATCATTGCATAGATACTTCTTGAATACCTACCACATGCCAGGCACACTTCTTTTTAATTTTTTTAAATGTTTATTTTTAAGAAAAAGAGAGAGAGACAGAGTGCTAACAGGGGAGGGGCAGAGAGAGAGGAAGACATGCAATCCAAAGCAGGCTCCAGGCTGTCAGCCCAGAGCCTGACGTGGGGCTCGACCTCACAAACTGTGAGATCACGACCTGAGCCAAAGTTGGACACCCAACCTACTGAGCTACCCAGGTGCCCCAGCATACATCTGAATATGGGGCTACAATGGGGACAAGACAGAGCAGGCCTTTGGCCTCATGCGACTTAAATATTTTGGAAGCAGGCAGATAGATGATAGATGTGTGAATGAACAAAATTAGTGATATATTTTAGAAAGAAAATGAAAATGGGTGATGTTGATGACATTAAACAGTCCAACTTGTGCTATATGTTTGAATTTGTTTTTGAGCTTGGACAGGTCAGTCTCTAACACCATCTCATCAGAGTTAATTTAGATTCGAGCTGGAGTCCACCTGAGGCTTCAGGTCAGGCGGTGTGCTGCAGGTGGAAACCGGAAGCTTGTGGTTATGTAAGCAAGGCTGAAACCCTCCCCCCAAATAAGAACCCTGAAGACACTTCCATTAATTCAATTAATCACTAATCAAGGTTATTCCCTTGCAAAGAAGAGCTAACCGCATACAGGAGAGCATAACAACAGTGGCCGGGTGTGCACATTCACAAGGAGTGTGTGTGCTACAATCATGGTTGACTAGCTTTGTGCACGAGCTCTGGCCCTTCCCCGGTGGAACCACACCATTTCTCCATGTTGTGTATATGTGGCTTGCCGGTGAGATTGGACTTGAAGAAACGGTTGCATAGCTTTCAGAAGAATGTTTGAAAACCACGGAGTTAGTTCATGATGCTACACAAAATGTGGCCTAGATCAGTGGCGGGGGGGCAGTGGGGGGGCTTCTCTGGGAGCTTACTATGCATGCAGAATCTTATGCCCTGCCCCAAATCTGCATTTTAACAGGATCTCCAAGGGATTCATATTCACAAACATTTGAGAAGTACTCATTTAGGCCAACGGTTTCCAAACTTGGCTGTGTGTTACAATCACCTGAGAGCGAAAGCTTCCCAGAGGGAGGACTCTGATGTACAGCCAAGCCTAAGAACACTGATTTAGGTCAGACCGAACCCTAAGAATGATCAGTGTCCTGAAAATGTGGTCTGTTTGGCCGCCTGGAGAACCAGGTTTATAGCATAAGTCAATTCACTAGAACCCTCTACCACCGGGGTAGGGTGACAGCCTCCCACCGCATCCCAGTCCAACATCCCCCTTGTCTACAGAAGCTGATGCATAATGAATGGAGAATGGCTAGTCTTGTAAGTGGGGGCGGAGGGAGTGGTGAGGGCACTGAGGATTCCCTTCCAGCAGATGGTGTCATTTATCAGCTGGTGTAGACAGCAGCAAGATCTCATTTATATGCAGCGATTTTCCCTCTTCACCAGGGATTAACTCAGTAGAAACACTCCAGAAGACCAGCCTGCCTGCTAACTCACCCTATCCAGTTTAAATTTATTTTATGTAATTGTATGCAATAATTTATCTGTGAGATCCCTCCAGGAGAGGAAGCCACATGGATCGCTCAAACCGC
The DNA here is from genome assembly GCF_006229205.1 of Suricata suricatta. Taxonomy (NCBI): domain Eukaryota; kingdom Metazoa; phylum Chordata; class Mammalia; order Carnivora; family Herpestidae; genus Suricata; species Suricata suricatta. The sequence goes on from NC_043717.1 coordinate 31,829,775, forward strand.
TGAAGGCAGTAAACAGAATGGCCTTATGCATTTGTTAAGTCATAAAGCAAATAGCAGGGGACTGTGGAGGGAGGGGAGAAGGTGGCTGAACGTTCAGAAGAGGTACCTTTGGGAGAGGCGCTTCTTCCTTTCACCCCCTCTGTCTCCCAGGAAGATGGCTCGACAAATTCAGTCTGCATTAGGCATTTCCACCTTTTTCTAAAAATGAAAACTGAATCATGGAAACAGGCAAGCACAGACTCTATTTTTTCAATTCCAGCATGTTCCGTTCTCTGTGGTCCCAGAGTTGCGTTAACAGGGCAAGTGGGGGGAGCTAAGAGAAAGTGTGCCTGAAGCTCTGTTTCCTTGCTCAGGAAGCAGGCTACACCGAGCTTTGGGTCATGGGACATGCATGCTGGCCCGTAATAACAAGCAAGAAGTCTAAGGCAGTACCTTCAGTAGGAAGGTACTCTTTCATTTAATAGATGAAGGTGCTAAGGCCTCCAAGAGTTGTGAGCTTCCTAACCCAGTGTCCATGATGGCTGAAAACACCAGAATGTGCTTATGTTGTGAAGCTGGAACCCCTACTCCAGACAGGAGTACCATCTCACACAAATTAATCATGGAGATGCCCATTGCCCGTCTAACAGGTGAGCGTATGATCAATAGGGAAATACAGAGGAGCCAGTCCACTTGGAGATAAATTATTACAAGTGATTCTATATCTACCCAGTTCTTTTGACCTAATAGCATTTCATTTCAAAAGAGACTCTGACCCTTCTTTGTTTGAGATCTGTGCTGGACCTTCTTCCGAGGAAGAGACGAGAAGTCCAAAAGCTGGCTGTCTGCCCCAGAACAGCCCGTAGTCCATAAAACTGTTCTGGGAAAAGAAATAGCCAAATGTCCACTTCTTGATTCTGATTGCAAGAATTTGGAAGACATTTGGGAGGCACAGATTCTTTGGTGTAAGGATAAGGCTAGGCAATCTCTAGCCTTCTTGAAATTTTAAATTTAAAAATAAATTGCAATGGGTGCCTGGGTGGCTCAGTCAGTTAAGCATCCAACTCTCAAGTTCTGCTCAGGTCATGTCCTCGTGGCCTTGAGATGGAGCCGTGCATTGGACTCCATTCCAGGCATGAAGCCTGCCTGGGATTTTCTCACCCTCTCCCTCTGCCCCTCCCCTGCTTGCTCGCTCTCTCTCCCTCTCTCTAACATAACACTGTATTTTAATTATACATCAATGAAAAAATGCTGAAAGAAAAACTAATAAATTGCAAGAAATTTTTGAAACTTTCAGAACAGGGATTCCTTAACATGGCAGTTCTCCTGTGATAGGTGGTCATGACAAAGAGTAGGAGGAAACAGAAAGCCAAGGTACTGGGCATCACTGCCAATGGAGAATTTCCATAAATGAAGTCGCAATGGCTCAGAAGTCATAATATAAACCACCGAGAAAACCAGATTTTAAAAAAATTCCCTTCACATAGTCCTCTCTCAGATCACATGTTCCAGGCCACCAGTAGCTTTTCCTCATGAATCTTGGGTAAGTAGAGTCCCACTGGCATCCTGGAGGATATGTCTGTTCCTTTGGGCCATGTTGGAAGGAGAATTCTCGGGGCCAGGGCATTTCCCAGGACAGCTGTTCGAACACCCATAGCCTGCTTTTGAGACCACTGTTGCAACACAATGATGTAGCCTGAGCGGTCAGCCCAAAGGCTGGTAGTGAGTTGACTTTCATGCGGACATCAACACAACCTTATACTTATCTCTGTAGTCTCTGAAAAATGAGGTTCTAAAAAAAAAAAAAAAAGGCATAATCCCCCCAGGAAAGCCCAAGGGTGACCACCACATCTCTTCCCAACCTACTCATGACCTGCCCCCTGCCTATCAAGCCGGGCCCCTGGCACAGACTAACTCCAAAAGTTTCATGGGAAAAAGAGAAAGGATCATTAATAACTTCACAGGCAGGGGCCAGCAAGGAGGACAAATGTGCCCTTTCCCACAGAGTCCCATGAGATTTGTGGGAGATATTATTTAAATTTCAAAACAACTGTATATTAAAATTAATCTGGACAGGCAAGAAGGTGAGAATCAGTCAATCAGTCATGTCTGTTGCCCTTTAGGCAAACAGTCTGCAGCTTTTGTCTTTAAAAGGTAAGACTATTATGGAAGTTTCTCGGCGATACCAAGGACATCTATCCAAATTCAGCGGTAGCTTCAACTTCGCGCCTGATGTAGAAGGTGTGACATAAAGGACAATGAGCCCAGCAGCTGGAGAGCCAGCCGGGGCGGGGGTCTTCATGGAGAAACACAGTCCCAGCCATGAGGCCAGCGCTCCTGAAATCTCGCTACCCACCTTAACAAGGTGCTGTCGCCGGAGAGAGAGAAGGTAGTCACTTTGATAGTTTCTTGCTTTTTGCCCAGTTTGGGGTTTCTCCATCACCAGTTCAGCTGAAGAAAAATCAAATAACCCCTTTTACCTGCTTTCTCCCGTTTTCTCTGTAGGAAAGCAAGTCAAATAATAATAACAAAAAATTTTAAAACATTGAAAAAGGTATATTTTGTGCCACTGACTTCTGAGTTGATTTAAAAACTGAGGGAAATTCTTGTGCAGGTTAGCAAGAATTGTGTCACCTTTTCCTACCTAGAGTCTATTCAAGTTGTAACAATGTATGAAGGGTGTTTAAATTCCTTGAATTCTTAACACACCCACTTGCTAACTAGTCATTTCTATTTGACCTAGTAGTCATTTCTTTATATGCTAATATATTTTTTAATGTTTTTATTTATTTTTGAGAGAGAGCAAGGGAGCCAGCAATGGAGAGGCAGAGAGGGAGAGGGAGGGAGACACAGAATCCAAAACAAACTCCAGGCTCTGAGCTGTCAGCACAGAGCCCGACGCGGGGCTCAAACCCACAAACCGTGAGATCATGACCTGAGCCCAAGTCAGATGCTTAACTGACTGAGCCACCCAGGTGCCCCTATGCTAATATATTTTTTTAAATGTTTACTTATTTATTTTGAGAGGAAGAGAGCATGAGCAGGGGAGGGCAGAGAGAAGGAGAAAGAGAATCGCAAGCAGGGTCCTCACTGTTAGCATAGAGCCCGATTCAGGGCTCAGAATCACAAACCATGAGATCATGACCTGAGCTGAAATCAAGAGCCGGATGCTCAACTGACTGAGCCACCAGGCGCCCCATATACGCCAATATTTTAAAATTTTGCTTCTACAAGCAGTTGTGTGCTTTTCCCGGCTGTGAGATCGCAAGCTCAAGTCACTGAAAGAAGGGAGTCACTCTGTTTTTAAACTTCTCAGTAAAGTGTAAGAGACAGACAGAAAGTGCTCATATCATAAACACGTTTTGTTGAATTTTCTCAAGTGAAACATATTCCTATCACTAGTACTCAGATCAAGATATAGAATGTTGCCAGCGCCCCAGAAACTCCCTCTTGTTCAGAAGAGAATGTCTTTTATTTTCTAACTATGGTAAGGAAAATAACAAAACGTATTATCTTAACTGTCGGAAAGTACACAGTTCAGTAGTGTTAAGTATATTCACATTATTGCGTGTTCCATCTTACAAACTTTTTCCTCTTGCAGATCTGAAATCCAGTACCCATTAAACAACTCTCTGTTTCTCACTTCCCCCAGCGCCTGATAACCATTCTACTTTCTATTTCTTTGTTTCATTTTTCTTTCTGAATGTGACCGCTTTAGATACCTCGTACAAATGGAATCATAAAGGATTTGTCTTTTTGTGAGTGGCGTATGTCACTCAGTGTAATGTCCTCAAGGTTCCTCCATGTTGTAGCATCCGTGTTGAAGTCTGAATATTGTTCCATTGGATGGATAGACCACATTCTATTTATCCACTCATCTGATGATGGACGTTTGGGTTGCATCCACCTCTTGGGTTGCATCCACCTCTTGGCTATTGTGAATAAGGCTGCTATGAACACAGGGCTACAAGTATGAGAATTTCTTTTAATACTAAAAATAGCATGGATGACACTAATGTCAGGAATTGTTCTAAAGGCTGTACATACATGATGTCTTTTAATCTTCGCTGTAATAAGATGAATTAGGAAGCATTTTCATTATCCTTGTTTTACAGATTAATGTACTGAGAAACAGGAAGGTTAGGCGACTTTCCCAAGGTCACCACCACCATGCTATATTGCCTATTTTGGGTGGATGGGGAAGGGAGAGTCCCAAAAAACATATATATACATATACATATATCTATACATATGTATATATACATATATATGTTACCTGAATAACTTTATAATGACCATTACATTCTCTTTTTTTAAAGGAAACATACAATAACATTTTAATGGCTGTTTCTGACATATCAATGACCTAAACACTGAAGATAAAACTATTCACAGAAATCTAATTCCTGCCTTCTCAGAGCCTTAGGGCTATATCAAGATGGTTGTTGTAAAATTCTACAAAGACTAATTAAAACTATATGCGGCCAGTTGTGTAACTCTGATTCATTTCAGCCACCACCCTCATTCAAGGTAAAGTTGCTGTCCCTGCGGAACTTTCCAGATTGTTAGAGATCTATTCCCAAGTGATGGGAAAGGTAGCCTGTTACAAAGAATGCAGGAGGTGTATAAAATTACAGCTGTATATCAAAGTGAGAGAAGGTATCTGCAACCAGAAGATGATGACTTTTTATGAAGACTCCACTTTAAGAGGGTCTTTGAAAATAGACGGAATCCTGTGCAAGAACATAGAATAGGAGCATGGGCTGAGAGGCAGGAAAAAGTCTTGACTGAATTCAGTGTTGACTGAATTGACCATGACATTCTATATATATTTTAAATGAGCCTTATCTTACACTGGCTTGACCAATATCATGTGGTCCAAATGACCCTGTCCCTGTTTTAGGCCTAAACCTTACAGAAACCCTGTTAGCTTCTGCTTTGGCCTTCTTGGATCCCAGTTCTCAGGCCGGAATAATGCCCAGAACGGATAACCCAATGACTAGAGACCATGCAAAAGAGAAGTTTTATAGGTTGAGATGTTATTTTGGAATGTCTAGCCCCAATGAAGTTCCTGGATGAACACAGCCACATGGACGACCCTAGTCAACCTTACGGGAACAGAAAGACTGCTACATCAATTCTTAATCCACAAAATTATAAAAAAAAATACAGTAAGTTGTTGTCATACTTTTAAAAAAATATCACCTTTTGAATACTTCCTCTTCTTTAAATTCTCCATAATGTTGCTGGAAAGCATCTCCCATGAAGTATGGCCCATGTGTGGGCTCATAAATGTTCAGATCTCCCAATTACAGCCCACTTTAATTAAAAACAGGAGCATTCCCTCTTGGAGCCCCCAATTTCTTTCCATTTTGACTCATTTACAAACTGCAATATCATAAAGCATATTTATTAAGCCCTTGACCTTCTAAAGCTACTTTTCTTGTTCTGGCCAAGTATTGCAGATATGCTATATGTTGGAAAGAAGAAATCAAAATTAGCTTCATGTACTCAATTCTATAAAAAGTTATTAGCAATTAATACGGACTTAAGGGGGAGGGGAGTAATTAGCCCTCTTGCCCGGAAAATTAATGGGTCCTTTTCATTATACTCCTAAGGGGTATTTTGCCCAATAACATTCCATTTCAGATTAGTGTAAAATGAAAACTACAGTCTTTGAGAATGCCAGCTACAAAACGGTTACAAACCACCAATCTCACCAAGATTAACAGGGAAGGAAGATCAAGTGGAACAACGAACTATTAATAATTCCAGACAGGATGGAGGTAATAAAATCAATGTGCCAATCACTCTACCAGAATAAAGGAGCCACAGTATGTTTCGAGGGCATGGCCAGACTTAGGCAAAGTAAGAGTTGATACAGCTCTTTACAGGTTAACCTATAAGTAGTTACTGGGTAGTTGCAAAATAAATGAAATACACTCCATAAACTCCGATTTTACAATGTACAAGCCTGTATACAAAGATACTCTGTTTTCTTCATTTCTAGGGAAAGCCGTCTCCCCTTTGCTGTAAGGAAGGCCACTCACTGTTCAAGGTTAAGTGTAGCAGCAACTCCGAGTGAACCACTAGGGGGCAGAAGCAGATAAGCTGATCACCAGGTCACCCGGAGAACCCACTCACCCTCGCAGTGACTTGAGATAGACTACTGATAATTGCCCCCTGTTTGTTAACTGGAGTTTGAACGTATCAACTTTCCTTACTAAGAACCAGAAACCAAGATAAAGTCTCCTAAGTGCTCTCTTTTGTGTCTGTTCTGATGCCGAGGTCACCATTTGTGAGAAACAGTGACCCAGGGGCCACTGGAGCAGCTGTCCAAGGACAGGGCGACGCTGCTTAATTTTCTGTTCCTCTCGAACCACAGTCTTACCATCTTCTTCATCCCCCAGCTAGTCGGTTTATTCTGGCTTCTGCTTGCGGGTATCCTCACCATGTGGCAACTTGTGGTCTCTGGGATCCCAGAAGCAATTGCAAACAAATCTGATTTATAAGGCAACCCATTGCCACACGCGTTTGATCTATTCCCCACTCATTTCATAACAGGTGTAGAGTTCGCTTCTCCTGCTCTGTAACACCACGTTGACGTCTAGCCAGGAAAAGTTGCAATGGAATGAATAAACAAGTATCAAATATATGTCATAAATCACAGCATTCGTGCCCATATCTGAAACCTCCACCCCACGTCAAGGTACAAAGACATACCTCCTATAAGGCAGTAGAAGCCGGATTATGAAATACCCTAAACGATTTCATCCGTGCTTCACTGCACTGAGGAGAAATCAACACTGATGTTCTTTCAGTCAACAAACTGGCTGCTTAATGTGTGTCAGATCGAAGATGCAGAAAATCTGAACCCTGACCTCACGGAGCTCTCAGCCAAGTGGGAAACCGGGTACAAGGAAGGAAAAATAGCATACATAAATAGAATATGGCATTCTATTTGAAACCACAGTGATTTGGATGGGGTATTGCCTAGCTGGGAGCGTGGAACCCAAATGGGGGGGATCGGATATCAGAAAATGCTTTGCTTCCTAGGGAAGGGCACCCTGAGTCTACTGTTAAAGACTTAATAGAGACAACCAGGCAGAGAGAAGGTGGAAAAGCATGAGAGGCAAGGCAGACACTTGAAGCAAAGGCAGAGCATGACTAGGATGGTGTGGGGGTGGGGGATGGGCGGGTAGCACAAGCAGTTGGGTATTGCTGCTGTAGACAGAGGCTGAGTTCCACGGGGCTTATACGCCGGGCTGAGAATCAAGGACTTCACCCTGTAGCCCACAAAGGGCTGATGAACTGTTTGAGTAGGGGAAATTGATCATTCTGGAAGGATTTGAGAGGCATGAGATTAAGGTCAGAGAGACAAAGTAAAAAATGGCTACAATTATCCAGAGATGATGCAAACCTTAGCGAAGCACAGAGAGTTGGAAAGGGGTCACATTTGTCAGAGCCTGGTAATTGATTGGATGTAGGAAGGGGGACAAATGAGGTATCAAGGATGACTCATGAATCTCTAGCTTGAATGACCGGGAGGGTGCTGGGGACACCAGTGGAGATGGGGGACTCAGGAACGAGATCAGGCCTGGGGTACAACAATCAGTCAGGTTTTAGACAAGGTGAGTGTCGGTGCCTCAGAGACATGTAGCTAGGTACAGATGTCTGGAAGACATGGGAGTATCAGCCAGGTGAGCCTGAGTCGGGCTTCACACGTTGTTCAGGCTATACTCTTCCATCCCTTGTGGCAGACCATGTGGGATGGATGAGATCCTTCCAGAGCAGAAGGTCCAGGAATGACAGTTGTGGGACCCCAGCATTCAAGGGGGATGTGGGTGACCAGGCTGGGCCGGAGAAGCAATGGCCAGAAGCAAGCATCTTGTGGCAGGAAATTTTGAGAAGGACCTCTCATACCACATGCTAGAAGCATCCCAGTGTCCTGCTCATGCCATTCAGTGAGTCAACACTGCTGTGCTTAGCCTTGTGACGGTCCCTGTGGGGGGAGGAGGCCACGAAGAGCTCTACCGCGGGGGAAACAAAACTCACTCATCAAAGAGGTTAAATAAAAGCCTAAGGAAGAGGCAAAAGGCTGGGGAAGGTGAGATCTAGAGGGCTCTGTGGGAGTGAAGGAACCAAGAATTCAAAGAGAAACAGGACCTGGCTGATCTTGGGGACTAGATGGGCCTTGGGGGTGGGGAGCAATTCTCCAAGGAAAGGGGGCGTGACAAGCCCAATAGGAGGACGAGATAATGTCTACTGTGGCTGAGGCAGCTACTTCACATTTAAGAGCACAGACAGATCTTACTGGAAAGGTAGCTCAAAGCCAGGTCTGAAAGGGCACGCATGCCCCTGGGGGAGTTCAGAGTGTGTATAAGGGAAAATGGAAAGTTCAGCGCAGGAAAAGAATTGCCTTCATTAACCAAGTGTGTATTCTCCGAAGAGGAGTAAGCAGAAATGTTTCTGACCTGCAGAGAAAAATGGAAGCAGTGTTTTAGAGAAATTAATACAAGGCCGGTGTATCTTTTATGTTGTCATTTTGAAATAATCTGACAAATCAAATTTTCATTTTATTTGCAGAAGGTGTAACTTATCTGCTTTTTCCTGTCAAATTTCCTGCTAACCGTTATTTTCTACCTAACCCACAGACTTCAAAAACAAAAGAATAAAATTCTACCTCAGCGAGACATAGCCTACGAGATTCTATAAACTTTTGTGGGAGCCTACTCCTTCGAGAGCCACAGAGAAACCTACACCCAGATTCATCAGAAATCACTAAAATACGGGCACATTAGTCAAGTGAATGATAAACTGAAATATCAGTGTGGCACTAGATAGCAAAAGAACTTTTTAAAATATGATTGTATCTCACCCTTATTTAAAACCCTTAAATCTTACAACTCAATAAAACAAAGGGTAACAAGTTAATGGAAAAATGGGCAAAGAGCATGAAGAGGCAGTTCAAAGAAAAAGAATTGCAAATAGCCATAAGTACATGAAAAATGCTCTCCTTCACTCCCACACTTCACTAACATTTAAGGAAATACATATAAAAACAGACAAATGACTGCTTTTCACATCTGATAATGTTCTCTATGGTCCTCGTTGATGAGGGTGTAGGGACTCTTGTCCAATGTTAATGGCAGTGTAAATTGGCAGGTCTTCTGGGAAGGACAATTTGGCATTTGCTTTCACGTTGTAAATGCATACACTCCTTGACCCCGCAATTTCACCCTTAGAAATTTCTCCTATAGATAGGCCCGCACAAGTGTTTCAAGATGTGTATAAAAAGATCTCCAGTGCAGCATTTTTGTTGTTGATTTTTCTATTTCCCTTTGTTGTTGTTGTTTCAAAAAACCAACCCTAGATTATCCAGTGAGAGGTGGCTGCTTAGAACCACTGTAGTATCTGCAGACACTAGACACTGGAAAGTCGTGAACTGAATGGTGGAGACTGGGGTGTGGTGTTGTGGCCTTGGCCATGATCTACACCCTGAGAGACCCTCTACATCCTTTCTTAAGACTCTGATTTGCTCCTGAAAGCCTGGCCACTCAGTGCAGAGCTGTTTCATGAAAAGCTACCTACATTTGTCTCACTGGGAAAATTGTGTTGTGCTCTAATCCAACCTCAAATGCTGCAGAATGTTTTGCAGATAGAAAAATAAGTCCGTTGAACTATGAAAACAAGTTGATGTAGGTAGTAAACATTCCGTTTTCGAGTGTGCATGTAATGAAGGTCCACTGTTCTTGCAAAGGGGTAGAGACTTAGTAGTAGATGGTGGGCGGTGGAGTGAGGGTCAAAAGAGTCGTTCCTTGGAAAGTGAATTCTGATTTCTGTGCCATTTTCTTCACTTTTATGTGGGCTCATGGTTATCTTGCCTTGAAGCTGCTCTTAAAAGTTAAGTTAGAGCATAGAAAAACATGGTGGGGGTGAAGTAAAGGCTTGATCACATGGAAATAGCACAGGTGAACTAAACACTGAAGATGTGTGGGAGAGGCTAATGCTTCATTTCTCTTGCTTGGTCTGCGTATACAAAACACAACACTCAGGCTTCATTCAAACATGGTGCGCAGCTCAAATGAGTTCTATATGATAATTTATGATTAGAACCGTTATTCAAGGAAATTAGTGACTGTGTCTTGGCCTGAAAATGTAGTGTCAAAATTCTCATTATAGTGCATCTATTTGGTACGTTTTGTGAGGGCAAAGTCATTATACCAATACAGAAAAATGTGATGTCTCCCCCCGCACACACACACAAAATGGTGTGGCTTTTCAAGAGCAGTTATAAAAAAAGACTCGTAATTAAAAAAAAAAACTACACACACACACACACACACACACACACAAGTTGAGTACAACATAGTACAACTTCTTTTAAAAAGGACATATGCCCATAGTAATTATGTGTTTCTGGAGAGAAAATTCTGAAAATAAATAAAAGAAACTGTAGTAATGGTCTTTTTGGAGGAGAGAAGTGCGGGCAAGAAAGACTTAAGTGTGCTACTTAAATTTTTATTATGTGATAGTAAGAGTTTTTATAATAAAAAACAGGCTAAATAAAGAATCCTTCAGTGACTTCCCACAAGCTAGAGAAAGCAGTTCAGGTTCAAGTTCAGGTATTGACATAGAGAACGCTGCAGGATCTTCCCACACAGGCACCACCCATGCCCCTATGTGCCTCATTATAGCCCCGGCTGACCACTTGCAGTTCCCAGAATGCACTGTGCCTCCCAGGACTTCCGGGATTTTTGTACGGTTTCCTCTCTCTGAAGTGCCCTTTCCAAACTCATCTATCAGAAAACTCACTGTCTTCCTTCAAGATCTAGTTCAAGTGCACCTTCCTATTGGATGTCTTTCCTGACCTCCCCAAACCCCAGTCCTTCCCAGGCAGGTATGCCCAGGTGTGTTTTCTCTAGGATGAATGCCTGCAGGTCCACTGAGGTGTTATGAATAGCTCCTCCTAGCCATGCCCAGCTGCTTGGGCCACCATTTTCCAATCTAAGGAAGGGGCAGCTTAAGGTAGGCTATGGGATGCATGTAATACTGCCCTAGTCTGGGTGCAGGGCTCAGTCACAAATGTCATGGCATCTCTCACAGCCTTTATCCATCAGAGCCAAAGAGCTGCTTCCTGGACCCTTTCCCTTAAAGCTGTTAGACGTGAAGCCAGAGGTTTATGACTTACTGACTTAGTTCATCCTAGAATCTGAGGGGATGGGGCTCCGACTGCTGTGGGCTCACCTACTTTATTTTACTTGGTAAGATAAGGTAATTCTTCAGAGCAAGATTCTGCTGGGTTAATGTTGACCAATGCAAAGTTCATCTTAGATTCACAAGCAGACCCTCCATCTAAACTTGGCACTTCATTCAGTTTCAGTTATAATTTTTTTAACAAGGAGAGAAAAAAACCTCTATAGAAAGGAGTTCCTGTAACATGTAGAAGTCATGTCCTCACATTCAAGATTAAACGATTCCCAACAAAAATATAAGAAATATCCACTACAGAATAAGCAAGAGTAGCCAGTAAAATCCTGTAAAAGGAAAGCAATGCAAAGACACTACCCCTACCAGAAAATAAAATATACAAGGAGGTCTCAGTAAGTTGAAAAGGTGCTTGAATAATGAATGAGATCAATGGAAGAGAATAGGAAGTCCAGAAATTAAACCAGGTAGATACATGATATCAGAGATAAAGATGGCTCTCTGATTGGTAGACCTATGAACACTTTGGACTACTGGGTTGTGTTCTAAAAAAAACCATAAAGTTGGATCTATACCCCAAATTGTATGACTGCACCCTAAAATAAGCTCCAAAGGAATTAGAGACTTACACATAAGAAAGAAACCGTAAACACATTTCAAGAAACATGGGTGAATAGGTAAATAATATACAGAACCAGTTCACACACACATACACCCTAAACAATATAAATGTCTCCTAAAACATGTAAAAAGATACCCAACCTCAGTCATAACTATAGCAACGTAAGTTAAAATTACACTGAGGTATTATTTCTCAGCTCGGATTGGCAAAAATCTGAACACATCACAACACAGTCTCTTGGTGACGTGTGGGGCAGGAGGTATCCTCTTATATGTTACATGTGGAAATGAAGATGTTATGACCTGAATGGAGGGCAAATCATCACTTTCAGAATTATGAATGTGTTTATCTTTTGAACCTATTGCCCAAACGCACCTGCGACATGTAAGAAATGACATATGTTCACAATCATTCATTGCAGCACTGTTTGTCATTGCAAAAGATTGGGCACAATTTAATTGTCCGTTAATAGGAGACTGAATAAACTTTGCCATCTCCACACTATGGAATACTATGCAGTTGCTAAAATAGAATGGAGATAGTCTTCTCTAGGTATCAATATGGAAAAAAGCTCTAGGGTGTATCCAGTGAAAAGGGGGGCAGAACATCATCTGTGGTATGCCTCTTTTTGCATAAGAAATGGAGAATATAAGAATAATTATTCATATGTTCTTGTATTTGTGTAAGGAAGCACTGGAACCCGATAAACTACTATGACTGATCACCAAAAGGGGACAGGAGAGACAGAAATAGATGGAGACAGAGGTAAGAGGGACAGGGTTTAATACGTGTCTTTCCATATTACTTTAACTTTGGGCTATTGTGAATATACTTCCTTCTCAAAAAATAGAAATAACATTTGAAAATATACTCTGAAGAAGACTTTTGCCAAAGGCAGAGATCAATAACACTAGAGTGGAGTAGAGCTTACGCCTTCGAAGAGATCTAAGTTAAATGTGTCTTACTGTATTGTTAACTTTGCCTCCTCATTAGCATCTCCTGCGATCAGTCGCTTGGTGTGATGGCTCTGTCATCTGTCAAACTAGGATGTCAACATCGAAAGAACTCTGGAGAATACTAACAATACATTATTAGGTCCACAGATTAGAAAAAGATATCCATAACAGGTACAATCTATATTTCCATCAATTATTCATTGAGAATCCATATGGTGGAGGATGGTTGAGTACTTTGCGGGTAAATAAAAATGTGGTTCTTGGCTTCAAAAAAAATGACATCTGATGATCCAACAGTGATTAGACTAATCATTTCCAAACAAGTGCAAACTTACAACCAAGATTTCCTCACGAAGATGACGCTGGTAAACATCATGATTGTTCGGGAAACGTACCTTGGAATCTTCTTCCGGCTCAATGGCCCCAAGGCTGATTTTTTCCTCCACTGTATGAACCCCAAATTTTTCAGTGGTGTTCTGGATCAGAAGACTGTCATAACTCAAGCTTTCTGTTTCACATCTCTATTAACATCGTTTTCTTCATCATCTTTGAAGCTTGCTGTCCTCTCTCTGTCTTTTTGCCGGCATGTCTGTCTCTCCCCATATCTTTGATGCTGTTCAGTCACCTCGAAAGATGTGCAGTGGCATTCACGGGCAATGATTGGCATCAGCTTTCCCTCATTATTCTGCCATAGAGTCAGCATTGAAATCGATGGGAAACCAAGTGCAATCACATGAAATTGATTGTCATTTGGGTCCTATTGATTATCCTGCCAAATCCGCGACAAGAAGAATAGCTGTACTGGCTGGCAAAGAGGCAGTGACCACCCATGCTTCGGCTGCCATTTGAAGTTGGCTAAAATGGCATCTGCCCATGGATCTAGATCAGAAAATAAGAAAGAGATGCCCTTACAGAAAAGCATGCCAGTGAAAGGAAAGCATTTGTTCTTTCCCACTAATAATGCCCTCTTAAACTCACCTTCCAGGACAATCATTCCATAATTCTCTTTTTTTCCACTCTCAAAAACTGTTTGAGAACTGGGGACTTCTGGAACCATCTTTGACTGTGTTACTATAGAAGATCCTTCCACTACAAACACATAGGGACACTGGAGAGACTATATGAGCGATAACTTTAAAATATATAGCTTAGTTCGAAATAAAGGAAAGCAAATCCCTATGAGTGCAAAATTAAGAGGAATCAAAAGCAAGGCCCTGTGAGTTTGGGGTGGGGATACAGTGCAGCCTCAGACCCAGATATAGGTCCTTCGGGCCAAGCATTGGGATTTAATGGCCATATAGGGACAAGAGACGTGACCTTGTTTCCATGCAAGACAAGTTAAATTTATTTCATTTCATAAAGCGAGTACCAAAAGAGCTGTCCCCTCAGTGAAGTTGGACCAGAAAAACTTTCCTGATTAGTCCAAGGATTTACCAGGAAGGACATGTCTGCCCGTGCCTGTAGATGGATTTAGAAAAAAAAAAAAAAAGCTTCTTGTGAGAAAATTAAACCACTGGTTTGTGCCACAAGTGCATGTGGAGAATGGATTTTCACTCCCCATATGGTATGGGAAGCCCTAACCGGAGAAATGAATGTAAAAACTGGTTCTAAACCAACAAAACTTCTGAGCCACCTGGCTGAGGGAAAGGCAAACATCCTATAGGGATTCCTCCACAATCCAAGACACATGGGACCTCAGAAATAGTGATGTTTAAAAAATATTCTTGATATTCCACTGAGGAGTGGGCTGTATGCCTCTTCACTGAATCCAGGAAGGCTTATGACTCCTTTGATTAACAGAATACAGCTGACGTGATGCTACATGATTTCTGAGGCGTGGCTTTAAGAGGCCTTGAAGCTACCATGTCGTTTGCTGAAATATTCATGCTGGAGCCCTAAACTGCCCCATAAAGAACTATCCTCATCCTGAGGTTGCCATGCTGGAAAGTTCACATGTAGGTGCTCCCACCTATCGGTCAGCTGAGCTGTTGGCTGACAGCCAAAACCAACTGCCATCTTGGATGCCTAGTGAGCCATCTTGGATGCCTAGTGAGCCATCTTGGATGCCTAGTGAGCCATCTTGGATGCCTAGCCCAGTACACCCTTGAGATGACTCCAGGCCCAGATAGCATCTGATTGCAACCACATGAAAGAACTCAAGCAAGAACTGCCCAGGCAAGCCCTTCCTGAATTTCCAACCGGCACAATCGTGAGGAACTTAAAATAGTCATTTGATACCACTGTGCTTTAGAGTAACTTGTAGCAATAGATAACCAGTAAAAGGGGGAAGAAAATCTCTGGTGAAGAGGTGCTCACTATCGCAAATTCTGAACGTGAGAAGAAATGATCCTCAATGAGGGAGAAGTTCACAGACAACCTGCAGAGGGATACTGAGAACTGGAAAGAATATAATACTCTGAAAGAGACTGCATGTGAGGTGTGTTACAAATATTAAAGAAGTATGGGGCGCCTGGGTGGCTCAGTTGGTTACACATCAGACTCCGGCTCAGGTCATGATCTCACTCACAGTTGGTGGGTTCGAGCCCCACACTGGGTTCTGTGCTGACAGCTCAGAGCCTGGAGCCTGTTTCAAATTCTGTGTCTCCCTGTCTCTCTGCCCCTGCCCCTGCTTGTGCGCTCTCTCTCTCTCTCTCTCTCTCTCTCTGTTTCAAAAATAAATAAACAAAAAAAATTTTTTTAATATTAAAGAAGTTTGACATACACTTTGTTCTTGAGACGTAGAGAATCAGGCAGTTTTATGCATTGTTAATGGAGCCCAAAATGTTGGAACTTGTATGCAGAACAATTGGATCTCATCTATCAAAATTAGACTGGCACCTGGATGACTTAGTCGGTTAAGTTTCCGACTTCAGCTCAGGTCAGGATCTCGAAGTCCTTGAGTCCAAGCCCCAGGTCTGGCTCTGTGCCCGAAGCCTGCTTCGGATTCTATGTCTCCCTCTCTCTCTGCCCTTCCCCCACCCTCAAAAATAAATAAACGTTAAAAAAACAGAAATATAATTACCCTTTGACCCAGAAATCCCAGTCTGTGACTCGATCTCATAGATATGCCTGAGCACGCACAAAATAACAAGTTATCCACTCCAGTATTATCTGCAAGAGTAAAAGGCTTGACAACCCCAGAGCAGGGTACTGGTTAAATGAAGCATGTGTACTCACACAATGGAATGCTATGCCATCACAAAAAAGAATGAGATCATGTTTTTCAGTGCACAAAGTAAAACAGGACACTGTTTACATAGTATATGATGCTACCCTATGGCAAGGAACAAAGAAAAATCACAATATATATTCAGAAATTCTTATATTTGGGGCACCTGGATGGCTGAGTTGGTTGAGGGTCAGACTTCAGCTTAGGTCATGATCTTGTGGTTCGTGAGTTTGAGCCTCGCATTGGACTCTGTGCTGACAGCTCAGAGCCTGGAGCTTGCTTTGGATCATTGTCTCCCTCTCTCTCTGCCCCTTCCCTGTTCATGCTCTGTTTCTCTGTCTTTCAAAAATAAATAAACATTAAAAAATTTTTAATTCTTATATTTGTATGAAGAAACCCTGTGAGGATACACAGGAAACTAAAATGAAGTTACTCACTGAGGGAGGAATATGTTGTTTTGAGTTTTAAGTTTTATGGATAATACAAGACTTCAAATGAGACACATTTTATTTATTTTTTTTAATTTAAAAAAATGTTTAAATTTATTTTTGAGACACAGCATGAACAGGGAAGGGTCAGAGAGAGAGGGAGATACAGAATCTGAAGCAGGCTCCAGGCTCTGAGCTGTCAGCACAGAGCCCGATGTGGGGCTTGAACTCACAAACCGTGAGATCATGACCTGAGCTGAAACCAGACGCTTAACCGACTGAGCCACCCAGGCGCCCCTAGACACATTTAAAACAAATATTTATTTACTTATTTTGAGAGAGAGAAAGAGAGAGAAGGGGGGAGGGGCAGACAGAGAGAATCCCAAGCAGGCTTCATGCTGTCAGCACAGAGCCTGATGCAGGGCTCAACCTAACAAATCATGAGATCATGACCCGAGCCAAAATCAAGAGTCAGATGCTTAGTGGACTGAGCCACCCAGGCATCCCTCAAATGAGACCCCTTAAAATGATAAAAGGAGGAGTCAAAACCATAATGAAAGAAAAAGAAAAAGGAGAGGTATTTTTAAAAAGAAAATGAAAAATAGAATCATTAAAATTAAAAACTCAGTGGCTTATGTTAGACCCAGCTGGAACGAAACCTGTGAAAATGATTCATAATTCATCAAAAGAGACGAAGAGGTAGAAAACAGGGCAGAGAGATTAAGAAACACAGAGGCAAGAATGAGAAGGTCCAACATATACCTAATAAGAGTTCCAGAAGGCGAGATGAGAGAGAATGGGGTAGAGACCATCACTGTGAAACTGCATATACTGCAAACAAGGAGGAAGTTGTAATCAGGGGAACATGACCAAGGAACGAAAACTAGACTGAAAACAGACTGTTCATCAACAAAAATAATGTCAAAAGACAATTGAATACTATTTTCAACTGTTAACCTCAATTCTATTCTCAGCGAGATTTGCATTCCAGATTGAGTCAAAAGAAAGACAGTTTTAGAAGAACAAGAAGGAGAATGTTGACCACTTATGGACCTTTATGAAAACACTCTAGAGAAAATACTTTAATAAGGAGAGAACCCAGAAGGAAGAAGCGGGATGTAAGAGGCTATGTAAGCAGCCATTGCTCAACATGGCATTCAGATCTAGACAAGTGTTAACTATAGAACCCATAATAATGATAAATGATAGAAAATTAAAAACAATGGGCCACTAAATACTAGATAACAAAAACGTGGAGGATGGGAAGATTATGCTTGGACTTTGTGTTCCAAGGTCTTATCTTGTTCAGGAGGAGGGTAGAGATACTAACTTTTTAAGTCAAATGTGCATGTTAAGCATTTAAGGGTGCCCAATAAGAGAATAGAAATGGAATAACAGGAGTGCCTGGATGGTCAGTTGGTTAAGCATCCAACTTCAGCTCAAGTCATCATCTTGTGGTTTTGGGGTTTGAGCCCCACTTTAGGGTATGCCCTGACAGCTCAGAGCCTGGAGCCTGCTTCAGATTCTGTGTCTCCCTCTCTCTCTGCCCCCGCCCCACTCACTCTCTGTCTCTCTCTCTGTCTTTCAAAAATAAATAAATGTTAAGAAAATTAGAAATAGAATAACAACTTCCAAACCAGAAAACAAAAAAAGAGGAAGCAATTTTTATCTTTATGTTTTATTTTTTAAGGAAGCAGTTTTTAAAAAAGATTTTTTTAAAGATCAATTAAAAAAAAAACAGGAAACCCAGAGAAGGCATGGTGAAAGGGAAGTAACCAAAAGAATATGTATGAACTCAAAAGTTATAAAATAGTTTCCTGCCTTAGGTTTTTATAATCCAGAAATACTCTTTGAATATGAGGACAGCAAGGGGCTGAAAGGAAAGGGGTAATGAAGAAAGACATACCAACTAAAGAATAAAAAAAAGAAATCAGACATAGCAATATTTATATCAAATGAAATAATCTTCAAGTCAAAAAGGCATTATTTGAGGTTAAGTAGCTCATTACATAGTAAAATAATAGAAAGGAATATATAATAGTCATAAGCTAGACAGAAATAGATCTTTAAAATATATAAGACAAAAAGTCAAAAATACTGCATAGACAAATTTAGAACTCCACAGTTAGTGGGAATTTTAACAAATCGTTTTCAGAAAGCTATAGACGAAGAAGAGGAGAACTTGGTGCGTCGGGGAGTCAAACAACACAGTTCACAAGCTTCATCTAATGGAATGTGTAGCACTGAGTCCAATGACCGAAGAATACATACAAAAACTGACTATGTACTTAATTATAAAAACGTGTCCAAACTGTCAAATAATACTTCACTGCCAGGCATTATACTACCTTCCAGCATCTATCATTTGACTTATTGAGTGTTTGCTCACGTGTGTGTGAACTCACAAATATGCACATCTTTGGAGGAGAAATAGAGAGTGAACGTTTTCTAAAAAAAAGAAATTAAGACCATTTTTCCTGTTTGCTGGAGATTCTGTCTCCTGTGATTTCATCATCCACGTGTTGCTATTTTTCATTGTGTTATTGAGCTGTCCGTCAATAACGGACAGAAGGGGGATGTTTAGTTTGTCCTCCAAATCTATGAATGAAATTTGTTTGATGTGAACTTGAGATTTTGGTAGCAAGGATGAAACGTAGAGTAGTCAAGAGAATAAGAGTTCTTAGAAATATCGTTTTTATTCTCTTTCTGGTTAACATTTTTAAACATTCTCAAGAGCTTCGCAGGCTTACAACAAAATGGTTGAAATATAAAGAGGCTCATTGGTTTATTAAATATTCCCCTGCCCTTGGTCCTGTGAACTTGACAGCAGAAGAGAAACCGTATTGGCACAAGGGTGGCAAACAAATAATGAATGGAGTCTGACCTCTTTCTCTAATCATGGGCTGAGATGCTGCACTGGCGTGGTAGAAAGATGTCTTTGTTTTTGTTTCTTTCTACATAAAGCTCAGAACAAAAATCTGTAGTTCTCAAGCCTATTAATACTGCTGTGCGTGTATGACAAGTTTAAGAATTAGGCCTGGTTGGGTTTTTTTCCCCTTAAGTTTCAGATGTTATAATTTTCAAACAATATTCTAATGGTACATGACTGGGGCTTGGGATGAAAAAAATCTTGTCTATGCAACAGGAAGCTAAAGACTTATTCTCCAAATCAGTCCCGTAGCGGTAGAAACCTTGGGGGCACTGACCCAATTTTAGAACAGCGATGCAAAACTTATAGTATCAATTGATACACAATGTTGAGGCTCGTGAACCTATTCTATTGGGCCAAGTTGAACGCATATCAAGAACATAGACCTGTAATTGTATGCAAAATACATGTGGAGACATGCAGATTGGGTGATGTCCATTAATCTCTCTAGGGCCTCCCAGCTGGTGAATGACATTTGACTCTAGCTGTCCCTTATTCCAAAGCTTATGTTCTTCTCACCACATGATTCCACTATATGTTCTACAAGTTGTGTACTTGGAACTAAGAGCTTTAAGTCACTCGAAGATACATTTTGTATTAGCAACAGAATCCTATCTGCCTTGCAAAAGAAAACCAATGTAGTGGTATCATTGGAGTTTCCAAAGCAGCTCCATTCATCCATATTTGGAAGAATGTATAACCAGTCTTATCGAGTTTCGTATAGCAAACCAAACAAAACCAAACATAAACCCATCTTATGTTTTAGTTTGCAGCAAATGGGATCTATAACCTCATTGACTCACTCATTCGTCCCTTTTTTTAAACAAGCATTTATGAAAAGTTGATTGTGTGCCCAGTATCATGTTAGATATTACAGAAGATAAAAGGCAAGTGAAGATACGGCTGCTATCGTGGAAAAAGCTTAAAATTCAGCTGGAGAAAAGTAATGTGTACACAGATACTTGAAGACAAAACAAGCGTAGAGTAATTCTCCAATAATATATAGACAAATACGAGATAGTGTGATATGGACTTCAGAATTCAAAACAAGAGAAAAATGTCTTTATAAAATATTTTTCAGGAAGCAAGGCTTAACTGAGAAGTAGAATCATAAAGTGTTGATGTCATTCAGCTAGGAGGGTAGCTTGCCTTTGGAAAACAATGGGAGCCAAAGTCAGAGTGAGAGATCAAGCCTTCTCTGATCTCCCAAAGGGGCCCAGTTTTCCCCCTTCTGGTCCTTATTTGATCACTAATCACATTTTCTGAGAACTTAGGAGGCTGCCTGCCTCATTTCCCCTAAACAGGGACTCTGTCATTTCATCAAAACATCTCTGGCACGTGGTAGATTTCATGTATATCTGACAAATGAATGAATGACAGGTGAACTTGCGTTGTAGAAGAAGGACTTTTGATATGTACTCTGCTACTGTGTCCTAGTCTGCCAAAATAAACAATGCCGCGTATACTGAGTGAAGATTATATACGACCCCCTCATTTTATTTACAACAAAAGTGATTTTTTAAAAACAAGCATGTATCTTTTTCCAGGTGTTGATTGGGTAACTCTCATCTGCTCTAATTATCCCAGAGTTTACTACTTTGCGAGATTTGAAGAAGGTAATGGCCATATTTATGTTTCCCGTTCACAAGACTCATGCATAGAACTTTATTCATTTTGTGAAGTGTTTTACTTTTTGCCAAGTGTTAAAATTAGTTTAATATTCATTGCTTAAATGAGACCCCATGCGCCCTGCTGATGACAAGGACACTACTTCTCCTAGTTTGTACTTCGGTCCGTGAGATAATACGTGTCTGGATAAGGACAGTCACAGGAAGTAGTCTTTGGAAATTTTATGTAGCACTCAGCTAATGGTTAATGATTATCAGTTAAGTGCATCAAATCTAAAAATTCTTACATGGCTTCCAGTTGGGACCAGATCATGATGGCAACATACTTTTTCAATCTCTCCCAATCCCGTCAAAAAAGCTAGGATAGCAGAAGACACACACAATGGACAGCATCTTCAACAAAAGTAAGTGACAGCATGGCCAGGAACTCCAGAGACATGTGGGGGGCTCCAATCTCTGACAGCAGGACCCCTGTGGGTTTAGTAGCTGTGCAGTGAAATGGAGCCAAGATGGTGGGGCAGTCTGATCATCCTAAGGGACTTAGGACACGTAAATTGCCAACAAATGCTTTCATAGAAGGGTTCTACTTTGAGTGGACTGTTCAGTAAATAACACTGAATGATGTCTTCAGAGTTTTCTATTTGCAGGGAAGCCTGGGAAGGACCACTGAGAGGCTGTAGGAAGGCCAAAAGGTACTAAGATGAAGTCTGAAAAAATGGCAGAAATATCCAATAATATCTCCCATCCGGAAGAATTGAGACCCTTCTTGAGAGGGGAAAAAATCCTGTTGGGAGTGGAATCCAAATTGAGCAAGCCAGAAACTCTGGTCAAAGAGAGAGAAGCTTCACACAGTTGTCAGGGGAGGGCCAGAGGGGCCGCCTTCAGAGCCGTGCCAGGGGCCACCCACAAAGGCCATGTTTTCAACACGCCTCCGCAGGACCAGTGACATGGTCTGGGCAGCACAGTGCAAAATGAAAACCCAGGGCCCCTTATTCACAAATTATTAAAAAATTTCAAGGTGAGGGTGCCTGGGTGGCTCAGTCGGTTGAGCGTCTGACTCCTGATTTCAGCTCGGGTCATGATCCCAGGGTGTCCGGATCGAGCCCCACGTCGGGCTCCACACTGAGTGTGGAGGCTGCTTGGGATTCTCTCTCCCTCTGCCCCCAGCTCATATGCTCTTTCCCTCTCTCTCTCTCTCTCTCTCAAGTTAAAGTTAATTTCAAGGTGATAGCACAGCATGAAAGCCTTGCTTCCAAGTCAAAGCAGAGAAGGAGCCGTGGAGCACGCAAGCTAGGAGGGAGCATGTCTGGTTTGCCCACCCCATTGTCGGGATCTTTCTCGTAAAAGCAGGAGACAACCTGACTCATTTAAACATGAGCAACGAATCAGATCGAGAGCAAACCCTTTACAATGGTATTATAAGGAAAAAGAGGGATGAACCAAATAACACACCAACAGATAATGAAGGCACAGCAGAAAAACAAAGGGACCTAATGTGTAATAATACAAAATGAGGTTAAAAGAAAATAAGAAAACGTTCAGGCTATCAAAGAACCACATAAATCAGAAATGGCAAGGCTCTGAAATGCTACAGCTAACCAAGAGGAGGGTGTTCAAAGAGCTTTTGGGACTTCGAGGAGAATTAGCAAATGAAGAAAAAACCATTCCAGGGAAGCCTGGGTGGCTCAGTTGGTTAAGTGTCTGACTTCGGCTCAGGTCATGATCTCACAGCTTGTGGGTTCGAGCCCCGAGTTGGGCTCTGTGCTGACAGCTCAAAGCCTGGAGCCTGCTTCAGATTCTGTGTGTCCCTCTCTCTCTCTGCCTCTCTTCCTCTCTCCTTCCAAAATAAATAAACATTAAACAAAATTAAAAAAATAAAAGAGAAAACCATTCCAGATTCAGACTCAAAAGAGCAAGAGCAAAGAGACCCCATGTGAAGTGCAGTAAGGGAAATTGAGGCTAGAAAAAGAAAACGGAACAAATAGAAATAAAATCCTTCTCTGAAAAGCAAATTCCATAATCTCGAACCACTTGAATCTTGACCCCAAAACACCGGTTTAGTTTTCTACTTTATTGGTTGAAGTTCAATTCATCTTACCCAAAGAGGTGACAGACAATTTTTTAAAAACTCTGTTTCAAGTAGATATTCCTGAGACCAATTTTGCATTCACAGTCTTTGCAATTCATTTGCTAACTCAAAAACATTAACAAAAACATTTTTAATCTGCTTTTCAAAGGGAACATCTGTGCATTATTGTTTGTGACAGTACCTTTGTTATAGCAAGTGAAACATCTGGAGCGCCTTGATTACTTGTTGACAGAAACTCCGATGCAAAACACAGGTGAGTGGCAATGTATTCTCAGTGGGGTTTGACCTAAGCTAATAAACCCGAACGCAGCAGTACTGAGGCCTTTTATTTCCAAGCCATTCCTGATAGTGACTCTGTTATCTGCCGCCAATGTTGGCTCCTACCAAACTTGAAAGAATAAGAATTCAGACCCTTTAGTGTGTGGCTTTTACTCCAGATGTTCCTAGTGGCCCGTTCAGGGTCCTTGTGAATCGTCCACCAGAAACAAAGAAATTCCAAGTCTCGACGATGCAGATTGTTTGAACCCGTGTTGATAATGATTTTTCAGTCTTCTTATTTAAAAATTTTTTTTAGTTTATTTATTATTGAGACAGAAACAGAGCATGCGTGGGGGAGGGACAGGGAGAAGGAGACACAGAATCCGAAGCAGACTCCAGGCTCTAAGCGGTCAGCACAGAGCCTGATGCGGGGCTCGAACCCACGAACCTTGAGATCATGACCTGAGCCGAAGTCCAACGCTTAACCAATGGAGCCACCCAGGCGCCCCTCAGTCGTTCTTTTTAATACCACTTTTCGGTTCACTTGGTTACGAGGGTCCATTGGGTGGTGGTCTTGTTTGCCAAGGAACAGCTCGAGGGCTGCAGAGATAAACAGATGAATGAGCGGCTTCTAAGACCCCAGAAGGTGATTTATTGAGCATTCTAACTTTATGACAGCTTAACGAGGTAAATCCTGTGGTGCGCGTGAAGGTGCCTAACAGAGTGCTCATTGCATGCCTAAGAACTCAGTAAAAACTGAATCTAAGTGTGGAAGACACTGCTGACTATAAGCACAAAGGCCATTTCTGTCTCCTTTCCTGATGGCAGAGAACCTCCCATCCCAGACACAGAAAATGCCAGCTCTGGCTTTCCAGCCTCCCTTGCGGGTAAGGCACGGACACGTGACCAGATTCTGGCCATTGAGAACTGAGGAAGGGGCTGCTGGGGAGGCCTTCCTCCCTTACAAGAAATCCCTCAGGGGTAGAAACATCTCCCTTCTTTAGCTGGACACTGTTGTGTTTCCATTCAATGCCTGGGGCCCTGACAGTCACTTTGCAACCATGCGGAGCAGGAGCAGGCTGAAACACCCAGCTAATATTACCCTGAAGAGGACAGAGCAGAAACATGGAGGAGACCTGGGTCCTCAGTGCACTAAGGAACCACTGAATCAACACCTAGATCTTTTTTGTATATGAAATAAGTATCCTGGTATTGAAGCAATTTTAGTGGGGCATTTTTGTATGCAGCCAAAAGCATTATAACCAACATATTGAGGAAGCTCTCTCCTTTTCAAATATTTCAATAGAAACTAAACCCAGTTTTCCTTTAACATGCCTGACAAAATGTGCAACAGTAAGTAGCCACCCGGGGGCGGAGTGGGTCCTCCCCCCACCCCAAGTCCCTTTCTACATTTACCACTACTTGTCCTCAAATCTTCTTCATCTGTGAAATGGAGGCAGTTCCTTGTTTCTCAACTCACTGAGTGTTTATGGTGACTGGTGACCTAATTGATTTGTGGTCTCCAAATTAAAGGTGCTAGAAAAGATTTTCTAAAATGGTAGTTTTCCATATGAGTTCTGCCCAGGCTGTGCTGTAATTTATGGATGTGCTAACAGGCTAAAGGACAAAGTGATCTGTAATTCACCAACGGAGCCCTAGAGGCTGCATAATGTACGTTCCTCCCCATCATCACACGAGTAATAACCATCAAATACACTGTGGGCAATGAGTGACTCCCTTGCTTCGGAGCTTGCACCCTGCTTTGGATCCGAGCCCAGTGCCCAACAGCCTTTGGTGATGACATCCCAAAGAGACCAGGAGCCCAAACATGAGGAGAGCAAATCAGTCCAGTGCCTCACACAATCCAGCCCAGATTGAAAAGTAATGAACAATTACAGGGTATCAAATTAATATTTAATGAAGATGTAAATGATGAGAGTCAATACTGAATTGCTCGGTGAAATCTATTCCAGCAAGGGAAAGCCGCAGCGGTCTGTAGAGGGGAACTGTCTTTCTTATGAGCCATTGTTCTTTAACTTCTCTCCAGCTCTGGCTGAGGCCTTGGCCCAGATTCCCCAAACAGCTGACAGTTGCAGCTCGAGTGAAATCAATCTTAGAATCCTCCTAGCCATTTTATTCCTAATTTCCCTCCTTTGTCCACCCTTTCTCTCTGTTCAGACTGTGCGCTCAGAAACAAACTCCACGTAGGGTTTCTGATATCAGACTTGCTTGTTGCCAACATCCTCTCTTTCCCTCGGTCAGCTGGGTGTCTGCGCTGCCGCGAGGGGCATGGTGGTGACTCCAGGCAATCCATCACCGCTCCGAGTGCGGATTGCTGCTGAGCCCACTTGTGTCAGCGGAACCTGCCAATTCCTCAGTCAGAGCTGGGGGGAGGGGGTGCGGGGCTTGAAGGTTCTGGTCCATGAAATAACACAGGAGAAAGGGGGAAGGTGCCAGAAGCAGGGAGGAGAGAATCAGGGGCTACAGGGGGTAATGAAGAATGATAGCTGATTGCACAGAACAGTAAGCCCTTAAGGAGCCAAAACATGCCAGGGGCAATCTCTGTGGCTCAGTTTACACTTTGGCCCCACCCACAAGAGGCAATATCAGCACTGGGGGCTGGACGCAAAAAAGTTTCAGAGAAAAACAATTCCCCAGCCAACAGCCCCTGCTTCCGTCCAGGCAACAGATTGAAAGACGAGGAACCAAGCCTTCTTTTCTATTTTCCCAGGTTGGGCTAGGAAAGAGCAGCCCCCTGGTCCCAGCAGGGAAAAGAATGCACTGCGCTTGCCAGTGCACCACGGCCCTCCAGCAGTCTGTAGAAACTTCCTCGCCATGTTAGGGGCTGAACTGCATTCCCGGAGCATCCAGGCTCCGACCTAAGCAGGATAGAGCCCCCTGGGAGACTGCCCCAGTTCCAGAGGAGGTGGGCTTGGCTCTCTGCTCACATCACGTCAGCCCTTCCTGCAGCCCCCGCCCCTCACCCTGCTGTGGCCCAGGGACACTCTGCCAAGAGGAATCCCAAGTATGGCGGCTGCCATTGGAGAATACGCGCTCTTGCTCACCCACGCGCTCTCCCTGCTCACCAATGCTCACCGCGTACCGAGGAACGAGAATGGTGAGAAGGGCCATTCAGTCACCCTGTCATCACCTTTCAGAACTGTTGCTGCGCTATCTGGTAGCTCAGCGGGTGGCTTTCTGTCTCAGCCTATTTTATTTGTGAAGACTGATTCTAGGCCCTACAAGACTCTTGGTCCCACGCTAATTTTTTTCTTTCTCTAAACAGACTTATGAAGGCTCAAGTGAGGCTACATGTCATAGAAGATGAACTGCTTTACCCTGCAATGCTAGAAACAGAAACCACTCTAGGTATTTAAAACGCAGGGGGATTAATACCAGCAGCTAGTTACATGGGTCAGAGAAGAGGAAGAAGCCAAGGAAGGCCCATAGGGCACACGGAGATTAACCACAGCAGGAAGGTGCTATGCCCATCGGACTAGGGAGACATGGCAGAAGGTGGTGTCACCAGAAACCAGAAGCTATGTTCATATGGCAGGAGCTAGAGACATACTAAAGGCTGCCAGCGGGGGTGCTTATATTTGTAAGTAACAAGGTCTTCCCCACACTTAGCAGCTGTAAACAATAAGTTGATCGCCTCACGGTCTCTGCAGCGCAAGAACTTGGGAGCAGCTCAGTTGGGTGGTTCTGGTTCAAGGTCTCTCACAAGGCTGAGATCAAGGCGTCAGTTGGGGCCACTGTCATCTCAAGGCTCAACTGGAAAGGATCCACTTCCAAGCTCATTCCCATGGACGTTGACAGATCTTGGGTTTTCACTGGCTACTGCCTGAAGACATCAGTTCCTTGCCACATGGGCCTCCCCAAAAGGCTATTCACAATATGGTGCACTTGCTCCCCATAGAGAAAGAGCTCTGAGAGAAAGATCATAAGAGAAAGGGAAAGCAAAATAGAAGTCACAGTCTTTTTGTGACCCAGTCTTTTTGTGACCGCATCCCAACACTTTAGCCACATCCTAGTCATTAGAAGGGGGCCACTTGGTACAGCCTACACTCAAGAAGAAGGGACTACCAAGGGTGGGAATACCAGGAGGCAGGTCACGGAGGGTCCTCTTAGAGGCCGCCTGCCACAGGACCGTAGCCACCGAGGCACAGCAGCTCTAGGTTTTGGGGGGCCCCGTGCATAGGCAATATGGAGAACATATTCAGAATTACACTCAAGTCCAGCAGCTGGTGACTGTACAAAGGACATAAGGACTATCCGTACAATGGAATACTATCTGGCCATCAAAAGAAATGAAGTATTGACACATGCTACAGCATGTATGAACCTCAAGGACGTAGTACTCAGTGAAGGAAACCAGCCACCCACTTACTATACGATGCCATTGATATAAATGTCCAGAACTGGAAAATTCATAGAGACAGAAAGCAGGTTCATGGTTACCAGGCCCTGGGGTTGGGAGCCAGGACTGACTAAAGAGACATGAGGGAACTTTGAGGGGTGATAAGAAATGTTCTAAAATTGGATTGTGGCGATGGTTGCTCAACTCGATTCATTTACTAAAAACCATTGAACCATACACTTACAATGGGTGATTTTTATGGTTTGTAAATTATGTTTCAAAAAAGCTGTTAAAAATTATACACACGGAGCCCTGGAAGGGACCTGCGTAAGTGAGAGGCCCTGAGGCTTAAGCTTCATTAACTTTTCATGAACCTTGTCTCAGCTGGAGAGACAGAGCTATGGCAGGCTCTGGCCGAGGCAGGGAGAGAATGGAAATGGCCAGGCTTCTCCTTTCTGGTCTCTGTCTCTACCTCGGCCTCCCGCTGGCCCACACCTGCCCAGAAGCTGGGGGAATGGAGTGTGTTGTCATACAGAGTGGAGGAAGCACTGGGCTGGGAGCAGATTTGAGAGCAAAGAAGCAAATGACAGGCTCAAGGACCAAACCCCACGCTACTTCCAAGACAACTCAGAACAATGCTACTCCTCTGGTGTTGAGAGCTGTCTTGAGGGGAAATGCAGAGAAAGCCCACGTTTCCAAATGAAGGCCTCAGCTGTTGATTATTTATCATCAGACACCACAGAACACTGGATTCGTTCGTACACTTGTCATTCATTAATCACTCTAAAGCTGGAAATCATTTATTTGTGCATATTAGAGGGTGAAAAGTGGGCTTTGGGTTGGTAGGAGGAGGAGAAGGAAGAAATAACTCAAGCAAGAATAGTGGAGATGTTAAATATTCACCATTGGATGGATTTCCCTAAGAGCCTTTCTCATTTAGCTTTCGCATATAAGGGGGGCAAGGGCAGGGTGGGGAGCGCAGTGGGGCCCCGGGTGCAGGCAACAGGAGAAGGCATTGTCAGTGGATATATCAAAAACAATAATAAAACCTGCTACAAGTTGGTAGCTTTTATTACCAATATGTACAAGTAATTCTTTATGTTTTTTTAAATTTATTTTGAGAGAGAGAGAGAGAGAGAGAAAGCGGGGGTGGGGGGCAGAGAGAGAAGGAGAAAGAATCTCAAGGGCTCCACACCATGAGCATGGAGCCCGATGCGGGGCTCAAACCCACATACCATGAGATCATGACCTGAGCCGAGATCAAGTGAAAATTAACCGACTGAGCCACCCAGGGGCCCCTCAACATGCACAAGTAATTCTAAACGTCAGTGATAATACTCTTCCCTTCACCCCCCACCTATCTTATCGGGTCCAGTTCTAAAATTGCCGAGGTCACTGTTGAGTTTTAAATAATATGTATGTGAGCTTCGAGTGAGCAC
The DNA here is from genome assembly GCF_006229205.1 of Suricata suricatta. Lineage (NCBI taxonomy): Eukaryota > Metazoa > Chordata > Mammalia > Carnivora > Herpestidae > Suricata > Suricata suricatta. Next base: position 31,858,840 of record NC_043717.1, read on the forward strand.
AGTTTCATTACCCGTTAATAAAGATTGCGTGGAAGATGATGCAGAGAAGCCCCAAGGATACAGTAGACGCTGACCCTCATGGACTCAGCCACGCACATTCAATTCTACGGTAAGTCTGCGTGGGTTGGATATCATTAGCGCTCACCTTGGGGGCAGTCTGCGTCTCTAGTCCTGGTAGTACGACATATTCCTGCTGCCAGGTGGTGGATCAGAGAGACTCAGGTGGCACGGTGAGTGCCGACACAAAGAAATAGCACTTGAGATGCTTCGGTCTGCCGTTCTTGGCACAAATCATTCTTTGAACCATGTGGTGCTCACTCTATTGGGTGTGTGTCTTCATGCGGCATCCCCATCTTTAAAATATATATTAAGGGGCTCCTGGGTGGCCCAGTTGTTTAAGCGTCCAGCTTCGGCTCAGGTCATGATCTCACGGTTCGTGGGTTCAAGCCCCACGTCGGGCTCTGTGCTGACAGCTCAGAGCCTGGAGCCTGCTTCGGATTCTGTGTCTCCCTCTCTCTCTGCCCCCTCCCGCAACTGTCTCTCTCCCTCTCTCAAAAATAAATATTTTTAAAATATTTTAAAAAATCATCTGCTCTCAGTGGCAAATACACTAGGTATGCTACTGCTTATAACCAAAAGGTGTGACTCCCCCCACACAAATAATGAAACTGAGGCTCAGAGAAGTTAAGAAATTTGCCTAAATTCACCGAAGTCCTAAATCACAGCTCAAGGATTCAAACCAATAGCATGTTTGCTTTATATTTATAACCACAACTCTACGAGTGGGTAGTATCATCAACCCATGTAAAATTTTTTTATGTTTTTTATTTATTTTTGAGAAACAGAGAGAGACTGCGTGAGCAGGGGAGGGTCAGAGAGAGAGGAAGACACAGAATCTGAAGCAGGCTCCAGGCTCTGAGCTAGCTGTCAGCACAGAGCCCGATGCGGGGCTCAAATCCATAAACTGTGAGATCATGACCTGAGCCAAAGCCGGACGCTTAACCGACTGAGCCACCCAGGCGCCCCATCCCCATTTTACAGATGAGAGAGTTGAGGTACAAAGAGGCCAATTCAACCAAGTTCCCACAGCTGCAGTGACAACTGTAATGACAACACAAGGATTTGAACCCTGCAGTACTGCTCCTGATGCTGCCCATGTAAGCCTCAACCTACATTGTTTCCTCATAAACTGAGGTTTACTTTTAAAGTTCTGCTCAACTCTATGGCTGCTGAAGCTGCAAGACTTGGACCCACTTTGGTGGGTGCTGTCCTCTCCCCGCGACTCCCACCAAGAAGGAAATCACCCCGCAGATGCCTGTGGGTGATTTCTAAGGACACAATTGCGGTATATTCTGAATTTAACCCAGTTCAGTGGCTGACCAAAAGCTTGGAGAAGGGAAGGATGAGAAAGAAACCTGACTTCTAAGAAATTCAGATCCTTGGGATTCTAAGGTCTGTTTTAACCCCGGCAAGTGTCTTTGCAAGCTTTCCTAAAGGTGGAGAAACCCGCACGGGGCTTCCGTCACAGGTAATACTGTCCCGCGACACTAGATGGCAAAATGGTGCTACGTTACCATGCTGTGAGCTGCAGAGCCCGGTGGCGAAGTCTGCCAAAAAAAAAAAAAAAAAAAAAAAAATCCAAATCCACTGAGCTGTCCTTAAAAAAAAATGTTTATTTTTGGAAAACAAAGTTCTCTGCAAAGTTAATATCCGAATTTATTGAATCGTTGTTTAGAAAGGGGCCATTTTGAATTGTCCAAGTCTCTCAGCCTCTATCAAATAGGTAAATAGATGTCTCTTTGCCTAATGGCCAGCTGGTCAAAAGCTACCTCCTAATTGATCAGATAAAGACAGGAAGAGAGCAGAAGATAATGGAGATAGTATGAAATGTACTTTCAAAAGCTGCCTGTTAACATAAATGTGACATAAATGTGACACGTGTATATGGCACAGATGTCATCTGTCATGGCCTCTTCTGTTTAAATAAACGTAGAAGCAAATAACAAATTGGACAGCAAATGCTGTTTCTCATAGCATTCATTCAAGGATAAGCACCTCTTATGTACCAGGCGGTTACAGGCGGCACAGAATAGAGAGTTCTAGACGGGGACAAACGACATACGCACCAGTACTGCCAGCCATCAGTCCCTGAATCACTCTTTCTCCAGAGCCTCACAGAGCCACTGGGCCTCCTCCCTTCCCCCACCCTGCAAGCCTTGGGACCACGCAGGGTCCTGACCGGGGCAGGAAGCGTAGCAACGTATGAAGACAGGCCCCATCCAGCTCAGGGCCAGTCCAGTTCATAGCATTGCTCTCAGAATCGCCTTAGCAAATCAAATCTAGCAGAGTCTCTGCCTTATGAGAGATGCAAAGTACCTATTAGCAGAAGGGAGAAGAGAATTATGGTGTACGGCCGCCAAGGAGGAGGATTTGGTCCAGGAAGTTTTCTAGAACCTTGCCTCGGGCGAGGAAGAGAAGGTGCATTTATGGGCACAGAATATCATCCGCAAAGACACAGAGGGAGAGAACTCGAAACTCTGTCCTGGACAGGGGAGTCTGCGGGGCTAACGCAGCGGGTCCTGGAGTATGGTCTGGCCAGCAGCAAAAGGGGGTGGGGAACTGTCAGAAATGCAAACGTTCAGGCGTCACCCCAGACCCACGGAGTGAGAAACTGCGGGGGTGGGGCCCGGCCATCTGTGTGTGAAACAAGCCCAGGTGATTCTGATGCGTGCTCGAGGTCCCGAAGCTGGGTTACAGCACGGTCCCTGCCAGGGGGTTCATAGACAAGGTAAGCTATGCAGGAGTTAGACCTTGAAGGGCCCTGAGCTAAGGAGATTGTTTTTTCTGTGTGTTTAATCTTGGGCGGTGGGAGCCACTGAGGGTTTCTAAGCAAGGGAGCGATCAGAAAGATCTGGGCTTCAAACCCCCCCCCCCCCCCCTCATGATGGCGTGGAGGAGGGGCAGAGGGAAGGGAGAAGCCATCCTTCAGGGAATCTCTAGCTTCTCCTCTGTCTTCACTGCCCTGCCCCTGGCTCTCTTCCTTCTCTCTAGCCTTGTCTCCCAGTGGCCCACCGCCCTCCCCTATCAGCCACCCTCATCAGCAGGTGACCTTACCTCTGTAGTCTGTGTCTGACGCCGAGCGGGCCGGCTCGACTTCCCGGATAACCCAGCTGCTTTCTCACACTCGGCACAGCCACACCAGGACTCACCGTCCACACAATCCTGTTCTCTCCTGCCTCTCAGACTTCTGCCAGTGGCAAGACCGTCTACGCTGCCATTTAGGCTACAGCGGCCTTTGGGATCCTCCCCAAAGCTTCTTCCACCCCCAGACTCATGTAATCACTGCCTATTCAGCATTTCGGAGTCCTAGGCACATGCTTTTATTCCAACACATAGACCTGAGTGTTGGTGTTCCAGGGTGAGCAAAAATAGGCCTCCTTTGCATATGCATGGGGCAGGCACCCTGCAGAGAAGTGGGGTTGGGTAGAACATGGGCGCTCAGTGAATGAAGGGAGTGAAAGCTGCCCCTCAAAGCTGAGGGGGAAAGCAGAGATATGCATGTAATGTCAATTGGTTCGGGGGCTGCAAAACCCATAGAGGGTCCTGGGTAAAGCTCAAAGCGCATGCGCCCAGGTGGTTCGAGGGAGATTGGATATGAGGAAGTTGAATTGGGTTGTAAGAAATTACAGAGGGAGTGGGTATTGAAGCACAGGCCCCAGGTACAGGTAGAGCTTTCTAGAAGACTGCGGATGAAAGGAAGGGAGGTAGGCTAGCATTTCATTGGAGAAGGGAGGTAAAGGGAAGGGTATAGAGGGTGATTGTTAAAGGTAGAGGAAACTCGAGTATGCAATTCAAGAAAAAGCAAAAAAAAAAAAATCAGTGGAATAGGAAAGTCTTAAGATGACAGAGACGGTAGGACGCCTGGGTGGCTCAGTCTGTTAAGAATTTTCGGCTCAGGTCATGATCTCACAGTTGGTAAGTTTGAGGCCCACATTGGGCTCTGTGCTGACAGCCTGGAGCCTGGAGCCTGCTTGGGATTTTGTGTCTTCCTCTCTGTGCCTATCTCCCACTCAACTCTCTCTTTCTCTCAAAATTAAGTAAACATTAAAAAAAAAAAGATGACAGACAAGGATCGAGGCAGTGCTCAAACATCACAAAGACCAGGGGTGGCTGAGGCCATGCACAGAGGAAAGGGCTGGTCTAGGAGCAAAGGATTTGGCTCAGAGCTAGGTGTCAGCAGGTGGGCCGAATTTATGTTTTCTAAACATTTTGTCACTGAAGAAAAGGTGGAAAAAGATCCAGAGATGTTAAGGTGGCGAGAAAGAGAGATCAGCAAATTCACGGAGATGTCTGTGATGCCAAGAAGAGGTAAATGGAGGCAGGAGAGGGGTGGTGGCCTTGGGGAAAATGGAAAATGTTCGGCACATACAGAATTTGACTGCCAGTCAGCAAACGGCTCCAAACACGAGCTGCCAGGCTTTGTCCACACTGGGCTCACTGCCTGTATTGACGTTGCTCCTCACCTTGTCCGTTGAAAGCCTTCTGGTCTTCCAGGCCTGGGGCAAAAGTCACTTTCTCTCTGAAATCCTCCTTGACCACCTCCTCACCCTTTCCTAGGTACAGCTACTCTCAATCATAATAGCATTTTTGTCGTGCGTCACAGCTTGAAGGCAATTTTACCTACCTTTTCTTACACCCATTATCCTAATTAACCACTCTCTCCTCTGTAGCTGTATAGTGCTCTATTCATTCCAGAGTGAAGTTCCTGTTCCCCCAAAACTTTGTGATGGTTCATGAGATGGTTTATGCCTCACCTTTGTAAGCCCGGTGCCCAGCATAGCACCTGACCCATATTAAAAATGCAAAGTCGTGGGATGAATTAAATAAATAAATCTCTACTTAAAATATACGCTTAATGGGGCGCCTGGGTGGCTCCGTTGGTTAACCATCCTCCTTCAGCTCAGGTCATGATCTAAAGGCTCATGAGTTCGAGCCCTGTATTGGGCTCTCTGCTGTCAGCACAGAGCCCACTGCAGATCTTCTCTCTCTCTCTCTCTCTCTCTCTCTCTCTCTCTCTCTCTCTCTCTCACACACACACACACACACACACACACAAATAAATAAACATTTTTTTAAGTTTTAAAATCTATCCTAAAACAAACCTACTGATTCTTCAAGACCCAGTCTGATAGCAATTGATTCTCACCCCATTATGTAAACACAGTTCTTTCTCCTTGATTCCTCAAAAAGTGTATTTCCATTCTGTAGGTTTCAAAGTAATTTTGTGCTTACTTCTCGAGATTCTTCTTGAACCTCTCAGGTTGTGGAGCCAGAGTGGCCTCGGGGAGTTCCGAACCAACGCCTCATCACTTCAGGTTTGGCACCGGTTTGGGGTTGGCTTTGGGTAGCGTTTCCTTCCAGGTACTAGACTGTATGAATAGGCACAGCGAGGTTGCTGCCCCTACGTTCCGTTAGCCTTCCTCTTCATTGTTAAGCACTAAGGCCTTTTGTCTTGAAAGACAGTAAAAACCATCATTCTTTTGCCTGAGATCAACTAGAGGAAACTCTGAATATGCAGTCTGGTTTTAAGCCCGAAACTTCAGTCTGTCGGCAACTCAGAATCTTCTGCTTAACCTGTGGCAGCCACGTGGGGAATGAAACAAACAGAACGACCTCTCTAAAGTCTAAAAGTACGAGGGGAGGCTGCCCGAATCTAATCTTCACCTACAATTTCCTAGAGTTTGTGGAATTCTCAGCAGAAAGGTGATGGACGCCATGGGATTTTTTTCTTTTTTGGTTAATTTTTTTACATTTATTTTTATTTATTTTGAGAGAGAGAGAGAGAGAGAGAGAGAGAGAGAGAGAGAGAGAGAATCCCAAGCAGGGTCTGCAGAGAGTCCAGTATGGGGCTTGATCCCACAGACTGTGAGATCATGACCTGAGCCGAGATGAAGAGTCAGATGCTTAACCGACTGAGCCACCCAGGTGCCCCTGGAAGCCATGTTTGAACACTGTGAATACCACTTCACTGATGGCCGCCACGTTCTAGAAGCCATTCCTGCCTCCCTTTCTTACAGTTGAAATCTGCTGGGACAGAGGGTCTGTGGTGAAAGGCTTCTCAGCGTTTCCCAGCCACTCACACATGAGGATCACTCACATATGTTAAAAGTCTGCATCTCCTGATGGTCACTCCTCTGAGATGCTGATGCAATTGATCTGAGGTCGAACCATATATATACATATATATTTTTTAAAGTCATTTAAGGTTGGATTCTCTCGGAATCAGGCCTTGGGACAAAAATGTGAGACCAAGTTTCTTTGGGAGAGAATTCCAGAAAATAGTGATAGGGGAGTAAGGAAGGGGAGAAGTCCAATAAGGCATGTGTTATTGAGCAGGCTCCCACAGTGGGAAACCACAGCTCAATTCCACTAGAAACTTGTGGGGACAGTGAGGATCACATCTTAAAAATATTTCACCCAAGGTGCAGAGAAGCTGGGGCATTTGTCAGCTTCCATTGTTGCCTCCCTGGCGCTGCCAACCTGACTTACAGGTAAACCAAAGGGGCTCTGGCAACCAGGAAAAGCCCAAAGGCGAAGAGACAGGGATGTGGTCATTTGGAGGCCATCTGGTTGGGTTGCACAGAGATGGGGAATATCTAGGAGATACAGGTGGGCACTAACAGTGTCTGCTACCACAGGCATCTTGGACACTTGGGGTCTAGCCAAGGCTCAAAAAAGACCAGATTCAGGACATTTCATGAGGATTTTATGCAAAAACTGAATAGGGTTTGTTTGTTTTTTTTACTGTTTTTTCCCATGATCTTGTTGACCACACTCCCTCCTTTGATGACCATCAACAAAGGTGACAACTGCAACATTTTGCATTGCAATGGATTTCAATCCACTCTAAAATTTAGGCTGCAATGCTTCTTACCAAGCAATTCATGTGAACAATGCTCAGCTGACAAGAAATGGTTGGGTTAGAAGGAAAGATAAAAAGCACAGTGTCTCATCTATTACTAGAGAAGGAGAGAAGGGTCATGGTCCACATCGAGGTGTCTCAATTGTCTCTAAAGCTTATGAAGCCAAGGACACTGACATTTTCTATGCATCAGGACTGCCTGGGATGCCTTCCAGCTGCAGCATTGGGACCTTAATAAACGAGCCATATTATGTTTATACTTTACTGTTTAAGTAATGCTATTTCACTCTGTGTAAAGCCACTTAAAACACCAGTGGAAACACATGCATGGACCATGAAACAACTTTAAATGGATAATCAATTTTTATCACATATTGAGGGTTAGACTGGTATATCTGAGTGAATTATGAAAGTCTGTATGTGCTCTGGCTAGGAGTGTTTGCATACCAAGTCTTTTTCTTTGTCACAGAACTGATGTATTGTAAAGGAGTTGGGAGTCTCCAAAACCTAACACTGAAAAGCTTTCATTCAGAAAGAATTTTCAAAATTCTAAAAAGATGGGTAGATTTTATTTGGGCTTACATGTGAAGGACTGGATTAAGATATCTTAATTCCTTTGTACAACGATCATGCCCTAAAGAAAAGGGGATGGGATCAACGTAAGACACCAAGAAGGCATGGCCAGCATACACATGAGATTATTGATTAAAAGTCTAGAGTACACAGCGTACCCTAAAACTTATGGGGCGTGGTGTTGGAGCAAACATGAAGAATTTGTTTGTACAGTGTCTAGTACACACATGGAATTCATCACACTTGAGAAGCTGGGCAGGATGAGAAGGTGAATGTTCTCAAGGAGAATTTGGATTGATTCATGGGTAACAGAACCTTAGCAGTTCACTAAGGGCAAATTAGGCAGGTTCCAGTTACACCCCTAACTTCTGAGGATGATGTCATGGATGCAAATTGCCACATTCTTACAAAGGAGTGGTGTCACCTTTGGATACAGAAACCAAGATTGGGGAACTACTGACTGGTTGTAACATTTCATGTGCTAACGAGTGGATGTCGAAAATGTTGTAAAACCCGAGTGCCCTGAACCGCCAAGAAGCGATCTGCTCTTTGATTTCCCAAGTTCCTTGAAGTGCTAGTCACTGCTTTTCAGGTCCCAAAAGTAAATGGAATGGAGAAGGTACCCTGTGACTATTACCCTGCCCACACATCCCACAAAATACACACCAACTGTGACCTAAGACTTCCTGAAGCTCTTGCAAAACCAATTTTATCCTCTCTTCACAAATGAAAATTGTGAAAGGCAACAGGCTAAATACAATCCATGCCTCGTCCAAACATTAGTCCATTCGTTCAGTATGTTTGACCATTCCAGGCGTTAAGCTAGATTCAGGATCAGTGCTCCTGCCAAAATATCCTGATCACTGGTTGGTTTCACTATTTTGTTTTGTTTTGTTTTTTGAGAGAGAGAGAGCAAGTGGGTGAGGGGGAGTGGGAGAGGGAGAATCCTAAGCAGGCTCCACGCCCATCACAGAGCCCAACGTGCAGCTCAATCTCACACTCATGAGGTCATGACCTGAGCCAAAATTAAGAGTTGAACATTTAGCAGACTGAACCACCCAGACACCCCTTAAAACCCAATATTACATAAAGTTTGACAACACAGCATATCAAGGGAAACTATTTCAATCAAGTCCCCATTTGATATTTGACCATGTGACACGTTCACACACTCAGACAAACCACAGGAGCTATGTGTGTTCCTTAAATCTGAACTTTAACATCATGCCACGTTCCTATGAAGAGCTCTGATGCTGTAAGAGAGGATTTTGTGACAATTTTGTAATAATGCAATAATGGGTTGCATTCAGTCGTGGAATATTTTTTTAATCATAGCCTGACCTGTGTGCTGAGGTGAATAAACATATGTCTTAATATAAAGCACGCTTACCTGAGAAAGAACATTCTGGTTTTACTTTAGGCCATCATTCACGCAGATCTTTTCTAAGTCATACTAGTTTTCAAAATGTTCATGATCCTATGATAATTTATTTCTATTACCTCTGCTCCCTTTATGATTTGCAGGTCAGGAAGGAGGAGGAGGAGGGGGAAGAGAAAGAAATTGAAAGAGACCGAATTTGTTGTCAAAGAAGAAAGAATTTGTGCATCACAAATGTGCATTAGGCAACAAATGACTTAGATCACACCTCTATTTTAAGTGACCAGTGTATCAGGTTCATTAAAAAAGTAAATGCTGGTAGTATTCATTTAATATATATAAAATTCATTACCAATAATTTGTAGGTTGGGTTTCTGAGAAAAATAACTAAAAACTTCCATTTTAAGAAAAGTTGTTATCAAATGGTGGACATTGTGATACTCTATAATGATTCTCATTAAATCAAGGAATATTTTGAGTACAGAAATGATGCACTGGAAGTATTTTTTAAGGTTTCATTTTCAAGCAGTCTCTACACCCAATATGGGGCTCGAACTTACAACCCTGAGACCAAGTGTTGCATCCTCCACCCACTGAGCCAGCCAGGCGCCCCTGCATCAAAATATTTTAAAAATGAAAATTAAAATAGTTCATTCCTGCTTAGTAAATGTCATAGAAAAAGAGCAAAGCTATATTTTCATTTACTTTCAGCCTGAAACTCCTAGTTTCAGTGCAATATTGGCATAAAAATATAAGAAACACACAAGGATTTTCTTCTTTAATTAGAGAGAGAGAGAGAGAGAATTTCGAGCAGGCTTCATGCTCAGTACAGAGAATATACCCCATGCTCAGCACAGAGAATAGAAAAATACTAAAATATGAAAATGATTACTATTACTAAAGCCAGCAAAGTTTAATATTCTAAAGTTGTTTTCTTAGTTTATTTATTTTTAATTTATATTTAATGTTTTATTTATTTTATTTTATTTTATTTTATTTTATTTTATTTTATTTAAATAGTTTATTGTCAAATTGGTTTCCATATAACCCCCAGTGCTCTTCCCCACATGTTTTATTTATTTTTGAAAGAGAGAGAGATAGACAGAAAGACAGACACAGAGCATGAGCAAGGGAGGGGCAGAGACAGAGGGAGACACAGAATCCAAAGCAGGCTCCAGACTCTGAGCTGTCAGCACACAGCCCAACTCAGAGCTCGAACTCACGAACACTGAGATCATGATCTGAGCCAACATCTGATACTTAACCAACTGAGCCACCCAGAAACCCCTAAGTTTATATGTTATTTATTTTGAGAGAGACAGAGACAGTGCGAGTGGGGGAGAGGCAGAGGGAGAAGGGGACAGAGAATCCCAAGCAAGCCTGCACTGCTAGTCTGGAGCCCAATGTGGGGTTTGAACTCACGAAACCATGAGATCATGACCTGAGCCGAAACCAAGAGTGAGATGCTTAACCAACTGAGCCACCCAGGCGCCCCCTAAAGTTGTTTTATATCCCACATCAATTCCTTGAACTCTCAGTCTAATCTCTTAAAAAAAACTCACTGGTAGATAATAGCAAATAAATAAATTCATTCATTTGTTTAAAAGCAATTTCAAGTACCTATGTGTCTCGTGTATTAAGCACTTTATGGACACAGTTGAAGGGGGGTTACAAAAGAAGTTCCAAACCATTTCTAAGTTGTAATTAAATTGGGAAGCGATACACAGAAAACAATCAGAAAATTATAAAGTAACACATGGATAAGGACAAATAAAATAATACAGCATAACCTGCCCACATAGATGGAAATGTCTAATTTCGGGTAACAAAAAGAATTTATAAACTCTAGTGATTGGCCAAATGACAAAAAGATGAATACACACATACTCTGTATACACACACACACACACACACACACATCATCATCATCATCATCATCATCATCATCAGATATGCTTGTTGCTTCCAGATTACACCGTAACCAGGTATTTTTCTAGTGAACGCTCTATCCGCTATAGTTTCTATTTCCGAACTCTCCAGTTGGAGTTGGATAGCAATCTGGCAGTGGTCAGCAAATGGTGAATTAAGAGAAAATATCGGAGAGTCTCCCTAATGGGAAGATCCCCAGGTACCCCCAGAAATCAACTTCAGCCCTTCTGAATTCGTGCAAAAGCCCTCACGTATTTGTTTCCAATTATTCCACATTAGGTAAAAATGCACAATATTGCTATGTTCCACCTTAATAGTCTTCTTCCTCTTGTCTCTAAACCCTAACACATCTATAACGTTCATTTGATGAATAATAACATTTCAGTGCACTGGGTAATTCATATGTTTTTTATTTGCCACAAAGAACTGTATTTCCTCAACTGATTTATGTACCACCTGGACAAAATTATTTTTATTATGGTTTTGTTTCATTTTCTCCAGTATCCACAACTGAAAAACACTTGTAAACCTCCAATGACAATGCTAAAAAAAAAGTCTTGACATTAAAAATCAAAACCCCACGTTTCTTCAGAGAACCCCAATAAAAATGTAGCTGCAGCACTTTTAAACTAGCAAATTCAAGGTAAACTTGAAGAGTCACCTATTTTTTTTTTGCTATGTTCCTTATGGGCAACTGGATAAAATTCACAGACAGTTCCAAATTTTTCCCAGAGATAACTGGGTTTACAGCTTACACAAGGGACTTATAAAGAAACTATCCAAACCATAAAAAATTATCATGACATAATAACAAAGAAAGTTAATGATATTTTCTAATCACATGACTTCATTTCCTGAATCATACTTCATCCAGGACCTGAGGAAAAACACAGGGAGTGTTCTCTGATTTCGAAGTTAAAAGTATTTCTTCACAGGTCCTTGTGTGGGACATCATGTCAATGACTTTTATGGAATTTTCTTGATAATTTTTTAACCAACAAAATTGCACACGTTAAAGTTCACAATTCACAGAGTGTTTGGGTAACATATCAAATGTTGGAGGCCATTAGCCTAATGAATATAACATGGACTCACTTTATTCCTCTCCTGGAATAGCTTTGGATTTCCAACATTTGTTAGCCATTAACTACACTTCACATCTAATACTTCATATGTGTGGGATGCATTTTAGAGTCCACATGCAAAACTAACTTATTTGTGATCCTATAACTCTACTAATGGTCTTGCCCAATAATGACTAAGGTCAACCCCCGACCCCCCAACTTCATTGTGAACAATTACTTCTGACTTGAGCTAAGTGGATAACAGGACTGTTCACCCAAGGATACGTTCTGTGCCTTTCAAAGTCACCCAAGCAAAGTTCTCCAGAATCTTCTCTAAATGGTTCATTGTTTTGTTTTTTCTGTTTAGCTCCTACCTAAGTCAACATTTGTATTACTATAATCCTTCCTTCAAAACTTGGTGACACTTCAGTTATTTTTGCATGATTCTGTGAAGTCTACCAAAATAGAGATGCTCATTTGCTAATGAACAGGCTCCCAAATATAGGCCATAACACATATACACAAACACGTGTACTCACAATGTAGGTATTCTGTGACTCAGGAATGCCTAACTTATGAGTGTCCTGATGCATACAAACAGCTAACTGGTAATGGCATCAATTTGCTTTGTAAGTATCCCTAAGAGTCTTCTCTATTGCCCAGTCTTATTCTCTACTCAGACTGACCCACAGACTGTGGCAAGGGCAGAAAGAGTGAGGTATTCTGGATTCCACCAGATCACATGCACGTTTGTAAGTTGTGGGTTTACAAAGTAACTTACAAGGTAATAACACATACCACTGGCCACTCCCACTGGCACACACACTCATACCTGTGCTCTCAAAATGGTGGCTATCTGTAGGATCTCTAGCAAAGCTCACTCGCATGCATAGTGTCTTCCTATGTGCATTATGATTTACCCAGTAGCTTCTAGAGCCTTCCAGATACATTCCACAAACTGACATGGGTTAAAAACTTGAAACAGATAAACAAACAAAAATTGATTTGGGTCACAACCCCAGGACAAGCAGCAAAGAGTCACCTCGCTGGGGGCCACAGGCCAGTTCCCAGAATGGCACAATCCAACTCTCATAACAGCCAGGAAACTCTACTGCGTGGGGTGAGTTATTCCTCAGTGTGCCTCTAACAAACAAGGACCCTTTCTCTGTGGTCAAGCCTCTGGAAAGATATTTTAAGTCCCAAACCGTCAAATGGATAATCATTCTCATTCATCTGTGGAAGAATGAATTTATTCTACATCTACTGAGCACCTACTGTGCTCAAAATTGTGTTTTGTCTATGGACAAAGAGGACACACTCACACTCACACACACACACACACACACACACAGGGCCAGATCACAGAAGGTTTAATAGCTGCCGTAAGAGAGGCTCAAATGGAAATGAGAATTTGGAGGCAGAAGATACTGCTTTGACCAAAGAGCTCAGGGATGACTTCACAGAAGAAGTCTTGGTTTGGCTATGCCTTGAAAGCTCAGTGTGACTTCAAATGTGTAGAAATGGGGTTGGGAAAAGGTGGGTGGGTGTTTAGGCTCAGGAGTGGAGAAAGTACAAAGTCACTGAAGACACTAATATGATAAGAACACGGTGTACGTGGTGGAGCGATGAGTGGACCAGACGAGACCAGGAGCTGGAGGCAGATGTGGGGAGCACTCATGAACATGATGAGGGGTTGGGAAGGGCAGCGGGGTCACAAAGCAGGGTTTTCGTCATTTCTCTTTAAACTGTTTCTGTAACTGAAATATACCAGCAACTCTGAGACGTGTAGAAATCCTAAGTGTATAGCTAAGGGAATTACCATAAAGCAGTCATCTATGGACCTCCACCCCCACCCCCCAGATCAGGAAACAGAACACTGCCATGCATCAGAGGCCCACTTTTTATGTGTCCTCTTGGTCACATATGACCCCCTCAAGGACAACCACTACCCTGACGTTTACAAGTTTATGATAATGACATCATGGCTTTTCTTTCTGGTTTTATTACCCATGCATGCACCCCTTAAACATAATTTAATTTTTGCTTGTTTTGTGAGCTTTACATAAATACGCTCAGGTCGTATACGTTCTTGTGTGTGTCCAGCTTCTTACATTCGGTGTTGCATTTGTGGGTTTCATCCATGTGCTGTGGTATCTGTATTTCATTCATGTCCATTGCTGTAGAGTATGCCTTCATGTGAATATACCACTTACTGGTGATCTATTTACTGTTGATAGATATTTGGATTGTTTCTGGCTTGGGGCTGTCAGGAACAGTTCTGCTGGGAAGCTTCTCGAACCTGTGTCTGGATGCATATGCTATCTCCCAATGTCTGCAAGATGCCAGCAACACATAAAGATGGAATGGCTTGCAGAGAGGCTAGTGACAAGGAAAGTCTTCTGAAGTTCAGGAGACTAGTTAAGCAACTCCTAACTAGTCTTGAGGATCTGACGTGGGATGTTCCCTCACTCGTCAAAATGTCACTGGGCAGAAAATCTTTGGTTCCTAATATTCAAACCAACGTAGGACTGTTTTCTCTCTCTCTCTTTTTTCTTGTGACATTGGATTGTAGGAGCAAGAAAGTGGATGTATCATAATCCTAGGCACGTGATAGACTCAATCTTTGGTCCATTCATGGCTTACTTCAATTAATTTTTCATTCCATTTACTTGGTTACTGTGAATAATGTAATAATCACCTGCAAGCCCATAGCCGCAAACAAAACCTGGGACCTTGGTAATAACTCCAGCTAACTCTATGTTTCCCTCATCATTCTATCCTCGGGCCTCTCCTTACCTGGAATAGAGGTAGTTTTGAGCATTCCATAAAACCCTCAAAAAAGACTATTGACCCAAAGTAAGTATCCATTTGTGCTAGGCAAGTAGAAAAGAATATTGATTTCATTCTCTTTATGTCTTGTTATTTCCAGGGAGGCAGATAAATGATAAAACAATAAGTTGTGTGAATCATGTGAACGCACATTCTTCCAGGACAAAGCAAGCAATTGCACGGGCTTCACAGTTTTGTCATATGTAACGACGCACTCCGTTTAGAAAGGTTTCTAGCAGAAATATAGCTTACATCACAACAGACTCCAGGATAAGCCAGAAAATCTGGGAACCCCGCTCCTGGATGATAAAATTGAACAATGCCATGGAATTTAGAGTCCCCGTTATGTGTTTTGCCACCAAAATCGCTTGGTTTTCACCATGAGTACATAGCTTTGGTGGAATGAGTAAAAGCCGGGACAGAGTAAAAGAATCTGAACGTCGTGGTTTCGAGAAAGGGACAATAAATCCAATATTACGAAGTTACAGTAGATGGTGCTAGACGGGTACAAAAGATTCCAACAGCCATTTGGGCCACCTTCGAGATTTCTCCTGAGCTTAGCAGTTTAGAAAATGTGCAATTTAGACTTATCAATTCAGGAGAGGCACTCAGATAAAACAGTTGAATTAGTGAGATCAATGAATGCAGAACCCTATAATTAGACAAATGTTAAGGTTTTTATGGAAATTAACAATGGAGACAACTTTAAAGCCGAGGTCAAATCGTCTATCTTTCTGGGGTATTGGTGCCAATGTTAAATTACTAAGAGAATGATTTCCCATTCATTTAAAATAATGTCATCTGTAAAGTTAATTTTTAAACTAATTTGCTCTTGGGCTTCGTTATTTAGTATTTATAAAGTATTTGTATACTTTGTAGGTTGGCTTTGAGATTTAAATGTCCTATATGATGTATGCAAAGTGATTTACGAAGCCTCACCTAGTTATCAATCATTCTATAGGGGTAAATTATTATTTTTTTATTATTTCTAGCTAACAGTGCTTTCTGAATATTTGTCTTTATTACTTTTTCACAGCTACTCTGTGCTGGGTCTTCTTCTTCTTCTTGTAGCTTTGTAGGTGAAATGGTGGAGACATAGGATAATCAAGCAAAGAGCTCCGGACATGTCTATTTTCCCCTTGCAGCCGAGGTACAAGAGGACTCAAATCCAGAACCAGAGATCAGGCAGGCACCTGCCCTTAATTAGGCCGGGTTAAAAAAGAGGTTCCAAACCATCTCACTGGGCACATCTCTGTAAAAGATGCTTCCTTCTCATGATCTCCTGACTCATTGGACAGCTTCCCTTGAGAAAGGACCGTGCTCGCCCCCCTCAGCATGTGACTTCTCAGAATCTGTGGGTGACTGCAGGAAAATGTCGGATCCGGCGTAAGTCACCCCTTGTCTCTCCCCAGAGCCACGTTCTGAAAAATTCATTCATCGAACCGGGCATGGAGAAAATTCCTCTTCGGCAAGATAGACCACATTCTCCACTTTCAGTGCTATGGTCCAGCCTAAAATACTTCCTTCAATGCATATTAGCAAATCCTTAGACTGACAAACGCTCAGTCAGAGGCTGGAAGGTCATCCTTTCCAGTGAACTCCTTCTCTCTATTGATGAATCATTATGGCCTATTGATTGAATGCTTGAGGTACAGTTCTAATACATCCGTCTGCCTTATCTAAACAGAATAGAAAATGTCCTATGGGCAGGGATTTTATCTGTCGTGATAGGGTTTTTGGTAGTGTTTTTCTTCTCATAGAACCTGGCACACACATGCTTCAATAAATATTAGTATTCGTATTAAGTAATTAGAGTAATATGAACATTTCTTTTACTCATTTTCCAATATGTGTTGAGTGATTATTGTCCCTGAAAGGACTTATCCTTGCTGTGATCAATCGTCAGAGTGGTCGTGGTGGAGACGGCTTCTTCAATCGCCCTAACAGCCTATCCAGAAACTAATATGCCACAGGCCTGTCCAGTAAGAAGGGGGAGAAAAATCCATACTTTTAAATGTCATAGAAGCTATTCCCGCAGTTGCCCTGGAGCCGACTTTCAAATGTTAATAATTTGGGCTGCGGGCCAGGCCTGTCGCTCTGCAGCGGATGCCTGTGCCCAAGGCACACGGGGGGCGTTGGGCCACCGCTGGCCGGCTCCCCTATCTTCCAGCCGGAGCCCAGAGCGCCGGAGACTGACGCTGGGAACCTTAGAGGAGAGAGCCGCGTGATGTATCACCACTCAACAGCCCTCGCTGGAGACCTGCGTAGAGTGAGATTACAGCCTCGGCAGAGCACCTCGTGTCTCCCGGTCATGGTCACAGGGCTACGAAGCACTTTACAACTTGGGCTACAAGAAGGCAGGGAGGGATTTCACTGCGAGGCTGGAAAAAGGGTCGCTCCGTAAGCCCCGCCCCCCTCCCCCCCCCATCAGCCCCGATTTCAAAGAAGTTCCTGCTGCCTCCGCCTTAGTGGTAGCCAGATCCACGTCGATAGAAAAATGTAAACTTGAAACACAGAATGGAACCGGAATCCACCGTATCCCATCGGATCACAGATTTCACAACTTGAGAAGCTCTGAAATTCCGGCATGGAAATGGCTGTCTCTCAGAGTCAAGGTATCCTTACTACCGATCTCTATGGAGCACCTACTAACACTAATGGGAGAACAATCCTAATAAGGTCAACAAAAATGTTCTTGTAATAGTGTTCATTAACAGCGCTGCTCCGTGGCTGTTTAAAATTGGTCCTGCTACAGTCTCTCCCATGGATGAAATCATTTGTTTCCTTTTTAACCGTTGCTTGGAATTCTATGATTCCCAAATCTTCACGTTGACCCATTACCTTTAAGTCATGATCTGGCATTATTCTTTATATTGTTTTAAATGGACACTTTCTGGGGATGGTCTCAGTGGTTTTTTTTGAAAGTCAGTCTGTCGGGAAACTGCTATCAGTATAACCATCAAGGGGTCCGTCAGCTTCCCAACTTCATGACATCAGCACTTCCTTTTGCTCTTCTCCTTTGCCTCCTGCATACAATTTGTCACAAAGCCCAGCTTTTAATTTTTAAAAAAATTTTCCTCCACAATACCTCTAATATCTATCTGTTAGTTTGAGAAATATGTATTAAGTGACAGGAGCAATGAGGATCCTGTGCTGGAGCTAGTCCTGGGACCTGCTTATTTGCATAGTCATTATCCTGAACCCAGTCTCTGGTGGATTAAAGATGGCCGCCAATTCCTTGACGGTTCTCCCATTGGGAGGTTTTATATACCTCATGAGACTCTAAGTCTATGAAGATACAGACTGTGGGTTCTATACAGGGACTAAATAGGTGACCCACCACAACGAACATTTGTTAACCCACCAAAAATATTCATATCAATTAGAACTTGACAGCATCCCATCAGTGTTGATGTGACCTTTTGGGTCTTCCAAAATGTCTGGAAAGACTTATTTCTAAAATCAGAGATTTTGTCCTACATTGTCTTAATTTTGATGAAATTCCCTTGAGGGAGCTCATTAGGACTCTTTCTGATGATGCTTAATAAAATCTGGGGGAGGGGGGCACCTGGGTGGCTCAGTCAGTTAAGCATCGACTTCGGCCCAGGTCATGATATCATGGTTCATGGGGTTCAAGCCCAGCGGTGGGCTCTGTGCAGACAGCTCAGAGCCTGGAGCCTACTTTGGATTCTGTATCTCCCTCTCTCTCTGCCCCTCCCCTGCTTGCTCTCTCTCTCTCTCTCTCTCTTTCTCTCTCTCAAATAAACATTAAAAATTTTTTTAAATAAGATTTTTGGGAGTTTTGTTTCTCTTACAACAGAAAGAAGCAAATCAAATATTTCCAAGGACTTTCTAGTGCATTCCAGGAGGTCAGATCTGTACACCTATTAAAGAGGCCCCATGAACGGTTTGAATTTGCCATATCAGTGTCACAGGGCAATGATAATTCATGTCCTTAAATTTAAACATTGATCTTAAGGTATCAGTAAACCCTTTGAACTCTGAAAGTGCTTGGCAGTCATTCTGAGTAGGACCTAACTAACTTAATTTGAAATTTAGTGTAGTTGGCAAAAAGCTATTAAGAGGAAGGTTGGTGTGTCAAAGCATGGTAATTGTAAAACTACATAAACATGCTTTATAAACACAACAACCACCTTCGGTTGTTCGGAGAATTCTTATTTCTTCAGGAACTGCTTTGGGCCCTTACCCACCACCCAGTAGAGAAAAACAAAGCAAGCAAGAAGATGAGTGACATTCATTTGGTTTTCAAAGCCATAAGCAATGTTGGCCCTAGTTGTTATGTGTGCTTTATTTTTAAAGACATTTAATAAAAACAAACAATTCAGCAAGTATGTATTGAGCACTTAACCATGTAAAAGCTCTGTGCAGGAATCGTTTTTCCATAAGCTACTTGGGAGGGGGGAAAACGCACGTAAATCACCAGAGAACACTGCATGATGCAAATTGCAAACGTGAAATATAAAAATACAAGCACAATGCTTTAGGAATCCCATGGTGAAGTGATTCATTTCCCTTGGAGGATGGTTTTGCTGAGGACAGGACTCAGCCAATGAGTCCTGGAAAGATCACTTTTCTTCTAGGGACTGAGCAATCGTTTCAACCAACGTGGACAAAAGAAGTGGAAAAGAAGTGGAAAGGGAGGGCCAGGAGGAAAGAGTCACTTCGGTTGAGGGAACCGCACAAGCATTGCACAGGGTAAGTTTGGGGAAATTTGGTGAATGGAAGGGACAGGTTCCATTGTGGCTGCTACGCAGGGTACAAGGTGGACGGAGGAAAAGCAAGTTGGGGAAGATAGATTGTTATGGACTTTAGAAGACCTCCATGGGCATCTGGCTTTGCAGGCCATGGAAAGCCATAGAGGTTTCATCCAGAGACTGGTTGGAAACAGAATAGCACACCCTCACGATGGAGGATGAAGCCACCCTCAAAAGGAATGAGGACAATTTCTATACAAAAATACATCTCCAGAGTATGTCATTCAGAAAAAAGGTACAAAACAGTATATTTAGGGTGCTAGCTTATATTTAAGAAAGGGAGAAAATAGTAACAAACACATGTACGAACACACATTTTTGCTGTATTTGCCAAAAAAAGAAATCACTGGAGGGGCAAAGGAAAAACTGATAAAAATATTTATCTAGAGAGGAGAGGGATGGGGGTGGGGAGGAGACAGTGATTGGAGTGAAACTTTTCTGAACAGAACTTGTTGTAGACTTTGGAAATACAGATGCATTTTAGACAATTAAAAGCAACTGTAGGCGGCTCCTGGAAGGCTCAGTCCGTTAAGTGTCCAACTCTTGATTTTGGCTCAGGTCATGATCTCACAGTTCATGGGATCAAACCCTGAGTTGGGCTCCAGGCTGACAGCGCAGAGCCTGCTTGGGGTTCTCTCTTCCTTTCTCTCTGCTCCTCTCCCCGCTTGTGCACTTTCTCTCTCTCTCTCTCTCTCAAAATAAACTTAAAAAAAGAGATAAAGTTTAATGTGTTAAAGTTGTCCATGTATGTCAAAAAATAGATAAAAATAAAAGCAATTGTAAAAGGAAACAAATTGGCGGCAAATCTAGCAGACAGACTGGGAGCGTGGATGCTGCTTAGAGGCTCTTGCAGGAATTCAATCAAGATCTGATAAAGGTCCTGATCTCCATCCCAGGGGGGTGGCGGGAGGCTGAGATGAGGCACCTCAGCATGCCTTCCGTTAGAAGCATCCACCTGACTGAAGACGGTCGGTGCTCCTTCTGAGCTCCCCCCTGGGTACAACAGAAAATGCCAGGAGAGCCACCACAGTTGAATGAAGCAAATAGTCTGGGCAGTGAAACTCGCATTTTATTAAATATTGATTAATCCTCACTTGCTCAGCCCACAGGAGCCAGGAGGGTGGATAGAAGAGGGGGTGCGTAAGAATGGCTATAGTCACAAAATCCCCTTTGGCGCTGGGCCCCCTCAATCTCACAGGGTTCCTAAAACCTCAGTGTCCTTGGACTTTTCCCAGAATGACTCAGAGCCACCAATTAGATAGCGATTCCTCACCTGCTCAGGTTCCCGGCTACCTCCCTCCACAGGTGCTGTCGCTCATTACCCTGGGTCCTTGCCTTGTCCACCAAGAGTGTTCATGACCAGCTGATCTTGCCACCAGCACAGACCCGTCTCATCCCCTAGTCATGGCCCCACTTTTTTAAAAGTTTTTATTTATTTTAAAAGAGAGAGAGAGTGCAAGAGGGGAAGAGGCAGAGAGAGGTGAGACAGCATCTAAAGCAGGCTCTGCGCCATCAACACACAGCCCCACACGGGACAGGGCTCGAACTCATGAACTGTGAGATCGTGACCTGAGTGGAGATCAAGAGTCAGATGCTTAACCGACTGGGCCCCCAGGATCCCCTCACTGCCCGCTTTGATGCTATTGCTCCCAAGGCTGCTCAGTCAACTCCACCGGGGTGGCTTTGTTCTAACCGCTCAGGTCCCCCTCTCTGGAGAAGTTTGCCAAGGCCAGGGAAGGGACACGTAAGGAGCATCCGCCAGAACTGGACTCCCAGCAACCAACCGACCTTGACTCTCTCCAGAGGCGGAGGGCCTGCTGTACCTGGAGGGACTGGGGCAGGCATTGTCTCTTTTACGTGGAGGTATTTTCATCCTAGGACCCTTATGTGTGCTAATTCTAATCGTGATCATTTCAATGAAGGCCTCTTTGAAGAACTGTCAAAAGCAAGTGTATTTCAGCCTGAAACTGAGTGGTGGGTAATTTTTTTCCCATTGTGTCACAGTTCTTTATACTTTACATATAGGCTGTAATTATTCATTAGTATCTATCAATATCTAATTAATGTTTTTTAAAAAAATTCCATAGACAGCTCAGGAGAGTTTTGAGGTTTTCTTCACCTGCGTTCAGGTCCCAGCTTGAACACTTAGTAGCTGTGTGACTTTGAGCAGGTACTTAACCTCATTAAGACTTGATTTCCTGGGGCACCTGTGTGGCTCAGTCGGTTAAACGTCCGACTTCGGCTCAGGTCATTATCTCACAGTTCATAGACTCGAACCGCACATTGGGCTCTGCACTGACAGCCGAGAGCCTGGGGCCTGTTTCGAGTTCAATGCTTCCCTCTCTCTCTCTCTGTCCTGCCCCCGCTTGTGCTCTCTCTCTTTCTCTCTCTAAAAAATAAATAAACATTAAAAAAATAAAGACAGAAAAGACTTGGTTTTCTAATCTGTGAAATGGGCCTGTCATTACCTATTTCATAGATGGTTACAAGGGATTAAATGAGAAAATGTATGTCAGGTGCTTAGCCACATAGTACTAGGGGGTCATAGTAAGTGCTTACTAATATTCACTATATCTTAGAATATAATGGCGAGGTAAGAGAAAATGCTCATAATAAAATGTGGAGTGGTGGGAGTCTGAAAGACTAATTGCCTCAAAATTGCATATGTAAAATATATAACATATAAACGTAATGTGTGGCTTTACGTAGAGAAAAAATACTAGAAAAAAATAAGACAAAAGGGTATCAGGTATTATCTTTTAGGAAGTGTGATAACAGGTGACTTTTTTCTTCCTTTTCTATACTTGTTGCTATTTTCCAATTCTCTACCGTTGGCTACAATTACTTTCATAAGTTGAAGAACAATAAATGTTATCTTAAAAGCATAAGAGAAGGGAAAATAACTGAGGCATCCTAGATTTGGGGAGCCAGAAGCAAAGGAGACTGAACTGCTAAATAGAAGGCAGGCTACACAGAGCGCGCGGAGCTACCCCAGGGCTGTGGGACTCTCTCTGCAGGGCAGCGGGAGGCCAGTCAAAGGTATTAGGCGTGGCTGCAGCAGAACCACATCTGGATTTCTTTCTTTTTTAATATTTTTTATTTATTTTTGAGAGAGAGAGAGCAGGGGAGGGTCAGAGAGAGAGGGAGACACAGAATCCGAAGCAGGCTCCAGGCTCTGAGCTGTCAGCACAGAGCCCGACCCGGGCTCGAACCCACAAACAGCAAGATCATGACCTGAGCTGAAGCTGAACGCTTAACCGACTGAACCACCCAGGCGCCCCATGTCTGGATTTGGATTTGTAAAAGTTCCCACTAGCATACAATTTCACTCATAGGTGGAATTTAAGAAACAAAACAGATGAACGTGGCTGAAGGGAAAGAAAACTAAGATAAAAACAGATAGAGAGGCAAACCATAAGAGACTCTTAAATCCAGAGAACAAACTGAGGGTTGTTGGAGGGGTGTTGGGTGGGGGCATGGGCTAAATGGGGGATGGGCGTTAAGGAGGGCCCTCATTGGGATGAGCATGGGGCGTTATATGTGAGTGATGGATCATTAACTCTTGAAATCATTATTACACTATATGTGAACTCATTTGGATTTAAAGAAAAAGAAAAGAAAAACTCATGCAAGACTCAAGGTTTCCAACAAGAGATAGTGAAATAAAGGTATATTTGTTACACTCTTTCGCTCCAAGCCCACAGACCTGAATGAAGAAAAACAAAAGAAGATTCCATCCACAATGAAACTAAGAAATGGCTAGACAACCCACACAGTGAAGCCGATCTGCCGATTACGGGTACGGTGGAATTTGGGTAAAGTTCCAGGCTGATGCTAGGAGCTACCAAATAACTCTCCAGATCTCAAGCAGGTACAAATATGTCTGCATGTGGGGCGCCTGGGCAGTTCAGTCGGTGAAGTGTCCGGCTCTTGACTTCGGTGCAGGTCATGATCTCCTGTTTCGGGAGTTCGAGCCGCACGTGGGGCTCCACACTGACAGCTCGGAGCCTGCTTGGGATTCTCTCTCTCCTCTCCATGCCTCCCCTCTCCAAATAAATAAATAAACAAAAAAAAATATGTCTGCATGTAGGTGAGCCGGTTGGGAGGCATCTAGAGGTTAAGGATGGGCTGGGGAAAGAGCGGGAAAATGACAGTGAGGGAGGGACACTGCGGGTATGCATTTTTGTTTTCCCTGGCCGAGATAAACTTCCTCTGGAGAAGGCAGAGGTGACAACAGCCTGCCACAAGGCTGCTGGTGGCCAGAGCCAGGAGAGCAAAGAAATACGAAACCAAAACATGACAAGGCAAGACCAAAAAAAAAAAAAAATTAAGAAAAAATCCCCACATAAGTCCATCAAAGAAAAAAATTCCAGGGAGCTGAAAAGTTAAACAACCAACCTCCCCTGTGAACAAGACCTTCCCCTTAAGAACTGTGCCAAGGTCTGCTGAAGATGGGCACCCGGAGGGAAGAGAGATTTGACCACAGTTTTCTAGGCCATCACACCTGATTTAAAGCCACAGGCTACCACAGATTACTTTCTTTCATCCCCGCCCCCCAAATAGTGTTTCTTCTAATCATCATCCCCCATCAAGAACAAAACAAAACATTTCCATCACTCCAGAGAGCAACTCTGCCCCTCTTTGCCATTAGTCATCTGTTAACCCCTCCCCACCCTTTCTTGTACAAAATCACTGTTCTGATCTCTATCACCATAGATTAGTTCTGCCCATTCTTGAACTTTCCATCCACGTAATCACAGAGTCTCTTCCTTTGTGTTTCACTTCTTTTGCTCAATGTGTCTTGGAGATTCATTGTTCTGAGTGGAAGCCATTCATTTCATTTTCACTGCCATCTAATATTCCATTGTGCGACCGTAGCGCATTTATGTACCCAGTCTTCTGTTAATAGATGTTTGGAAGGTTCCTCGTTTTGAGTTGTTATGCATAGAGGTGCTATGAACCTTCTCGCACAAGTCGTTTTGTGGACGTACATTTTCATTTCTCTCGAGTGAGTTATAGTGGGATGAATGGTCTACAGCACAGGTGTGTGTTTCACATCACAAGAAACCGAGAGTTTTCCAAAGCGTATTAACTATTTTATACTTCTGACAGCACGGGTGAGCTTCAGTTACTCCACATCTTCACCCAAAGTGAGTTTTATCAGACTTTTAAATTTGAGCCATTTGTGGGTGTTGAAGTGGTGCCACACTGTGGTCTTGTGTGCATTTTTCTGATTGCTGATGATGTTGACTCCTTTTCATGTGTTTATTGGCCTTCGTATGTTTTCTTTTGTGAAGTATCTTTTGAAGTATTTTATGCATTTTAAAATTGGAGTGCTTATTATTTTTATTGAAGGCATCTTTTATGAATTCTGGATGAAGGGCCTTGTGAGACATATGTATTGTGACTATTTCCTTCCAGGCTGTGCTGGCCTGTTCGTTTTCTTAACTGACCTCGGGTGACTGGAAGTTCTTTTCTTTTAGTGAAGCCCAATTTAAAATTTGTGATGATAAGTGTCTTTTGCATGCTGATAGGGAAATCCTTGCTTCCCTAAAGTCGCAAAGAGAGTCTCCTGATTTTTCTTCCAGAAGGTTATAATGTTAGCTCTTATGCCTAGCTGTGTGATTCATCGAGAAGTAATTTCTGTGTATGGTGTGAGGGAACGTTGGTTGGTTGGTTGGTTTTTAACATAAGGATAACCATTTGTTCCGGCGACATTTTTTGAAAAGACTTCCCTTTGTCTCTTTGAATTGTCTTGGCCTCTTTATCATAAATCAGTTGATTGCATATCTCTATTTACTTCATATATTACATGTTGTTTCATCAAACTGTTTGTCCTTCTCTATGCCTTGATTTCTGTCTTGATTTTATGGTAACCTTTGAAACTCGGTAGTGTGAGTCCTCCAACTTTTTTTTTAAATCCCAAGACTACATTGGCTATTCTAGGTCCTGTTCTGCTCAGCTCCCTCATCTCTGTTGCACTTTCAAAATATCCTGTATGTTCCAGCTGTCCCAAACTCTGATACCCTCAGCTCAGCGAGACGGGCATATTCTGCTTGGTTGGCACCATGATCCAAAAAGTACCCCAAGGCAGAAAAATGATGTGAATCTGAAGTTCATCTCTTTGGTTTCCATCCTCTGGAGGGTCACACTCTTGTACTGCCTATTGTCCAAAGCCTGAAAACGATTGTCCCCTGTGTTTTTTTTTCCAGTTTAATAGTATTTTCTGGTGGGAGGGTGGGCCCATTTCCAGTTAGTCCTCATGGACGGAAGCAGAAAGACTCCTCATGCTATTATCAAGCACTGGCCTTTTGCAGAAGCGGCACTGTTTAAAGATAAGCACAAGGAAGGAAGGACACTACATAGCCTTCAGGTAGGCACTAGTGACTCCGCCTCTCTCCACCTGCAAAAGTAGGAGAAGAGAAGTAAGTAAACATGTAACACAAAGTGGGGGGAGAATTTACATTGGAAGAATTATCCTCAAAAACAAAAACAAAAACAAAAACAGCCAGATACTTTAGAGTAGCACTGTCCAATGGAATGTTCTGCAGCAATGGAAAGGTTCTATTTCTCAGCTGTTCAGTACAGTAACCACCAGTCACATGTGGCTGGGAAGCACCTGAAATGTGACCAATACAGTTGAGGAATTGAAATGTATTTTAAAAAATTTTTTTTCATGTTTTTATTTATTTTTGAGAGAGAGACAGCATGAGCAGGGGAGGGGCAGAGAGAGAGGGAGACACAGAATCTGAAGACAGGCTCCAGGCTCTGAGCTAGCTGTCAGCACAGAGCCTGACGTGGGGCTCGAACTCACGAACCGTGAGATCATGACCTGAGCTGAAGCCAGATGCTTAACCGACTGAGCCACTCAGGTGCTCCTGAAATGTATTTTTAATGTTTATTTATTTATTTGTTTATTTAGAGTTGGCAAGTGAGGAAAGGGCAGAGAGAGAGAGAAGGAGAGAGAGAGAGAGAGAGAGAGAGAGAGAGAGAGAGAGAGGGAAGAGTGAGAAAGAGAATCCCAATCAGACCCTGAAGCACAGAGCTGGACTTGGGGCTTGATCTCAGGAACTGTGAGATGATGACCTGAGCCGAAATCAAGAGTCAGACCCATAACTGACTGAGCCACCCAGGCACCCCTGAGGAACTGAATTTTTAATTTTACTTATTTCATTTAAGTTTTGGTTAATTTTAATTTCAATTCACTCTAATTTCTTTTTAATGAATTTAATGTTGGCTAGTGGTTACCAAATGTTTAGTGCAGCCGTACACTGTCATCGTGTCCTCTCACGTGGACTTTTTGGAGGATTAAAAAAGAGACATTCAGCAAATCAAGTCAGTAAGAAAAGTCTTCTTTTACTAAGTATCAGAACATATTGAAAAGCCGCTTTTATCAAATAAATATAATATTGACAGAAGAAGAGACCAAGTAATGGGTGTGAAAGAAGAAAGAGTCACAAATTATATCCCAATTTATCTGAGAAATTAATAAATGACGAAAGTCATAGTTCAAACCACTTTTTGGGGAAAGTATGGATTTGTTGACATGAGCGGTACATTACAATTGAACATCTATCTGGAAAAAATTCAAATGGACTCCATTGCCCCTGATATGAAAAATAAATTTCAGAAGAATTGAAAGATGTAAACACACAATTAGACCATTCAAAAGGCGAACCGTTTGTATCTCAGATTACAAAACACAGAAGCTGTAAAGGAAAAGATAGACTTGCCTGGACACATTTGAAATTGTATCTTTTGCAAGGACAATTGTTAAAGGTGGGGTTGACAGTACCACTCTATCTGGGACAGGAACCTCAGTGGCGAGCCTACAGATTCGGGCTCTCCACTGACGGGATCCCGGATTCTGTGACCATTTCTCCCTTTTGGAATGGGGGTGTCTATCCTATACCTGTCTCATCGTTGTATTTTGGAAGCACGTAAGTTACTTTCTAGTTTCACAGGTCCACAGATATAAAGGAAGTTAGCTCCGGAGTGGATCATGCCCCATATCTTACCTGTATACCTGATGTAGACGATGTACATGATGAGATTTGGAACTTTTGGAGATTGTGAGCTTTTTGATAACACAATGATATTTAGATGAGATTCTGGATTTAAAGTTAGTGCTAGGGTGAGTTGAGACATTGGGGGTTGTATTTTGGACACGGGATTGATGTGATTGGTGGGAAGCGAGCAGACTGTACTGGGTTGACTAGTGTCCTTAAAAAATTCATATCCACCCGGAACCTCAGAATGTGACTTTATTTAGAAATATGGTCTTTGCAGATGTAATTAGTTAAGTTAATAGCAAGTCATAATGGATTACAGTGGGCCCTAAATCCAATGACTGCTGTCCTTTTAAGAAGGCCGTGTGAAGACACATGGGGAAGAAATCCAGGCAATGATGGAGGCAGAGATTGGAGTCAAGTGTCTACAAACTGAGGAATGCGGAGGATTATCAGAAACCACCGGAAGCTAGGAAAGAGGACAGATTCTCCCTCGGAGCCTATAGAAAAGGACAGCCTTGCTAGCACCTTGATGTCACAAATCTACCACTGTGAGACGATGAATTTCGGCTCTGCGGAACCATTGAGTTTGCGGCGGTTTGTCAGAGCAGTCCTAGGAAATAAATACAGCGGCCTGGCGGAGCTCCCCTCCTTCAGTTCTAGTTAACCCAAGTGGGGGTTCTTTCCGTTAAATAACAGTTGTTGGGGCCTCAATCAGATGTTCTTTACCTGCGACTTCTCATTTCTCTCTCTCCTTTTTCAATTTTGTAGAGGTAGAATTGAAATGCCCTATTTCATTTCTCTTTTGCATGCACTGAGGATTTGCAGGAAGCTCCTGGCAGTGTCAGGAGATGATCCCTCCCCTTGACTCCACCTCCTGATGATCACGCCGGCTTAGCTGGCATAGCAGTGTTTCCAAAACCATTCTATTTGATAAATATTTAAGCAGTAACAACAGCCTTGAACAAGACATTCGCATGGCAAAGGGTACCGTAGACAAAGTCAATAGACACACAAAGACCCATAAGACAATCAGAGGCATACTTTCTATAATATACAAAGAGCTCCTACAAATTGACAAGCAAATGAGAAGCAGCTCAACAGGAAACTGAGAAAAGGCATAAACACACTAGTAATAGAAATGCAAATTCAAATGGCGAATCCTATGAAAAGATGCTAAAATTAATAAATAGTTTGAGAAATGAGAAGTAAAGAAGCCAGTGATCAGTTTTTGCACAACAACATGGCCAAGATTAATAAAGACCAGGGGCGCCTGGGTGGCTCCCTCGGTTAAACCTCGGACTTCAGCTCAGGTCATGATCTCACATCCGTGGGTTCACCCTGCATCGGGCTCTGTGCTGACAGCTAGCTCAGAGCCTGGGGCCTGCTTCAGATTTTGTGTCTCCCTCTCTCTGTGCCCCTCCCCACTCATGCTCTGTCTCTGTCTCAAAAATAAATAAAACATTTAGCAGGAAAACAAGAGAGACCTAATGGAGAACCAGGAGGAGCGGAGGAGGGAGAGAGAGTTGGGGAGAGAGAGGGATGCAAAACTTGAGAGACTATTGAATGCTGAGAATGAACTGAGGGTTGGGGGGGAGGGGGGAGGGGGGAAAAGAGGTGGTGGTGATGGTGGAGGGCACTTAAGGGGAAGAGCACTGGGTGTTGTATGGAAAACAATTTGACAATAAAATATTATGGAGGGAAAAAAATAAAAAATAAAAGGGTTGGGGCAAAAAAAAAAGTAAATGCTCCAATAAATATTTGTCAAATGAACAAAAGAAAATTATGTAAAATATACTGTTTGCTCCCAAAATTGTAAAAATTAAAAACTAAAAGATCTGTTTATATAACTACCTAAAATAAAATAAAATAAAATAAAAACATTACAAAAAGATTAATAAAGACCAAAGCCACCACTTCTTGGCAGCAATGTGGGGTGGGGGGGGTGACATAAATTGGTGGTAAAAGTGAAGTATCACAGCCTTGTTTGAAAAGTCACCTGGAAGTTTCTACTAAAATTAACAACAAACATATCTTTTGGCCCAGGACATCCACTATTGGAAAACTACCCCAAGGAATTTTTTTTCTGTACTGTTCAAAACGAGTGAATCCAAAGAAAGGAAACAAGTTGAATACCCATTAAGAAAGTTTTAGATATATAGACATTTATATATGAAGTTTAAACATACGTATTATACAGTTAAATAATTATAGATTCACAAGACGGAATAATATGCAGCCAATTAAAATTGAATCAGAGATAAAAAGATGATCTAGAGGTATTTCCATGCTCTCATGGAGAAAAGCAAGATGCAAGCAAACTACATAATATGGTCTTATTTCTGGGAGGCAAACAGTCCCCCAATGAGGGAAGATGTGTTTGTTTATCATATCTGTCTATGAGATAGATTGCATTAACGAACCCCATTTTGGATTCCCTCCTGTATCCAGGTTCTTGCCGTGTAACTTCAGTTTCTTCCATCAAGAGACAAAATGGATTTCCGTGCCCATTGATTGTGATTTTAACCCATGGGATGTTAGCAGATGTGACACAAGCAGACACTTGGAAAAGAGCCTGTGTGGTGGGGCCTGCCTGCTTGTACTTCCGCTATCTTCCTGGGAAGGATATTCTTGGGCTAGCCCACTGGTCCCAGGAGGAGGCTGAGAGATAGCGAAGCACAGCTGCTGTAGCAAAGCTAAAAGCTGCTCCAGACAAACCCCAGCTAGAACAGGGACCTCAGCTGATCCTGAGATACCCGAGCAAGCCCAGCCCAAAGTAACCAAATCCCAGACTCATGCTTTATGAACTTTGATTGCCATCGTAAATCACTGAGCTTGGGCATAGTTCATTAGGCAGAACGGCTTACCCGTACTCTGTGTGTGTGTCTGTGTATATACATTCTGCCTGTATAGGATTAGATGTCTGTAGGTAAAAACAGAAAGATACGCAATAAAGGGCACCTGGGTGGCTCAGTCGGTTAAGTGGCCCACTTCGGCTGAGGCCATGGTCTCAGAGTTCATGGGTTTGAGCCCTGCATCAGGCTCTGTGCTGACAGGTGGGAGCCTGGAGCCTGCTCCGGATTCTGTGCCTCCGTCTCTCTCTGCCCCTCCCCCACTCGTGCTCTGCCTCTGTGTCTCAAAGGTGAATAAACGTTAAAAAAAAAAAAAGAAAGATACCCAATACATTAACATGCATTGCGGGAGTAGTATGATATAGGCTGAGGTGGGGCGAGAGAAAGAGCGAAGAGTCAAGTAAGAAAAGTACGATATGAATAAATACAAACATAAATAAAAAGACCGCCCTAAAATAAAACTACATACATACCTCCCCATTTGTGTGTATACATGCTCTACATGCATACACACCTCCAAACCTAGACGCTGCCGCTCCTCAAGGATATATCCTCTGTGACTCTCAGGATGTGACCTTATTTGGAATAAGGGTCTTTGCAGATGTAAGTAAGATAAGGGTCTCTAGATGAAATCATCCTTGATGAAAGTGGGCCCAAAATCCAATGACTGGCGTCCTTAAGGGAGACAGAAGAATGGCAAGACGTAGAAACAGAGGGCAAGGTCCTGTGAAGATCAAAGCGGAGATCGGAGTAATGCACACGCAAGTCAAGGGATGCTGAGGGTCGCCAGCGTCAGCAGGCACCAGGAGAGAAACGGACCAGATTCTCCTCCCTCAGAGCCTCCAGGAGAAAGCAACCCTGCCGACGCCCTGATTTTGGCCTTCTGGACTCCAGGGTAGTAAAAAAACAAATCAATTTCTGTTGTTTCAAACCACCAAGTCTGCAGGCACAGGAAACTAATAAATACTGTATACGCGGTGTTCATCAGTCAAGACGGTGTTAGCTGCATGTACCAGGAAACTAACCACAGTAGCTTAAATAAATAGGCATTTATTTTCCTCATGTAACAGGAAATATGAAGGTAGACAGTTTATGGCTGATAGAGATGCTCATAGATGTCACCTACAGCCAGCTTCTTACAGACTCAGGCTTTAATACCAGTATATGTGGCTCTCTTCCTTATGGTGATAAACGGAAACTGTATCCGAAGCACCAGCTGCCTTTCCAACAGTAAGAAGGGAAGAAGGGCAATGAGAAAAAAGCAAAAGGCACTTGCCAGTGTTATCTGTCTTCGTTTAAATAAACGTTTTTCCTGGGGCGCCTGGGTGGCTCAGTCGACTAAGCTTCTGGCTCAGGCTTGGGTCACGACCTTATGAGTTCGTGGGTTCCAGTCCCCCGCATCGGGCTCTCTGTTGTCAGCACACGGGCTGCTTCTGATCCTCTGTTCCCCCTCTCTCTCTGGCCCTCCCCCGTTCCTTATCTCTCGAAAATAAAATAAACAACAACCACAAAAAAGTTGTTCCTGAAAGCCACGGAGAAGTTTCCTCTTTCGTGTCATTGGCCAGACCCGATCTCTCCTAGCTACAAAGGTGGGGGGGGAGGGACGGCATAAAACGGGAACATATCTTGGAGATATTTTGAAATTCGAGGCAGTGCGATTTACTGGTGGGTTCTATGTGAAGGTAGGAGAGATGTACAGAAGGAAAAAAAACCACACAACTGGAAAAATACAGCTGCTGTCAATTAAGAAGAAATGAACAATTATAAATAAGTTCCCCAGAAAGTTTGTCTTTGAAAAGGAAAATGGCTCAAGCAAGAGATAATAAGGGATGATAAGATGCTGAGAAAAAGATAAAAAGTGTACTGGCAGGTCTCAGGAAATAGAGATAATAACAAACCAATTAGGGACATAAAGACCATATTTGTAATGTAAATTATGAACTTTAAGTGATGACGTGTGCCAGTGTAGGGTCACGCATTGGAACAAACCGTACAGCTCTGGTGCTAAAGTTGATTGTGGAAAAGGCTTCAGGTGTGCGGGGGCAGGAACCCTCTGCATTTTTCTCTCAATTTTGCTCTGAACCGAAAACTACTGAAAAACACAAAATCTATTTTTCAAATACCAAGCTCACAGAGAATACAGAGAATAATAACAACTCAATCCAATTTTATCAAATACTGGCATGGTTACCATGACCTCTAAAAATCTTTTTTCTAGAGGCATCTGGGTGGCTCAGCCGATTAAACAACCAACTCTTGGTTTTGGCTCAGGTCATGATTTCACAGTTTTGTGAGTTTGAGGCCCACATCAGGCTCTGCACTAACAGTATGGGGCCTACTTGGGATTCTCTCTCCTCTCTCTCTCTCTCTCTCCCTTTTTCTTTGTCTCTCCCCACCTCTCAAAATAAATAAACATTTTTTTGAAAGTCTTTTTTCAATGAAGTATTTCAGATTGTTGAAAAAAACACACAGGAAAGACAGAAAGTAGAATATATATTACTGATATCAGAACTGAGTAAGATGGAGATGGGTTTGGAGAAACTACTCAGTATGAATTGTAAAAGGGCAAATAAATGGAACTAAATGTTAGCAAAGTGACAGCTATGAAAGAGACAAAAGTATACATTAAACTCCAGAAGAGGAGGATACAGAACCCAGAGGAGAAAAAAAAAAATTCAGTGACAGAATTCCAGGAAACTTACTTGAATGTAAGGAAGACATGAATCTGGAGATTGAGAACACATTCACAATTCTCATATACAGCCATGTGATACAGACATGCAATATACAGTGGAGATGAATCACTGCCGGGTGACATGCTCCTGCCGCCCCCGTGCCTGATATGATGTTCTCTAAGCTGTATACCTCCTTTTTTTTTTTTTTTTGAGAGAGAGAGCTAGCAGGAGAGAGGGGCAGAAGAAGAGATAGAGAGAGAATCTTAAGCGGGCTTCATGCTCAGCATGGAGCCCAACATGAGGCTTGATCCTACAACCCTGGGATCTTGACCTGAGCCACTATACGTCATCTTTAATCCTTCCGTTAACTCTGCAAGGTGAGGAAACTGAGGCTTACATAGAATATGTGTTTTCTTCGAGCTCACAAGGTAAGAGGTGGTGGAGGGGTGATTTACACCCTCGGGTTGACGGATGTGTGGAGGGGGGAGGATGGGGGATGGGTCTGACTCCAGATACTTGGCTCTTTTCACTACATTATGTGACCTGCCACCCTCTCGAGTAAATAGAGAGTTTGTTAGAGAAAACTTATTTCTACCTAATTTTGGCATTATAACACAAATCTACTTGGATATTTCTATGGCCTTTATAAGAATGAGTCATAATTTTAGAATTAATCACTTTGCAATGTTTGGTGGGTTTATTTTTTCCGTTTTGTTAATTTATTGTATCTCCTTATACAGTATCGTGTGGGTGAACTTGACCTTCTAGCACACCTTACATTTTCTGAGTGGATCACAGAAGGATTCTAAAAATGGTTAGGGATTGGGAGAGCATCATCTTCCCATTAAGCATCTCTCCTATTTCAATTGCTGGCCCTTTTGATGGGGAGAGAGAGAGAGACGAGAGGGAAGAAGGGGAGAAGGAGACTGTTTTGGTCTGGGGGCATAGGTCAAGGATTGTATTCTAGAAGGAAGGCAAATTAATGCCTTTGCCTGAATAAATAAAAAAATAGGAATTTAAATAAATATGAAGTTAGGTAGTAATAATCCAAGTACTCTATTTTCTGGCCATGGAGGAATTACACAAACGGAACAAAGAAATGTGAGGTACTTGAACCAATTGCATGAATGTACAAAAGGCATGGTCCCTACAGTAGGTCAAGAACAACATTTATGAAAGCAGCTGAACTGGCCATTCTTAATGGCATCCAATTTGCTTCAACCTGGATCTAACAAAGGGTATTGTGCTGTGTGAAACTAAATGGGGGGAGAAAAAGGATGGAATGAACAAACACGAAGCCCACACTTAGGATTTCTTAATTCAGTGTTTCACAGATTCCCAAGAATCTTCAATTTGGAATATTCTGGATTCTGAATCCAAAACCCAGTGATGTAGATAATGTCCTTCTAGTGAAGGAGACTAAATAGGAAAGAGATGTTTTAACATCCAGCTCTACTGTTTTCTCTTACAGACGTTTTGTTATGTAAATGAACGTTGTTCTTTATAAAACCCCCAAATCCAATCACTAAGTGAATCACTCCAGCATTTTCAGTTACATTTGCTACTATTTTAAATCAGGATTGAAAAGATGTTTAAGTTCCCTCAACAGAAATCACGGAAGTCATTTCAATTGACACTGTGTAGCCCAGAATAAACAATTATGACAAATATTCCTGGCTGAACTCTACGCCACAAACACACACTTTATAATTCCGGCTGAGGTAATGACCTGCTTTGCACACAATGCAGTAACACAAAACACTGTGTCTTAAAGATGGAAAACATGTGTTTCCTTGTTTAATATTTTCCTAGGAACGCAACAATAATTATAACAAAGCTCAAGGTGCTCATTGATGGGGTACACTGAGTTTGTTTCAAATTTCTCCTAGTGTGAAGCCGCTTAGGAAAAAAAGGAAATTGACCATGTGCCCCAGTATGACTTTGGACTGCCCAGGACCAATGGTGACCTAACGTCCAATCTTTGCAGGCCCAATTGGCAGGGATAATCTTTGCACAGTAGTGTGATAATCAATATATACTCTATAGATAAATAATATATTCCTCTGGCCAGGTTCAGGGTGTAGATGAGGACACAGGAGACTCTCAGAACTCCACCAACGTGAACCTTTCTATCTTTAGGGTTAAAGAAATGCAGACTTCACAGAGAGAATAGCAGATACCAGGTTTCCAGTTTTTCAAATCATCTGTGATAGATGGATAAGAAAGAACAAGGTAACAGAAGCAGACAGCTATCCATGAATTGGCTGTGTGAGTGCACTTGGAGAGACAGTATTTAAGGGGTTTATAGAAAAATACTGTTTTAAATCTTTTTAATGTTTATTCATTTTTTGAGAGTGACAGAGTGTGAGCAGGGGAGGGGCAGAGAGAGAGGAAGACACAGAATCTGAAGCAGGCTCCAGGCTCTGGACTGTCAGCATGTAGCTCGACACGGGGCTTGAACCCATGAGCCCTGAGATCATGACCTGAGCTGAAGTCAGATGCTTAACTAACTGAGCCACCCAGGGGCTGAGAGAGAGGGAGGGAGACAGAGGGAGAGGGAGAGAGAGAGAGAGAGAGAGAGAGAGAGAGAGAGAGAGAGAGAGAGAGAGAGATTCTTAGGCAGGCTCCACGTTCAGCCCTATGCAGGGCTCAATCCCATGATCTGGGATCGTGACTGGAGTTATTATCAGTAGTCAGTTGCTCAACTGATCAAGTCACCCAGGTGCCCCTTGAGAGCATTTGACTCCAAACCAACTCACCAGATCAGACTGTTGACAATTTTTCTCTCTCAAGAAATTTTATATACGTGAAATTTCCAAGCAATTATTCAAGTATAACATATATGAAGAAAGTGTTCAAAGGTACGTGTCAGCTTAACAAATTGAACACACCTAAGTAAGTAGCATCTGGAACTCAAGTGAACAGAACATTACACATGTTACTTGAAATGAAATGTGAAAATTAATTGTACTTGAACTTTGAGTAGTAACGGAAGTGACACAGAAAGAAATACTGAATTTTAGAAAAGAGAATCTGCCATAGAAAATATCAGTTCCTAGTAGATTCCTCTAAGTCGAGAAAAACAGTTTGAACATTATTTAAGATGTTCATGTCTTCATTTGGTAAACAGCACAATTTGGTTTTAGACTTCAATGGACTGACCTACTGATTGGCTCTGCTTACTCTCTATTTTCCCACCTTCCAATTTGGTTGCTTGCATTATTTTCACATTGTAGGGGTTTAAAACATTTTTTTTTTGTTCTGCAGCCATCCTACCCCCAGTTTAATCTTTCTCTGCATTTCAGTGGATTCCAGCTCACTATGGAGCTCATCAGGGTTTCTCTGTTCCTGAGTTCTTTCTTTCAATTCATTTTTTTTTGGTGGTTGGCGGCATTTTATCACTAAGTAATTTTGTTTTCAAGAAAAGAGCCCTGAGTTCATGCTTGAGAATTCTGACTATTGTTCTCTACTTGAGTCATATAATATTCCTGACTCACATATTCTTTTTTATAGTTCCATTGTCTCCTGTTGTCGAATGCTTCTGGAAAGCTGGCTTGATTCTACCTTCCCCTGTAACCACCGTCTTTTTGGTCACTTCCTTTCCTGCTTGGATACTCAAAGAATTTGTTCTTCTTCCTTGAGGTTGAAAAATAGAACTAGCCTGTTTTTCAACGTCAACTTGTCAGAATAATTTTAGCTGGTACACAGGGTGCCTATTAAACCTATAGATGAATACATGTTATGAAAGACAATTTTCTAGATCACCTCTGAATTGTTTTCTATTTTACTTGTTGAGATCCCTATGTCAAGTATTTCCTTTTGTGTTGTCTTTGGCTCCTATTCCCAACATTTCCCCTCCATTTCCTTGGACTCTTTGTGGCTTCTCTTTGCAAGGATCGGAACTGGAACCCTTTGCTCTATGGCAGTCCTATGACGTTCTGTCATGCCTGTTTTGTTTCTGGTTCATTTATTACCTCTCCAGTGGTTTGTTGGGTTGTTATTTTGTTGCTGTTGTCGTTCAAATTTTGCTTCCTTTGTTCTGCAGTTTCCTTTTTATATCTTCCCAATGGTTTATTATTTTTCCTATTCTTACTAAGGTCTTTTATGGCTGGAGGGACTTATGGGTTGTATTTGCTTCTAAATGTATCTCTTGCAGACTATTTTTTAGGGGGTTTTAGTTTGCCACACTATTCTTTTCTTCTTGCCCATGATTATAAGATTAGCTTAAGTGCTCTGTCCAGACTTAATATGATTTAGGTGAATTCAGCTCAATGCCAGTGTACCTCGTCTAGGTCCAATTTCTTTTATTATTAGGGTTAGAAGAGTAAATTATGGTGTGGAACTATTGAAACATTCTATCAGATAATATTGTATTTATGATATTTTAGCTTCAGTAAAAGGGGATGTGTATCTATAAGAATATATAAAATGCATTTATAATATATGTATATATAATGTGTATATATAACTTTTATGTATGTTTATGTAAAACTTATATAAAAGTTAATATGTTTATATGAAACTTCTCTAAAAGTTATATATATATAACAATAAATTGAGATACACACACATCACTCAGGTTAGGACTTGAACATATGAAATATTGATACTTATATCTTTTCTCCCTATGTTAATTTAGCATTATAATTTATAAACTTTGACTCTAATTTCACAATTTAAACTAACCAAATGGACACACTTAAACAGGATAGAGTGAAGGAAGGACATTCTTCATGGTTCTTTCTATGCTCTGCAGGCCAAAGCTCTCCCCGCTTGCCTGTGTCCTCCTATGCGAGTGGTACAAGAAGGTCCTGGAATTCTAAAAGCTCCAGAAATAACCAAATTGAGATGCTCCTATATGGTAGGTAAGCAAACATAAAACGACTCTTGTACTTTTCTTACCTACCACACTCAAACGATTCGTTTTCTATATAAAGTTCTCAAAGATATAGAAATGCTGAGAACATAACAAAAGGTAGTCTTTAGTATTCTCAACCTTTCTTGTGCTTTACCCTTCCTGGATTCAAAGCAAAAGAGTTTTTTTTTTAAAAAAATGTTTATTTATTTATTTTGACTGGGCGAGGGGCAGAGAGAGAGGGAGAGAGAGAATCCCAAGCAAGCTCTGTGCTGCCAGCAGAGAGCCCAGTGCAGGGCTTGGTCCAACGAACCACGAGATTATGACCTGAGCCAAAATCAAGAGTTGCACTCTTAACCAACTGAGCCATCCAGGGGACGCTAAAGAGTTTTTTTTTTAATGAGATGTAATAAAAATGCTAATTCCAACCTATTTAGACATGCCAGAACCTAAAAGCTTAAGGCTTAAGGCTAACAGACTCCCTAAGGCCGGCAGTGTTCTTGGGTTTTAGCACCTTCCTGTCTCTCTTCTCGCGGCTAAATTTTCGGGATGGTGTTTCCTATGACAGTTACGATGAGGTTACCCCTTCCTCCCTATTTTAACTCAGAATATTATGATGTTATTTCTGCATTTTTGTAACATGTGACAGTTGGATCCCCGTGAGATGACAAAACATACCCTGCTTCTTGACTCCAGTCACAAGAAAACCGGCCATTAACTTGGGACTTTTAGCAAGGCCTTTAGCAATTCCCTCATAACATTCTGCAGTCAAGAAAAAATACGTAGGCTAGATGATTGTACAATTAATGTGATTCATAGCTGGCTGAAACAACATACACCAAAAGTTGGTAATTAATGGACCGATAGCAAGCTGAAGGAGCTTTCCAAATGTTCTATAGCACTTTGCCCTTTACCGAGTGCTGCCTTTTCCCTATTATCAATAACTCAGATGAATATATAGAATAGTTATCAAGTGTATGGGTAAGATCCGAATGCATTAGAGCAAAAAATTAGGACCTAAAATATTGAAACAGGCTGGAGTAATGAGCCAAATCTAATGAGATAAAGTTTAAGTAATATACATATCAAGAATTGTGCTTTGGTCCAAAAAGAGCTGCCTGCCCGAGAATGGGCTGCACAGAATTTTGTTAACCAGCAGCATGTGGGTGTTAAA
Source organism: Suricata suricatta (assembly GCF_006229205.1). Classification (NCBI taxonomy): domain Eukaryota; kingdom Metazoa; phylum Chordata; class Mammalia; order Carnivora; family Herpestidae; genus Suricata; species Suricata suricatta. Next base: position 31,897,875 of record NC_043717.1, read on the forward strand.
AGAAGTCCATTAAAGGTCAGGTGGCACTGTTAGGAAATAGATATTTGTTGGGTAGTGGAGAAGGAACATTAATTTCGGCATCAGAAAACCAGGTCAAATCCCAGCCCAGGTACTTTGGCCACTTCAACTCTCTGTTCCTTACTTCCTTCTCGGGGTTGTTGTGAAGCAAAATGCATTAATGTGTCTAAGTTCCAAGCACTTGTGTGCAATAAATACCGCCTAGAAGGTTATCATTTATAATAAAATACGTGGCCGTGCCACTCTATTTAGAAACGACGGTGCTTGGAATGAATTCCAGGTGCCACTCTTAATAGCAAACTGCAGCTACTTTCAAAGACTGACTAGGATGGGTGAGCACCTCAAAAGAGAACATGAAGAACCGTTGTAGGATGTGGGGTTAGACGGCTGGAAGAAGAGTGGTTTTAAGAGGGACCATACCTACCTTCAAATATATATATGACAGCGTGCTGCATGGCCTCCTGGGCGGCTCCAAGGAGGGACAGCTAATACTGGAGGACAGAAATGACAAGAATGTGGGCCAGGGTGACCACTGGGTGGGGATGTTGGGAGCGATTTCATTGTTAAGTGGATGGTTGGAGGACAGAGCCTTGAACAAGAGTCTGATTGTCTGTCATGTTTCTTGGGCACTTTGCATAAAGTGGTTCCTTCTAAGTTCTGCCTCACAGCAATCCAGACCCTTCCACTGCCTTGACTTGGGCTGCTTCCCAGCCTTTGAATCATACCACCTTCTCTCCATCTTTAGGCTGAACCTCTTGTGTTTCCAATCTGCCTACTTTGACCGGTTGACTCTTGCTATTTTATTTATGAATTTCTGATCGTTTAAAATGACACTTCTCCCAACTATCCAAAGGACATAGTAGAAGTGGTAATGGGTGGACGCTTTTTGGGAGATGGGCCAGAAACGCATGGTATTTTGGTTGCTGAAGTTAGAAGGTAAAGTGCGAACTGGGAAGCGGTACTTAAGAGCTCCAGAGTTGTAGCTGTGGACCAAGAAGCTGGGGTGGGCGCCAGACCCCAGACAAGGCTTTTACTGAGATTTTAGCGTACTGGGGAGGAAGCAGAGGCCAGCGGCTGCTAGCCTTGCGCCTGTCAGTACAGACTACAAGTCCTCAGAAGTTGTTTGTCAAGGACGACTTATTCTGTTTTCCGGGGGCAAAATAAAGCCTGGGCAGGTTGCTCAGCATCTCCAGCCAGTTCCAGATCCCGATTTGGGAAAATGCCTGCCGCAACCAGAGAAGCTGCCTGCTCCCCTCCCAATTGACCCCAGGGAACCATTTTTTTTCCCAGCCGCATGTGAGGGAAAATTGACTGCGCGCCAGTTGCCAGGGACGCTGCCGCCAGTTCGGCGCGGCTGGGGTGAAAGAGGACGCTGCGGGGAGGGGGCTGTGGCTTCTGACTGGCTGGGGCGCGAAGACTTATTTGCATAACATTCTCAGACGGCATCTGATTGGCTGAAGCTGGAGGGGCGGTGGTGGGGTGATTCTAAGGGCCCGGAGCCCTGGCCCGGGGACTTTTTCGTTCCGGAGTTACTCCGGTGGGCGTGAGTTGTTGCGCTGGCACCGGGGAGCCCAGGAGGCCCGGTTTGGGAAGTTTCGCAGGCAGGTGCATGAGCCATCTTTCTCTTAACAGTATTTAAGAAATGTGAAAGAACGGGGGCCGGAGTCAGCAACTGGAGGATCGAGAGTGACCTCGAGACTGGAGGAAGGAAGGAAACGGATCGGGGGATGGGTGGGGAGGCCCAAAGGGCGGCTTTAGGGGCTCTCTTTCAACCCAGGCCTGTGATTCCTTTGCTAGATCACTTGGATTTCGGTTTTCGGTTAGTTATTATCACACCTTGTTGGAACTGGGACGAAGACGAAACGAGGCAGGATTCCAGCATTTAATCAACTCAATCTGAATATGAAGTTTTCTTCCAGAGGGATATGTATTTAAAATATCAAGAGGGTCTGTAAGGGGGGCAAATATGTTTTAATTAATGAGAGGCTAGGTTCCTGCTAACTGGATAGGTGTTTCTCTCGAATTTTCCTCTTTGCAGCTCATTGGTTGTCAAGAGGTAAGATCAAACTGGATTGTTTTGTTCTCTCCTGCTGCCTGAGCACCAGGGGAAAGAGTCTGTGGCTCACCATAGCCCATTTCCACATTTTTAAAGCTTGTGACGTTTCACATAAACACCTCTTGGCTATGATGAGGTCCTTCACTTAGGACAATTAATCTTTAGAAAGTAGTTTAAAATTTACATAATTTTTACATCCACTGTCTTATTTAACCTTAACCAAAAATTGGGCATAGCCCCTGGGAGAAGCTCCATTTTGCTGGTAAGGAAACTGACCCTGGAAACGTTTCTAAGTCTCCATGGTGCAGATGAGAGGATCAGATTTTCTTAATGCTTCGAATTTATATAATTTTTTGCCCCTTTTTTCTTTCCACTGATCCTCCCAAAGACTGATAGGTGAGCGGGTGACATTGTCCTGGTTTTATTGATTTATGATCTGGCAGGGCTAATAAGCCCTGAAAGTGGAGGTCACCAGGCTAGACTCTGTCTCCAGAGGTTACTGACTTGGGTCCTGTAGCCCACAGCTCAGTCCTTGTGGCACCAAGTCTGATAGTTTGCTGTGGAAAAAAATTTGAATATACATCTCGAAAGTGAAAGAAAGACGGGAAGAAATAAACTCCTTTATTAGGCGCCTCCCCCTTCTTTTGGCCCTTCTTGTCCTGTGAGAAAACACTCTAGTAAAAGCACCCCTAAAAGGTTTTAGAGAAAAAGCAACTTAAAATTAGAAACTTGAGTCTTGCTAAATTATCTGCAAGACTGTTGGAGATCGGCCAGGGAAGGACATGGCAAGGGAAGTGAGATGGTAGAACAAAAACTAAAAGAAAACGGGTTGTGGTTTGGAGTCCCAAAGTGTAATTTAAGGTCCAACGCTCTTACAAGTTAAAGTCAAAGCTTTAGTACATGGCTTAGGCCCTATTAAATGACCCTGTGTTTTAAGAACTATCTTTGGAAAGGAACATTTCAATCTCCCCACCCCCTCCACCACCAAAAAATATTATTGGATACCTCCCTGCTTTTCTGTTAAATGATGAAAGACACCCAACACCGGCCGGACTACCGTCACCCTCTCCCGGCTCTTTGGCAGCCATAAGGCCACGTGGCCAGGGCTCTCCAGCATCTCTGATTAGAGGGATTTGGAAAATAGTAGGTACCTGTCACTGCTCCCCATTGCCACATCTGATCTCTTGGGAAAATGTGCGAATGGGATGGTGGGTTGCACTTCATTCCTGGCAGTAGCTGTTACAGATCCGATTGGGAAAGACCTGGCTTGGAGGGAGGCAAAAGCCTCCGAGGCTCCCCTCCCCCAGCAGCTGGCCAGGCCAGAGCCACCGCGGGAACACCATGCGTCCACGTGCACCAGGCATGCCCAGCAACCCTTCTTACGTAAGAGCCCGGAGATGGAGTTGCGGCTGCTGCTGGTCCCCCTTCCCCGACGGCTAATAATAAACCAGGATCGTAGTTTCTGGGCCGTGGTCACTATCGATTCAGGGTTGGGGGCTGTGTTTGCATTCAGGGCTTGTGCATGTCAGTCATCCCACTTTGGGAGCGTGTGCAAGGCCCACCCAAACCAACACGCCAGCCCGCCCCCGACCGGTCCGGACGCCTACATCTTCTCCCGAGCTGTGTCCGGCCCTCCCCCAGCTGTCCTGCTTGGGGCTGGCGGGGTGCGGCTGCCCCATCCCTCCTCTGCCCTGCCCTGCCCTGCCCGGCTCAGCCCGTCCCCGCCTGGCCACTGCGCCCTCCCTCCGCCCGGGTATCAGGCGAGAGGCGGAGCTGGCCCGGTGTGCCCCGCCCCCGCTCTAGAAGGGGCCAGGAGGGTGTTACTCCCGGTCATCCCGGCCCGGGCCTTTTATCTTGGCGCTGCCGGGGAGGCGGGAGGAGGAGACACCGGGGGTGGCCCTAGAGCGCCGGCGACACCTTTCCGGGGCTCTATAAATTGAGCACCTGGAATGGGTAGGGGGCCGACGCCGCCACCGCCGCCCGCAGTCACAGTCTGGCCACTGACCGCAACAGCGCCCGCAGGGAGCCGCCGCCAGCAGCGGGAACGCTGAGCTACCCTGCAGCAGGGGATCTCGAGGAGCAGCAGGAGGTGGGTGCCCCCGCCCGCCCTGTCAGCGTGGGTGCTGGGCCTCAGGCGGCTTTTCTGCGGGAGAGGGGGATGGGGAGCCCCTGCCTTCTCCCCGCGGCCTCCGCGTGCTAGGCGGTGGGACCGCCGGGCCGCGAGGGGAGCGCCCGGTGGCGGGAGCCCGCCGGCCGCCGTCCCGGGGGAGCAGGCACCGGGGAGGGCGCCGTGCGCGGGCGGGGC
>NC_043717.1:31902353-31975482 GCF_006229205.1 Suricata suricatta
GCCGGGCTGCGCGCGAGACGAGAGTTGGAGAGGGCGGAGCAGGAGCCGGGCATCCCCGCGCACCGGCTCTAGCCAGGCTCCCGGCGCGGGCCTCGGAAAGCGCGTGGAGGCGAGCAGCCCGTCGCTCCAGCCGGCCACCCCGTGCCTCGGCGGCCGCCCGGCCACCATGATGCAGATCTGCGACACCTACAACCAGAAGCACTCGCTCTTTAATGCCATGAACCGCTTCATCGGCGCGGTGAACAACATGGACCAGACGGTGATGGTGCCCAGCCTGCTGCGCGACGTGCCCCTGGCCGAGCCCGGGCTGGACAGCGATGTCGGCGTGGAGGTGGGAGGCAGTGGCGGCTGCCTGGAGGAGCGCACGCCCCCGGCCCCCGGCCCGGGCAGCGCCAATGGCAGCTTTTTCGCGCCCTCCCGGGACATGTACAGCCACTACGTGCTGCTCAAGTCCATCCGCAACGACATCGAGTGGGGGGTCCTGCACCAGCCGCCGCCGCCGGCGGCAGGGAGTGAAGAGAGCAACGCCTGGAAGTCCAAGGACATCCTGGTGGACCTGAGCCACCTGGAGGGCGCGGAAGCCGGCGAGGAGGACCTGGAACAGCAGTTCCACTACCACCTGCGCGGGCTGCACACTGTTCTCTCCAAACTCACGCGCAAAGCCAACATCCTCACCAACAGATACAAGCAGGAGATCGGCTTCAGCAATTGGGGCCACTGAGGCGGGACGCCCCCGCCTGTCCAGCACCCTTACCGGCCCCATCTCTCACCCTCTTTCCCTCAAAGCTGTTTTCTTTCTGGCTGTAGGGCGCGAAGGGCTTGGGAGGACTGCAAAGTTAGGCTGGGGGGAGGGTGCTGCGTTATGTGCAGGGGGCGCGGCGGGGCCGCCTGGAGGAAGGGGCCTCTTTGGGAAGAGAAGAGGAAGGTGGTGATGGGAGTCCGGGTTGGGGGGTCAAAGACCTTCCCATCCCCCGCCAGCGGGTTGGGGGAGACTGTGTTTTACGTTAGTGGGAATGGGACTGGGTGACGCCCTGCATTCAGCCTGTGCCTTTCTTGGAGTTTCTTTTCTGTTCTTTCTGGGGGAGACGAGTGGAGAAGGGGCCTTGCCGGGCGCGGCGCGGGGTTGCCACACTTGGGAGCGCCGCCCCAGAGCCGGGCGCTGGGGAAGGCGGGGCACGCAGCCTCGGCCCGCCCTGCCCTGCCGTTGGGCTGCTAGAGGCCGCGGCGTTGCTAGGATTGCATCAGTTTTCCTGTTTGCACTATTTCTTCAGCGGCCCTGTCTTAAAGTATTTCGACTCTCCTTGTTCTGAAACTTCGGCGATTCCATTGTGATAAGCGCACAAACAGCACTGTCTGTCGGTAACCGGTACTAGGTGATTAATGATTTTCTGTTACACTGTACAGTTGTCCTGTGGCACCCCCTGCCCCCTCGGTTCCCAGCCCTCCCCGCCCCCACCCTAGTGTGTGTTAGCTGGCACCGCGCCAGCTTGTACGAAGCTTGCCGCTCAGCCAGTGAAAATAATAATGTTATTATGAGAAAGTGGACTTATCCGAAATGGAGCCAACTGACATTCTATCCGTGTTGTACGTAGAATGATGAAGGGTTCCACTGTTGTTATATGTCTTAAATTTATTTAAAACGTTTTTTAATCCAGATGTAGACTATATTCTAAAATAAAGAAAGCAAATGTGTTAACGAAACTACAAAAGTTTGTTGCTTTTTCATCTGCCCGCCAATGGCCTTGTAGTGAAATAAAAATAAATTCAATTTATTTATTTATTTTTTTTTTAGCAAAAGTAAACTTAATTTCCTCTCTGGTATTCCAGAGTGGTGGCTAATCGGCTCTGTAAGTATTCAGTTTGGTTTGGGAAGTAGCTACCAACAAGATTCACTTCCAAGCTTTTGACTTGTAATTCAGGGCCCCGAGAGGCCCATAACACCTCAAGAAGAAGTTCATAGATATTCAAAGTATCTGGGAAGGTACATATATTTTTCAACCCCCTCGACCCGCTTTGTGCAGTGCTTAAACATTTTAAGAAGCCCAAGCGCAGACTGAAGTGTTTAGAGGCGAGTAAACTAATTTCAGAGGCAGAAATTTCACTTGGCTGCTGAGAAGTGAAAAATCAGAAAAGAAACACCAGCTCATACTCGTGCACGCACCATGCAGGTCTTTATTTACAAACTTTCCTGTCGATCTTAGGAGGTACTGAAATGTGCTGTAACTGCGCCGCGGCCTCTTTTCACTAGTTCCCAGGGCAGTGCTAAGTTTCACTACATAGTGCCCAGCAATACTTGGAGCTTTCCGATGAGCCAGCCTGCAGGCGTGGACAGCAGATCTGAGCAAGGCTGCGGGAGGGACCCTGGGGACCACCTCTTAGAAGCCATGATGATGCTTTCCTGGGATGATGCTTTGCATTTCCTTCCTTCCTTCCTTCCTTCCTTCCTTCCTTCCTTCCTTCCTTCCTTCCTTCCTTCCTTCCTTTCTTTCTTTCTTTCTTTCTTTCTTTCTTTCTTTCTTTCTTTCTTTCTTTCTTCTTCCTTTCTTTTGGGGGGATTAAGGGTCTGGGTCAACTTCAGTTTTTAATCTTGAGCCTGAATTTAAAATACATAGAATCTTGCAGTACAAACAAAACGTTTTCTGTAGTGGGGGCCGCTCAAGTCTATTATCAGCTTTCAGCAGCCTTGAAAAAATGGGAAAGTGTCAAGCCTGCCTTTGCCAGAGAAAGTTAATCATTAATATGTAAAGATACGGGGGACCAGCACCCCAGGCAAGGTATACAGCCTCTGGCTTTGTATTCCCTTGAAAATATCAAAGTGCAAAGCAACAAATAAAGGAAAGAAACTACAGAAGCCACTGGTGGAAAGAAACACCAAGACTTTGGAACCAGAAAGTGGTGTGTTCAAATCCTCCTGTTACTACTTATTAACTAGGAGTATTTAATCATCCACGCTTGTTGCCACATTTGAAATTAGGGATACTAATAACACAATGTGTACTTTGTGGAGTTGCAGTGAGGATTACGTAAGATGATATGTTGAATGCCTGGCTCGAAGTTTCTTTAGGGATGGCTGAAGGGAGACTTCCAGCTGTCTCTCTTGCTCTAAATGTAGGTTCGTGTCCCCCTGGACCCCCTCGCCTCTCCAAGAGTGTGTGAAGCATGGAGAACATACTTTGCGTCACATCCCTAAAACAGCACGTCAACTCTCCTTTCTCAGTCTCCAGGGAGAACCTGAATTCAAAGCAAAAAGGCGTAGATAATATGCCGGGATTTTAGGAGGTGCTAACTACAAGTTGTTTTCAGAATATTCTTTTGGTATATAGAACACAGATAACCAAACCAAACTGTAAGTTTTATCAATTTTAACTTTATTTTGGAAAATAGTATTTCATATAAGGGTATTTTTATACGTAAGTAGTGATTCTGCGCTAGGCATCATAACGATCACTGTTAAAGAGGATTGGGTTTTTTGTGTGTGTCTGTGAACCAGTAAGGTTTCCCAGGCTCAATAACTACTAGCCCACTGATAGTAACTACTGTTTTGTTCAAGATCAGTTGATCAGACAAAGCAAGGCCAAATCCGCAACAGATTGATCCAGTATAACTTCTCAAGCTATTTAACATTAAAGCAAACGTTTTTTTAATGTTTACTTTTTGAGTGAGAGGAAGACAGACCACGAGTGGGGGAGGGGCAGAGAGAGAGGGAGACACAGAATCGGAAGCAGGCTTCAGGCTCTGACCCGTCAGCACAGAGCCCAATGCAGGACTCGAACCCAGGAACTGTGAGATCCATGAACCTGAGCTGAAGTCGGACATTGGAGCCACCCAGGCGCCTCAACTTCTCAAGCTATTTAAATTCGGCTTGAATTCTGAGGTAAACTGATCGAGTGACTTTATTTTCAGAAGGTCTTTCCTGAGGAAGCTCCAATACTTGGTAGATTTTTTAAGTTGCAAATAACGGGTAGCAGCTCCCTCAAAGAGATCATGGATGTCTGCTAGCGCCTTCTCTGTGGCGGTTTGTGACCACAGGGAAGGCGCAGGCAGATGAACCAGGCAAAACGGACCAGCTCAGATCGGAATTGATGACACTCCAGATATTTACCTTTGACGAGATTTTTCTCCATCAAAATCTCACACCAAAGCCTTCGAGAAGGCCTGCTTTTGCCTCTAAAAAACAGCTTTCTGCTTTGCTCACGTGGGATCTTTCATGTTTTACATTTACATAGCGTTCCTTAGTGGTCTGGCCTCATTTACTCTTTCTCTGAACTTGAACCCAATTGTTGGAAAGCAGCTGGGATTATGATTGTTTGGATCAACGTGAAAACTAGCCTAGGGTCAACAATTTCTTTTTTTTTTTTTCATGTTAACACTTTATTTTATTTTTTTTCATAATATTTTATTGTCAAATTGTTTTCCATACAGAATTTCTTAAAAAACAACAGTCGTCATTTGCGCATGCCTCATCATTTCCCCTTATTTTTAGTTGCTGAGCAAAAATCATTTGGGCAATAGTGTCTCCCTGGGTCCTCCCCCTGCCTTCTCCCCTGAGTCTCTGGTTCTTGTTGCAAATTGGACACAGTTCTGGTGGATCGAGGGCTCAAATCTCACATACCTTTATTTTTACTCATATTTTTTTAATGATTTATTTATTTTTGAGGGAGACGGAGACAGTGTGAGCGGGGGAGGGGCAGAGAGAAAGGGAGACACAGAATCCAAAGCAAGCTCCAGGCTCTGCGGTATCTGCAGACCCCAATGTGGGGTTCGAACCCATGAATCGTAAGCCCAACGGACTCAGCCACCCAGGCACCCCTACATACCATTTATTTAAAAAAAGGTAACTATCTTTTTATTTGACATCTAGTACATGGATGCCAACCATTATGTCCTTGTGTGATTTATTTTGAAGAGTTTCGAATGAAATGATGACAGAAGGAAGGTTTTTCCCTAAATTTTACCTCCAACAGATAAAAATAATCTGGACCAGAAGCTCATGAAGACTTGAAACATGTGGACTATTGGAGTGGTCTCTTAAAATTAATAATTAGTCTTTTTAAAATTTCAAACTTTGTGTAGTTTCTGATCAAGGCTAAATTGCTTTAATTATCAAAATAATTTAAACTTAAAGTTATTTATTTTTTCTTGTAAGGTCAGGTCTGATTTTTTTTTTTTTTTTTTTTTTTTTTAGTAACTCGGGGAAATTTAAAGGTTGTTCCTGAGTTACTCTAAACACCTTATTACATCTCCAGTTAGTTCATTTGGAACTGTGTAGAACTTTCTGGTAAGTGGTGGAAATAATGATAGTATATTACCGGTAAGCATTTTTGTATCTGGAAGCCAATATCATCCTTTGTCTCATGCAACCAGGGCTCCTTCCCTGGGTCCCCCATTTTAGAGCGTCCCCATGTTGGTCTCTGTACGGCCTGTGACTCCCTGAGGCCAGGAGGCCTCAGAGCCAAGGGCATGCCCAGAGCTTGTGTGCTCCTCTTTCTAGACCACCTGGGGGACCTGGGGTCCCAGAGTTCCTCATCCAAATGGCCCTGAGCCCATTCCAGGGACTTCCTAGACCCTTGTCCTGAGTTTATTCTCCTGATGGTGGACATGCTTGGATGACGGACGGGGCTTGGATGCAAACTGGATGGTTCAAGGATGGAGCTGGAACGGGGAAAGATAAGGGGACGGAATGGAGACGGGAGGGCCCCCTGGGTTTCAAAGGGTTTGAAAGGCTACGGAAAGGAAATAAGATGTGAAAGCAGCTCAAGCCTTAAAATCCCTTGCAGTGTTGGCAACTGAGGATTCTAGGTTTTTCTCCATGTTGCCCACATTCCTCAGGAGTCTCCCTGCTCCATTGAAAGAATGTTATTTAATTAATGAAATGTTGGTTAAGGGAAAGGAAAAGCACATCTGTACACAGAGCTTTTCCAGCTGCTTGCTATTCAGGGCTTGAATGGTGCTGATTACAGCAAATACCCAAATGGATACGCCCTCCATACAAACCGTGAAGATTTCGCCTCTTCATATTTTCTTTCATCTGTTGTTGTTGTTGTTGTTGTTGTTGTTAATTACTGCGTTAGCTGTTTTCTCTTTAATGTCAAAAGCCTTGGTCAAGTTAAAGCAGAAAACTAATAGTTGTGCATCTGTCTAAACAAGACCCACTGAAACCACAAGTGTCTCATCAGCCCTTCCTGTTTTGGCATTCTCTGTATTCAGGGGAACGTTCTCGGGTTTTGTTTTTTTTTTTGACCTTCCAATTCTTTTTCTTATATTTGACTACTTCTTTGTCTATTGTTTCAGAATGCTTTGCCTAGCAGTTCTAAAGTACATCTGCCGGTGTGCCCTACTTCAATAAGCCCAAACTGGTAAGAATTTTGCCTGGAGAAAGTTTTTTTTGTATCATTTAGTTAAGACCAGGGTTATAGACGGCAACTTTCTGTCTGTCCTTGGATTGTCTGGAGAAAGTGCTTTCGAGCACAGTAGAGAAGACTGCGAAATTACTCGCAAAACGCGGAGCTCGGAGCCCAGCTCTTTATTTTAGCTAAATAAACAATTTTGGGGGTGGGGTGTTTTCTAGACTCTGTTTTACTTTTCAATTCCAATGTGCGCTTTTATCAACGAACGTTCAGTTAACAGGATGAAACCGAACATGATTCATTTGATGTTTTCAAAGGTAGAAACTAACTTTGTAGTTTTTTTTTTTTTTTTTTTACCTTTTGAATACCACACTGCTGAGGTAAAGAATGTTGTAGCTTGTGGGTGAGCTCAACAGGGCCAATTAAAACCTCACTGCTCTTCCACCATGTTGAAATACCTGACAGAACTTGCTGTGTCCTTGGATAATGGCATGGTTTTTTTTTTTCTTCTTAGCAGACATCTAATTGAGGAGATTTCCTGTTTGGTAGTCAAGCAAAGATGAAAACGAAAGTGCCACATTGTTGGTTGTGACCAAGGTATTTAAAATGTTCCAGTCGTTCACAATGGGATAATCATTTTAAGCCCTGCTTTTTTTTTTTTTAATGAAACATGTGCGTTGTGAAAGAACACGTGTGTGTACTATAGCAGCCAAACTATGTGTAGAATGCGGCGTGCGGTTAGTGTGCCGTGGTCATTCAAAACAAGCTGTAGTATTTCGTGACATCTAACTGACATTGCAGCCTGTAACTCATTGATGCTTTGAGGGTATAATTTAGTTTCTGTTGTGATAAGTACTTGCTGACAGTTTCCTCATAGCTTAAATGTTTGCAGGGAGAATGCCAGAAATTTAGAGATTTCCCCCAAGTGTTGGGGGCTGGGAGGAATCTTGACACTAATCTCCCATTCCAACCAGTGGGTTTGAAAGCACAGGAAAAGGCCGACTCCATGGAACCAGTTTGGCCTAAGTAGAAACAGGGAGGTGCCAAGACAAGCCTGCCGAATTGAGTCTTTCCAAATTTACCAGATCTCACCGTACCATTCCTGGGTCAGCGTGATAAGGGCAGTGATGGAGAAAGACAATGTGTGTTTCGGGTCACTACCACCCCTTGGAAGCCTGAGTGGGGAAGCAATCCTTCTCTCTTTTTAAAATTTATTTTTATTTTTATTTATTTGTGGTTCTTAAAGATTTTTAAAAACAATTTCTTTCAGTTTATTTATTCATTTTGAGAGAGGGAGAGAGAATGCGAGCAGGGGAGGGGCAGAGAGCGAGAGAAAGAGAATCCTAAACAGGCTCTGCAGGGTCCGCACAGAGCCAGATGTGGGGCTCGAACTCACGAACTGTGAGATCATGACCTGAGCCGGAGGCAAGAGTCGGACACTTAATCGACTGAGCCACCCAGGTGCCCCTCGTTTTCTTTGGATTGAAGGTTGGCACCTTTTTCTCTGACTAGAGAGGCAGCAAATATTAGGTTGAAGCATATGAAATTGTCATTTTTGCCAGTGTAAAATGGCCGAACAATCCCCCGATTCCAGCAATGAGATGCCCCTCCGTGGATGTGCTGTCACCGTTTCCTATCACCTTAGGAAACTATGGTTTGCCAACTCATGGTTGGCCTTATTTCCATCTAGAAGGAGTGGGTGGCCAAAAAAAAAAAAAAAAGAAAAGAAACAAGGTCAAGGGGGACAATTGTATAAGGGAGACAAATAGAATAAAAGAAAGAGACTTAAAATGAAGAGAAGAAATGAAAAATTGGCAGAGAAGCTGCGTTTTCTAAAAAAGGTTGCAAAGTTATTTCTGGCCCCAAATACCCTTCCATAGCCTTGCCTCCTTCTAGCAAGGGGTAGAATCTCCCTTTCCTCACCCTGAATTTGGGGGGGGTACTCTGTGGCTGCCTTGATCAAAGGTGTCTGTCACCTCCAAGGCCAGGCCCTAAAGGGCGATACGTGCTCCTCTTGTGTGAGATGCACGGATGTTTGTTGAGACGCTCAGCCTTGGAGCCCAGCTGCAGTGCCGTGAGGGAGCCCCGGCCACATGGAGAGGTCACCTGTGGGTGTTCCCGCTGACAGACTCGCTGAGGTCACAGCCAGCAGCTGGCACCTCACTGCCAACCACATGAGTGACCCTTTGATTGATTCTAGCCCCCAGCCTTTGAGCCGCTCCAGCTGATGCCAGGTGAAGCAGAGACAAGCTGCCCACATCGCGCCCTGTCCACGTCGCAGACTTGCATTGCAAAACATTTTATTTATTTTTTTATGTTTTTATTTATTTTGGAGAGAGAGAGCACAAGCAGGGGAGGGGCAGAGAGAGAGGGAGACATAGAATCGGAAGCAGGCTCCAGGCTCTGAACTGTCAACACAGAGCCTGAAGCCGGGGCTCGAACTCACGAACCGCGAGATTATGACATGAGCAGAAGTCGGACGCTTAACTGAATGAGCCACTCAGGCCCTGTGTTGCAAAATATTTTCATTCTCTGAGGCCACTAAGGGGTGTGTTACACAGCAGCAGATCCCTGGAACTGAGACCTTTATCCAAATTTCATGAGATTGTAGAACTAGGTGCAAACAATTGAAAATGGAGTGTAATTCTATAGGATGGGGGTCCATTTTACCACATTTGCCTGAGTAACAGTGTCTAACACACCTGGATCCTTTGGAAACGTTGACTTGATGGCTGGTGTGGAGAAGGATTCGAAGTGACATTTTATAGTGAAAGCTCAGCTTGCTGGGCACAGTGATGGGTCCCCAGAGATGTTTGTGTCCTCGTCACATTCAAACCTGTGAATGGGTCCCCTTACATGGTAAGGGGTGATGATGGTTGTAGCTGGAATGAAGGTGCCTAATCGCCTGACCTTCAGATGGAGAATTTATCCTGGGTCATCCAGATGGGCTCAGTGTAATCACAAAGGTCTTTAAAAATGGAAGTAGGAGGAGGAGCCTGGGTGGCTCAGTCTGTTGAGCATCTGACTTTGGCTCGGGTCATAATCTCACGTTCGTGAGTTTGAGCCCAGCGTCGGGCTCTGTGCTGACAGCTCGGAGCCTGGAGCCTGCTTTGGATCCCTCTCTCTCTCTCTCTCTCTCTCTCTCTCTCAAAAATAAATAAAACATTTAAAATATTTAAAGAAAAATGGAAGTAGGACGCCAAAGTGTCCAAGGGTCAGAGTGACCAGGCATGGAAAAGTCAAGATTTGCCCTTGCCGACTTTGAAGATGGAGAAAGGGGTCATGAGCCAGAAAAGCGCAGGCAGTCTCTAGAAGCTGGAAAAGGTAAGGAAACAGATTGTGCCGAGAGCTTCCAGAAAGCACATAGCCCTTCGAACACCTTGGTTTTAGCCCAGTGAGCCCTGTTTTAGACTTCTGACTTCCAGAACCGTTAAGACGATAATTTTGCATTGTCTCAAGTGGCTAAGTTTGTGGGAATTTGTTCCAGGAGCAATAGGAAACAGAAACTCGCAAGCCTGGAGCATGTGGCCAGAAAACAAAAAGGTTAGACTCTTGAGACTTAATGCATTCACTGCCTTGGGCTGGCTGGAATATAGAATTTTGAACACAAAAACTCGTTGAGAACAGTATTGAAAAGTTCTTTTCGCCATCTTTTGTGAAAGACACTTTATTTTTCTCTTCAGCTCTAATCTTGGAGACAGTAGCCCTGCATACATAGACCCTAGTTGTGGGCGTGGCCACCGGAGAGCTAGGAGGGCTTACTTCAAATATAGCGGCTGTCTTTATCATGGATTTTGTGGTTAAGATCTTGCGCTCCCTCTCTCCCCATTTAAAAAACAATTTTTCAAAAATGTTTATTTATTTTTGAGAGAAACAGAGCCCAAACAGGGGAGGCGCAGAGAGAGAGGAGACATGGAATTGGAAGCAAGCTCCAGGCTCTGAGCTAGCTGTCAGCACAGAGCTCGACACGGGGCTCGAACCCACGAACCGTGAGATCATGACCTGAACCAAAGCCAGATGCTCAACCGACTAAGCCACCCAGGTGGCTTTTATTTGTTTCTCGCTTCTTTCCCTTCTAGAGCTATTTTGTGATGTGTGCGAATCCTGACACGTGCACACACCGATGTTAAGTGGCACCTCAGTAAAGGTACACAGGGTTCCCATCACGCTACAGGCTTCCCCAGGCTCCTTCTGGCGCCCTCTCCTCCAGGACCCAAGCAACTGCTATGCGGATTTCTATCCTCATATGTAATTTGGCTGGTTCTTGAACTTCATATAAATTGAATCACACAATATTATATGATTGGTGATCTTTGGGGTCTGGCTTCTCTCATTCAATGTAATATTTCTGAGATTCAGCCACACTCCTGCATACATCAGTAAGCGGTTCACTTCTAGCTCATAAATGTTCGTATTTTGTTCATCTGTTTTCCTGTGAACGGACATTTAGGTTGGTTCCATTTTTAAATTTATTTATTTTAGCTTTTATTAATAAAGTTAAAAAGAACATTCTAGTTGAAGCCCTTTCTTTTGATAAATGCACAGGAATGGTATTGCTAGTTCATAAGATAGGTATATGTTTAACTTTATTTTTTTTATGTTTATTCATTTTTGAGAGAGAGGTGGGGGAGAGGTGCAGAGAGAGGGGGACACAGATTCTAATGTAGGTTCCAAGCTCAGAGCTGTCAGCACAGAGCCTTACGCAGGGCTCAGACTCATGAACTGTGAGATCATGACCTGAGTCGAAGTTGGATGCTTAACTAACTGAGCCACCCAGGAGCCTCAATTTTTTTCAAGTTTATTATTTTTTTATTATTTATTTTTATTATTATTTTTCTTTATTATTTTGAGAGAGAGAGACAGAGAGTGAGGGAGGAGCGGAGAGAGAGAGGGAGATTGAGAATTACAAACAGGCTCTGCACCACCAGCTCAGAGCCCAACGTGGGGCTCGAACTCACAAACTGTGAGATCATGACCTGAGCCTAGATCAAGAGCCGGACGCTTAACCGACTGAGCCACCCAGGTGCCCCCAGTGTATGTTGAACTTCATAAGAAACTCCCGAAGAGCTTTCCACAGTGGTTTTACCATTTACCTCCTCCCCAGCAATGAATGACAGATCCTGGTGTGCAGATCCTTCTGATTAGTGATGTCCTCACCCTGGCTGCTCATACTCCCAGTTCTGACTGCAGGATGACAAGTTAGCCCTGGGGTAGAGGATAAGATTTCCGAAGGAGAGAATCTGGATTTAGCCCCAGTTCCACCAGTTCATTCTGTCTTTCCGGGGAGCACTTAATTAGCTTCTTGGAATCTCAGAGTCTTTCCCCTTTTGCAACATGGGGTTACTACATCACTGGATTAATAGTTAATAGCAACGATTTACCACTCGGTGCACACTCAGTGCACACTTCTTTCTTCAAAGGAACTTCAGGGGGAGAAGGAAGTCACTACTACTATCACTAGTGCAAACCTCATGCATTATCTCCTGTTTCTCCTCACAAGGGCCCTACAAGGAGGGATGACTATGAGTCTCATTTTACAGAAGAGTAGATTGTCCCCAAGACTGCTTGTTGTTTCCCAATACCTGTTCTCTCCTGACTCCCCCAGTTTTACCTGGAAACATCGTTACCCCAAATAAAGCCTATAAATCTCTGCTTCCCTCGCAGCTAGGGGTGACCACGTGACACAGTTCTAACCAATGAGCTGAAAGCCTAAGTTTCACCTCGGACTTCCAGGAGGTCTCAGTAAAGGATGGGAGAGGACCTTTGTTCCTTTCTTCTTGCTGTGAAATGGACCAGCATGGGCTGGCTGGAGCTCTAGCAACCACATTGGAGAATAAATAAGGTGGCAGCACTGTGTTTAGAACCGCAGGAGAGGAGAGATAGGACCTGAGTTTCTGATGGTCATGGTTGGCCTACCTCTGAACTTTGATCTCAGAAGCCAGAAATAAGCTATCTCCTTCACGCCACTGCCATTTCTGTTGCTCGTGGCCAAATCTAATCTTCACTAATACTGAAATAAGGGCTTGAAGAATTTGTTGTAAGGAAAACCAAGTCTTCATGAGAGCACAGTGATTAAATCATATTTTGTAAAAATCTTGAATTAAGTGTTAGCTAGTTTCTTAATTAAATGGGTGGCCAGGGAAAGAATAAAAAGGAAACCTTTGAGGAGGAGAGTCTTTTCTTTTACCTGATTTATTCCTTAAGGCTTTATAAGACAATGCAACCAAACTCTAGACTATTCTGACTATTTAATCTGTGAATTTTCCCGTCCTCTTTTTCTTTTGTTTTTTTTTTTCTTCCTTCATTGCTTATTAGTATATACACTGATGAGAATTCACACTCGAAGCTTTAGATTCTTGTTAATAACTCTCACAAACACTTTGAAAGAGCATAAACTCAACCTCAAAGCAATGATTCCCGAATTGGGGCCCACAGGGAGTGAGAAGGCTGATAAAGGAGCTGGAATGGTCTCCCCTCCCCCAGGGTGATGTTGGAAGGCAGAATAAACAGGAAGTGGGCTGTGGGGAGATGACTGGCTGGGAGAGAGACTCCAAAACAGCCTGCACCTGCTCAACCCAAACTGGGAAGGATCAAAGTTCTAAAACAAAAGGCCTGATCTCTTCCTCTCTCCCTCCCCTCCTTTCTTTCCTTCTTTCTGTGTTAAGGTGTTCTGGAATCAAATGCAAGAGCTCCGATGTGGCTCCAGGAACTTCCAGTCTAACAGGAAAGAGCAAGTGTAGTAAACAATCCAGCAGCACCAAGAGAGAGAGCACGGAGTTAGGCAGGGCCCTGGGAACATGCAGGAGGAGGTTTGCATGGAAGTGGTGCTTCATTCAGTAACTATTTATTGGACACCTACTATGTGCCAGACACGGGGCTGTGTGCTAAGTGATGATAGGGAACATTCCAGAGTCCCTGCCGTCAAATAAACAGGCAAATAAACAGGCAGTTAAAGTGCAGCTTAACGTGCTGTGATGGGGGGGGCGGTGCAGGGTGCTATGCAAGTTCAGAAGAGAGGCTCTTACCCAGATCTGGGGTTGAGGACCAGTCCTTTAGACAAAGTGACCTCCATGATGAGCTCTGAGGGTTCGCCAGGGGAAAATGGGGTTGGGATGGATTCTCTGGGGCTGTCTGACTGAGATCCTTAGAGCAGGGATGGGGGAGGGTGACAGACGAGGATGCCACAAAAGCAGAAGCAATGCCAGCTCCTGGCCCAGCGATGTTGACAACAGCTATATCTCTTTTGCTATAAAGGGCATAACGTGTTTAATTGGGAAAATTGAAACAAAGTCTGTATATTACATTGTGTTGCAGAAATGTTAATTTTCAGATTCTGATTATTGCATTGCAGTTATAGGTTGTTATTCTCATTCCTAGGAAAATATACCCTGAAGTATTTAGTGGGAGAGGGGTATTGTGGTTTCAATTTACCCTCAAATGATTCAGAAAAAAGAGAGAAGTAAAATGAGATATCTGGATGAGGGGTATATGGAAAGCTTTTGAACTATTCTTGCAACCTTTCTGTAAGTTAGAAATTATCTCAGGAGCATCTGGATGGCTCAGTTGGTTAAGCGTCTGACTCTTGATTTCAGCCCAGGTCATGATCTTGCGTGTTTGTGAGATGGAGCACCATGCCCGGCTCTGCACTGACAGTCCTGCTTAGGATTGTCTCTCTCTCTCTCTTTCTGCCCCTCCCTCTCTGTTAGTCTGTCTGTCTCTCTCTCTCAAAATAAACATTTTTTAAATAAAAAGAAATGATTCCAAAACAAGGAGTAAAAAAAAAAAAACCCACGCATTAGGATTTGGACTTTATCTGAGGACAATAAAAAATGGCAGGCAGGCCCTGGGAAGGTCTTGTGCTTTCAGATGAAGCCTGGGATTGCAGCTCAGTGAATGGTTCAATCCGAGGTGGACTCATGGCCAGTTCAGAGGCTCTTGTAATAATTCAGATGACCGATGTTGGTGGCCTCCAATTAGGTGTTGGCCAAGTGGCCAAGGAGGAGAGAAGTGGGTAGACAGAAGAGATATCTAGGAAGTAGAAATCAGAGGGTGTGGTTGGAGGTTATGGAGAGGGAGGAGTCATGGGTGACCTTTGGGATTTTTTTCTGTAGTGATTAAGTGGTTCCACGTGGAATTTGTAAGATAAGCACCAGAGGCAAAGGAGCAGATTTTAGGCAGAAGACTGATTTGAGTTTTAGACCCACCTACCAAGCCAGCCACGGCCATGCCCTGTCTGAGCTGACGGCAGCGCCATCAGTTGCTCGGGCCCAAGCTTTGGAGGGACTCTTGACTCCTCTTTCTCTCATATGTCACATCCAAAAGGTCTGGAAGTCTTGTTGGCTCTGTCTTCAGAAAATACCAACTACCTGACCACTTCTCACCACCTCCACTGATGCCGTGCTGGTTCAAGCCACTGTGATGTCCCATCTGGATTCATTTGTAGCTTCTTGCCGGGTCTCTCTGCATCTACCTTCCTCTCTCTGGTAGCCAGATGGATGCTAATGAAACAGAGCTCCTATCATGCCACTCTTCTCAGCCAGCTTTGCAAGGACTCCTAGTACCTCTCAGTGTAAAAGGCAGTGTCCTTCCAAAGGCGTTTAAGGCTCTGCATGGAATGGTCTCTGGCACCAACCACTCTGATCTCCCATCACACCCTTCCCCTTGCGTGCTCTGTCCCAGTCATGCCGGCCACTTCGATTCTCCTTCAACTTGCAAGACATGTTCCACCCCTGGGACTCTTGCTCTTGCAGTCCTCTCTTCTGGAATGCTCTTTCCCCAGGTATCAGTGTAATAGAATATCTAGAAATGGCAAGATCTTAAGTAAGAGACTCATTTCTTGGTCTCGCATAAAGGAAATTCGAAGGTGAGGTATTTGGGGATGTTATTGTGACCCCATTGTAGGTGTTCTGCTGGCCTCGCTGTGAAATGCATCCACGTTCAGAGTTTCTCTTACTTTTCCATTTTCATTTTTATTTCAGCATAGGGCACTGGTAATGCGTTTTAGCCGCATGCTATTATCTAATGCGACCTGTTCCAAGAGCCCCAAGTGTGAGTGAGGCTTTACTACAGAGATGGAAAGGACTTAAAATGACAATAAATTACAGTAATATACTCTCTGACGTGTAAACTTCTTTGTGAAAGGAATGTATATATCAATTCATCTGTTTTAATAAAGCAGCAGGATCGAGGGGCTGCAAGAGTTAAAAAAGAATTGAAACAGCAGGAGATCACTTCCCAGAATTTGACATGTTCACAAATGTCTTTTAAAAATCAAGGTAGGCAAAATATATGTATTATAGTATCTCCCATAGAGAAAAGGCCTTCAGGGATATGCAATATTCTCCCGACTGCTGGTGGTCTCTGCAGGAGTGACAGGAGGAAGTTTATTTTTGTGTGATCTCCTTTTAAAATGATTGGTTTGCTTAGCTTTTTTTTTAGTGTACATAAAACCCCACCCCCAAACCCAAGGCAGAACAGACAGCCAAGGGTGATGTGTATTACTCAGGGAGGAGGCTGCTAACGCGTGAATAGTCCCGTGTGCCCTGAGTGACGCAGCTGTGGCACCACAATGGTGGCACACGTGTCAAAGGTGGGGGGAGCCCCTACTTACACCAACTCCTTGATTACCAAGAAATTCTGTTCTAACTTCCTACAAACAAAAGTTCCTTCAGGGGAAGTGCGGTGCGGTTGAGTAGTTTCCTATTCGTTTGTAAGAGTCTTGGCCAAGCAGGAGGCCCCTTGGGTTGCTCCGGTTTAGAAACCCAGGGCACAATAATCAAACCATAGTGAACGCAAATGATTTGTTGTAACATTTCCAAGTCCCGTCAAGATGTACCATGCCAATTTGGGGGGAAGGTTGGGGAAAGGATAGGGGTTTTTTAGTTGCAGAACACTGGGAAATGGAGACTGTTCCAAACCCTTCAGCCAGTAGTGATAGGGACATTCAGCCATTTAAATGTGTGTTGCATTGGTAGCAAAAGAGGAAAGTGGGGCACGGGGCTTGGATGCTTAACGGTAGAGAAATGGCACCAACGAAGATGAGATCATAACGGGCATGGAAGGCACCTCTGATGATGGTAAGGAGACCATGAGGAGCACGGCACAGCTGCGCAGGACAAGCCTGCTATTGAGGAGAGGGTAGGAGTCCAAGTGCAAGGTCAGAGCCAAGGTCTATGAGAAGACGGGTCAGCAGGAGTCGATCTCAACACTTCCCTCTAGAAAACGTGTCTCAGAAAGGTAGAAATAAACATCTTGATATGGACGTTTTGTAAGACCAGATGCATTCCCACCTCAGGAAGCTAATTTCTTCTCCAAAGACGTCTCTGTGAATCTAACTCTCTAATATAATGTCTGGTAGGGATCCTAGCCTTTTCTCCATAAAGGTCAATTTCTTACCAATGATTCTTCTCTCCTGGAAGCACCCAATCATTTGAAATGTGTTACAGAGATCTGATGACTATTCCAAGATAAAATAATTATCTACATTGTTGATTTACACGTTTTGCCACAAGAAGCCATTTCTTCATTCAATGGAGAAAATAATCCTATTTATTTATGTTGGAAATTCCCTTTCCGAGGTGAGCCTATGACTCCGTGCGATCATGGACACCGTGTGTTGACAGTTCATGGCATCAGGGACGGCACTGTTATATCAGAAAGCGGCCCTGTGGGTGAGATTTACTTCTTGGCTCAGGTGATAATGTCACCTTTATATCAGCAGGCAGGGCAATCTGTTAATTTGGGTCATTTTCAGGATTACAATGATCTGTGCTCATTCTGAACATTATGGTTTTCAAAATACGGTTCATTCACATGTGTTTGCACCTATTAGAGTTTAATTCTTTTCAACTTGAAAAGACAATGTCTCTTGTTTTTAAACCATGTAGATTAAAATGTGGAGAAATAGCCACTGTGATATTCAAATCAGACTTTTGAATCACCTAAGGCAAAGAAGTCACGGTTCCATTTTCAGGGCAAATGCAGTTTGCAGACATTATTGTTTCTTTGCATTTGTCCCTAGGGTGAATTAGGGCGTCTTACAGAAACTTCTCCCCAAGAGAGATACTGGAGTTCACACCATTAGGCTGACTTCAGAAATGTGCCCTCCATCAGGTGTTTCCCCAGTTGAAAAGCCAATAACTTTATAACGTTCAATCTGAGTAAGGGCTGTACCTCGTGGAGGGATAGAATGGGAAGAGATGTGTAAAGAAAAATACTGAAAACCCAGAGATAAAGAGAGTGAAGTAATGCACAGAGAAGTTGCCAAAATGGTAATCCTGAGTATATGAGAAGGAAGCACCCAAGAGATGACCTTATTTGCCCCTTAAAACAGTGGTGAGGTGTCTTGCTAGAAACCCGCTCGGACTTCCTGCTTCTCAGGATACTTATGGAGTAAGATGGCATTTCTTCCCTTCCAGGTTAACTCCATTTGTACACACTGTTTTTCCCAAGGCGATTTCTTTCCATTTAAATAACCCAGGCTGCCTTTAGAAAGCCTTGCATGAGAATTAACTTGCATAAGATCCTTAACCACTCAGTAAACATTAAAGTGTCATGTGAATGCTTAATCTTACAACAGGGGGACGTAAATCTACCTGAAAATAAAGATGTAAAAGGCAATGCTAAATTTCCATCAGATTGTAACTAAAAAGAAATTAATGAAGACATTTTAGTATTATAATTCCTGTAAGGCAAGCAGTAACTCTACAGAAGACTTTGCTCCCCCCACCCCGGTTACTTTGAAGTGAGTGAAAATGTTCCGATGAAACAGTTGTTTATACAAATATCTGTGCTCTGTGATTTATGTGTATATTGAAAACCAGACGATGGAATTCCTGAAAGATGAGAGCTGAAATGAACCTTTGAAATCTATCTAGTATTATTTCCCATTAACTAGTCTGTGACTTGGGCAGGATTTGAATTTAGGTCTCTCAACTTCTAGATGGTTGGTCCTTTCATCAGGCTGAGTTCTTTATTGTCCCTCTTTAAATTATGTAATTTGTGAGAAAATTAATAATTTTATCAATGCCCTTTTAAGGTTTTATCTTTGGATCTGAATTTCTTTTTTTTTATTTTTTTTAACATTGATTTATTTTTGAGAGACAGAGAGACACAGATCATGAGCAGGGAAGGGGCAGAGAGAGAGGGACACACAGAATTGGAAGCAGGCTCCAGGCTCTGAGCTAGCTGTCAGCACAGAGCCTGACACAGGGCTTGAACCCACGAACTGTGAGATCATGACCTGGGCCGAAGTGGGACGCTCAACCGACTGAGCCACCCAGGCGCCCCTGGATCTGAATTTCTAAAATTTGGGAGAGAGCGCTTACTAGCCTCAATGGGAAATCAGGGGAAAGGATCATCTCAAAATGCATATTATAAATCATTTTTAAGCCTAATAAATAGCTCTCTCTGCCTCAAACATGGGTCAAGAATGCTTATTATAGCAAAGTAAGTCTTCACTTTGAACCTTGAGAAGATTTCATTTTTATTTATGAATTTTGTAAACTTTTTCTTCCGTGATGGTCATGTTGAGTCCCTGTTTAAATCAAAGACTAAACCCCCAAACTCACTGTAGGAAAATAAATGTTCCAAGTTTTGGTTGTACAACTTTAAGGAAAATCTAAAGTCCTTTTTTGTTGTTGTCTCATTCAGATCATAATAAATATTTCATTCCCAATCTAATGGATTTGGCTTGGAGGTACCTTACATAGCCATATTGTGATGTTAGGGTTTGGTTTGTTTTAAAAATTTATAGCAATTCCAAGCAGAAGTTAGATCTGTTCTCACAACTGCCAATACCGCAGGCCATTTTCTATAAACATCTTCTCAAAGAAAAAAAAATCAAACGCACATTACCCGAAGAACCAGGGACACAGCTGTTTCTGGTTCTGATCTTAAGAGACATCAACTTTTGCTTGGCCGAGTGCAAGTGAGAAGGAATTGATGAAGTCTGATCATCTATTCCAAGGAATTCTGCCTGGAGATGGAAAAAATGGAGGAGGATGTCTCTGACATCACTTACTTATTTAATTCAAAACTTATTTCTGAGCTGAGATGAGAAAGCAGAAGCAGTGAGAGAATCCATATAGTCCCAAATAAGATGAAGAACCATTTATTTTGTCTTCCTTACTTTGAAAATATAAGCCCTTGGAGTTAAATGTGTACTTACCATATGACCTAGCAATTCCTTTCTTAGGTATTCATCCCAAGAGAACTAAAAACATATGTCCACACAAAGACTTCTACACAGTTTTTCTTTCACTCTGACACTCCCAAACTGGAGCCAACCCAGGTGCCCGGTGATATGGAATAGCCATGCAATGGAATACTGTTCGCTAAAAAGGAACAAACTACCGAGACATAAAACAACATGGACGAATCTCAACATTCTGCTGAGTGAAGGAAGCCAGACACGAAGGAGAAATAATGTATTATTCTATCCATATGAAGTTCCAGAAAAAACAAAACTACTCTATGGTAGAAAAACATCAGGAGAGTTGTTTCCAGGAACAGGTCGTGGAATATTGACTGCAAAGCAGCACAAGAGACTTTGGGGGTACAACCATGTCTTGATTGGAAACAGTGGGTACAATCTCATTGCTACTGATGGTTTGGGCTGGATAATTCTCCCTTAAGGAGGGCTGTGTTATGCATTATAAAATATTCAGCCATGTCCTTGGCCTTCATCCACCAGATGCCGGTAACACCTCCCCTTATCTCAGAAATGACAATCGAAAATGTCTCCAGACATTGCTGAACATGTCCTGGGTGACAAAGTCACTCCTGTTTGAGAACCACTGGTGTGGTTTATCCATCATTATCAAACTATATGCTTAACATGGGCACGCTCATTTTATTGTATATAAATTATACCTCAGCGAGGTAACTAAAACTAAGCCCATTGGGGGAAAACAGAGTCACTTGACGATGGAGAAACCTCACAAGCTCTACCTCAGCGAGGCGATCAAGGTCAACATCAACAGTGAAAAGTCATGCTGACAGCATGTACCCTGGATAAGATGTATGAGAATTGCACTTTACCTCTGTGGCCTTCCTTCTACAAATACATAACCCTACTCTAATCATGAGAAAAACATCGGACAAATTCCAGTAGAAGGGCAAAACTCCTGAAAACTCTCAAAAACAAGAAAAGTCTGACAAACTATCACGGCCAAAAGGAACCTAAGGAGGCCGAACAACTGATGTAATGTAGGATCCTGGATGCGAACCCGCAACTGAGAAAGAACAGTAGGTAAAACAGAAATCTGAATGAAGTTGGGACTTCAATTAATGATGATCATATATTGATCTTGGTTCATCAACTGTGACAAATGTGCCACATTAATGTAAGATCTTAATAATAAGGCAATCTGTGTGTGAGGTGTATCGGAACTCTCTACCATCTATGCAGTTTTTTTCTGTAAACCTAAAACTTTTCTAAGATAAAGTGTTTGTTAAAAAAAAGAAATAAGCCGTCTATGCTGACAGCTAGCTCAGAGCCTGGAGCCTGCTTCAGGTTCTGTGTCTCCTTCTCTTTCTGCCCCTCCCCCTCTCATGCTCTGTCTCTCTCTGTATCAAAAATAAATAAAACATTAAAAAATAATTAAAAAAAATAAGCCCTTTTGGGGCACCTGGGTGGCTCAGTCGGTTAAGCGTCTGACTCTTGGTTTTGGCTCAGGTCATGATCTCACTGTTCGTGAGGTCCAGCCTGATGTCAGATTCTGTGCTGTCAGTGGGGAGCTTGCTTGGGATTCTCTCTCTCTCTCTCTCTCTCTCTCTCTCAATAAAAAAAAATCCCTTTTAGTATCAACACTAAATTTATAGAGCATTCAGAAATTTACTGACTTAGATTTTTTATTGCTTATTTTGTTGGTTTAGTTTGTTGCCCAGGACATTTTACTGCCATTGTGAGCTATTTTGAGATTTCTGACCTCATAAATGAGAACTTAAAGTCTGTTCAGGACATACTGGGGCTAAATAAGATTTAATTAAATTTGATAAAATTTTTTTTGAGCACTTACTAAGTCAATACCACACATTGACTTAGTCACCGGGGGCGTGAAGATGGATACGATATGGTCCCTGTTTTCCAGGGGCTCAGTGTCTCGAAGGAGGGCACCATCTGGTGTAATGGTGGACTTATTTACTACAGGAACATCCAGGTGGAAAATATTATTTTATGTGAGAGCCTTTTCCTCTTCCACAAAACAGATTGTAGTGATTCTGGCCTAGGGAGGGCCCACGTCTGGATTTAGGTTGTAAAAGGGCTATTTTGAATAAGGGAAATAAGGTCGATGGGAGGTAGGAGTATGTCATCAATATGTCCCCACTGTCATTATTATTCTTGCAGTGTTGGCCAGTGGGGGCAGTTGGGAGAGTTTTGTGAGCTATGATACTTGCTTTCTGTATTAACAGCAGAAGAACAATTGCATATTGCCAAATGAGCTTTGCTGCCTGATCATGGGCTGACCTCCAAGTGTTCCTAGGGCTGTGTTTATTCCCAAGTCTCCGCATCTGGACAGATCTATGGAAAGTTCAGGCCAGGTGTTGGATAAGTCACTGCGCCTTCTTGCATCTCCAGTTCCTTATCTGCAAAGAAAAGGAAACTTCAGGCTTCATGGAGTGGTTGGGGTAGGGCAAAGGAGAATTGTTTAATATAAAAAAAAATTGTTGGTGCTTTTTACTATCCAGAGCTCTATCTCAATCTGAGACTACCATGGATACTTTTATCCTGGGCTCCTTTGCATTTTGAGAAAATTACCTATAACATAAGGGAGATGATGTAGCATGGTGATTAAGAACATGGACTTTAGGGGCGCCTGGGTGACTCAGTTGGTTGAATGTCTGACTCTTGATTTCAGCTCAGGTCATGATCCCAGGGTCATGGGATCAAGCCCCCCCATTGCGCTCTACCCTGAGCATTGAGCCTACTTAAGATTCTCTCTCTCTCTCTCTCTCTCTCTCTCTCTGCCCCTCTTGCCCTTTTACCCGCTCACATATGCCATCTCTCCTCTCTCTCTCTTTCAAAAAATATAACACAGATTTTGAAGTCAGCGAGATCCTGGATTTAAATCTCAGCTTGGCTGTTTGCCAGCTGCACGGATAGAAGGTGCGCTTCCTTTTCATGCCCCAGTGTGGATTAGATGAAATCATGTACAGTTAAGTGCCGAGGATCGTGCCTGGTGGGCAGCAGCCCCACGTGACAATGAAAGTTATTCGATTTTGTTTCTTCACCTACATTCTGAATATAAACTCCACGAAGGCAGGAATTTTTTTATTTTTATTTTTATTTCATTCACGGATGTGTTCTAAGCACCTAAAACAGCAGCTAGCATATGGAAGGCATAATAAATAGTCGTTAAATGAATGAATGAAACTGTGGGCTTTACTTCAAGGCCCTGTCTGCCACACACACTACGGAAGTCACTCTGGTGGGGACAGAAGCCTCTGGGCTCTCGGATAGCTGTGTCATTTGTTAATATACCAATACTCCTATTGCCTCAGGCAGGCTAGTAAGCCATTCAAGCTTCCCAGGAGGTGTGAACCAAAGATGGCCACAAGTTTTCCTCCCATATAGAGATGGGGTCCATGTCCCCTCCCCTTGAATCTCGACAGGCTCCGTGACTGCTTTGACCAATAGAATATAGCAGCCGTGAGGTTGTGCCGGCTTTCAGGCCCATGCTGTGGGAAGAGGTAGCCTCCATGTTGTGTCTCTTGGAAGGTAGCTAGCCATGGAAGAAGTTTCCAGCTATGGAGAAAGAAACTCTAAACGGTATGAATGAAACTTGGAGTCAGAGAAGCCAGTTAGTGGTTTTCATCCTCCCCTCCCCTTACCCCCAGAAATGAAACTGGCAACCTGCTCACTTTGAGCAGAGAAGAGAGGGAAGCAATTTGCCACATCAGTAATCCCAAAGATCCCTCTTCGGGGGGACATTACGAAAATGATGTGCCCACAAGATTACCGTAATACCTTTAATGGCCAGTGTGGTAGTCAGCCACCAAGATACCCCAGTGATGCTCATCTCTTGGTGTTCACATCTTTGTGTAGTCTTTTTCCAAGTGAATAGGGCTGACCTGAGTAACTATTCAGATAGTGTGGGAATGATGGAGTAGCATTGCTGAAGCTAGATATAAACTTCCATCTTGATTCTCTTGGATTGCTTGTTTGGCGGACGGGGTGGGTAGTGAGCTGCCGTGTGGTGAAGACACTCAAGCAGTCCTATAGAGAGGTGCATGTGGTGAAGAACTGAGGTTTCCTACATCAAGCAGATGCCACTGTGTAAGTGAGTCATCTTGGCCGTGGATTGATCCCCCATCTTTCTTCAAGCCCACAGACGAATGCAAGACCCCAAATAACTTCATCAAGCTGCTTCCAGATTTCTAACCCACAGAAACTGTTAGATAATAAACGTGAGTCTAAAGTTTTGGGAGTAACGTGATAGAGAGTGATAGATAACGTAGCCACTATACCAGTCCGTACTGTCTTTATTTTGGTTTCTTTGCTAGGTTGTTTCTATGTTTGCTCAGGTGTAGCTTATATTTGGAACTGAAAGCTTTAACAACAAAATTGTTTTCTAGCTCTCTAGTGTCTCAGGAAACTAGATCCTGCTTTTGTGATATTCTGTGCTTCCTTTAATGGTAAGTAGACCCCACCTTGTCATGTGCCTTCCAAAAGCCAGGCTCTTAGAGGTGGTGACGCTTATAAACCAGCCCAAAGTTGTCTAATGGACCCATATTACTAATATTCCTTTTTCAGCCTTATGCAACTCTTATTTAAAAAAAATAGCATTATTTGTATGGGGAAATTCAGGCTGAGGCCCAACTAGGGCCATATCATCAGGGCGTATATGTCCCTAGATCACGCATGCACAGACCTATGAAGAAAAGGAATGATAGAGGAATAAGAAAAGTAGAGGCTCTTATCTTTAACCAGTAGAAGAAGAAACTCCTAATACTGTCACTTGGACTGTCCTTTTCCTGCCTTCTTCTCAAACAGTCTGTTGATAGCCACACCAGGAACTTCTCACCCAGGCTTTCCTAGAAGATACTTTTCTAGATGAGTGCTTCTCCAAGGGCTTAGAATTAATTGATCAGAGCAGGGGGTAGTTGTCTACACGGTAGGGAGGAGGCTTTTCATGTGGCCTTCCTTACTCCCCACAGTCTGCCTGCTGTGCTTTCAGGAGGTGGTGACAGCCTCAGTATGAAGCGATTAGAGAGTGGGTGAATAGGACCCCCCAAAACTTCTGCTCCCCACCTCAGCAGGGGGAGACAAAAAAGAATCGACTCTGATAAGGCAGAGAGTAATTTCAGAAAGTCCCAAGACTTCCTGTCAGCTGGGGCCGGGGAACCCAAGAACGGGTTTCTGAGCTAGGAATGTGTTAGTATCGCTCCCTGGGAATTTTAGGGGGAGATTTAGCAACGGACTCACCTGACTGGTCTATATTTCTTCTCCTATAAGTAAGACACTGGATCATATGACTTCAAAACTATTTTAGTCCAACTCTAAGTTTCCGTGAAGAGTCTCCCCGTCGTAGTTGGTCATCTAGAAAGTATACTGCTTTCTCATTTGGATGAGAACCTGGGAGACTTTATTTTTATTTTTGTCTCGTGTGGCTGTTGTTGTAGTAATGCAAGTCGATTCTCTTGTTCTACATCTTCTTTCTCATCGTACAATTTCATAAAGCAGGTTCATTCCTAATCTGAATATCTTATGAATATGTAGAGAAAAATAGTTAATTACATTTGCATCAAAATAAGTTCAGTAAAGCTGAGCGGGAACAGCAGTAGAGGTAAAAGTTGCTACAATTCATGGACTAGGAACAGGATGAAGAGGGAGATAATTTATAGCCAACTGGCAGCTGGAAGGATAGTGAATTGATAAGGCCACAGTCGCAGACCTTTAATTGATGGCTTTACCATCTGTAGAGAAACCATGTGTAAATAAGAACGAGTAGTTTGGGCACAGAACTCAACGTGACTCTGCGATTGAGTCACAGAAAAAGTAATGGCCAAAAAAAAATAAAGTCAATTTAATCCTCATAGTTTATGTTGCTCGGTCTCCTACTAGTTGAGCATGTTTTCTCTGCCACAGCTTAATGAATACCTTATTTATATGATGCAACTAGAGACGCTTCTACAACAACTCGATAACAACAGGACCACAAACCGTCACCTAACAATTATCCTTTGCTGTCATGTTCTGGTCAAGTCTCTCAAGCAAGCAAGGACACAACAACCATAAAGATGATCTGTATGTATCTGTGTGAACTTGACTTCTGCTCTGTGTCCATGCTTCTTTAGCTTGGGCTGTATTCAGGGTGCAGGTGTCGAAGGCCCTGTATTTTCAGAAGTCTCCCGTGGGGTGTGTCTGCGATGATTCAGACTGAGGATTTTGGTCTGCTTTATTTGGCCCTGTGGGGAAGGTCACCACATGGATCTCTGACACGTGATGACTACAGAGGGTTGAGCATTTTCACAAGCACTTGCAGGTGCTTGCTGGTTGTAAGGAATGGAGAGGAGGCATATTTGGTGACATCTGTGCGGCAAGGCAGATGTTATACAGAAAATCCACCTTGATCCCCCATCTGATGCTGTGCTCAGGGATAAAGATAGCGGGGCGCCTGAGTGGCTCAGTTGGTTAAGCATCCGGTTTCAGCTCAGGTCATGATCTCACGGTTTGTGGGTTCGAGCCCTGCATCAGGCTCTGTACTGACAGCTCAGAGCCTGGAGCCTGCTTCTGATTCTGTGTCTCCCTCTCTCTCTGACCCTCCCCTGCTCACACTGTCTCTCTCTCTCAAAACTAAATAAAACATTAAAACAATTTTTAAAAAGAGAGAGATAAAGATAGAGAAATGAAAACAAAGAAACCCACATTACTTTGGGACCCCCGCAAAGCAAGTACGGTTGTGTTCCTATGACCGGACTCCAGAGCAAGCAAGGGGTCTTTACTGTTGTAGAAACCTATGTTAATCTGTGGGGCGTTCATGCCTCTCCCATGTTTTTTTCTTAACGGCATTTCTGTTTTTCTCTTTTTAAAAAGGAACTTATTAATCATAGTAGAAAAGTAGGAAACAGATCAAAATCACAAACTAGAAAATAATAGTTCCTCAGAGTGCATCCCTTCAGAAATAACCACAGCTAACATTTGGTGCATTTCATGAAAACTTTTTTTCCAGCATGTGTGTGTGAGCGCGTGCACACGCATTACAAAATTAAGATGAAATATGTACGATTTTCTCTCTTGTCCTCACTCAACATTAAATTTTTACCCTCTCACTAAAATTTAATTTGAATGCATAATATTCCATGGTATAGAGATGCCGTGTAAGTGCCAGGGGGTCAAACAGATCCCAATTCTGGTCCTGATTCCCTCAGCGTCCAGTTCTGTGAATGGGCAAATGACCTCAGTTTCATCATGTATAAAATGGGGAGAACATGAGCTACTTCATATGGTTTCTGAAAGGGTTATCGTTGCTCATTTGTTGGAAATGTTGATGGTTCCCAATATTTTTGCTTTTTATAGTGTTGCCACATTTTCCTATATCCAAAGTGATTTCCTTAGGATAATTCCTAGGTATGGGATAAAGGGCAGAAACATTTTAACGGCTTGATTTGAATGCCTCTGTGGACCAGTTGTATCCATTTGTGCCCAGACTGGCGTTGCCTAACGCCTGTTTTCTGGTTCCACCCTTGAGATCACAATATGCTGTCTTTTGTAAGTGCACTAAGGTAATAAGCAAATAGTGATATTTCATTTAAATATGAATTTTGTTGGTTGCCTAGTGGCATTTAATATTTTTCATACATTTGTCTTTTATGAATTGTCTGCCCTTCAATCAATACATATTATCACATGCCACTTTTGTGCCAGACACTGCTAGATGTATCCCGGGAACACATATGTGTCGAGACAGACATGATCCAAACTCTGATAACACAGCATCTGTTGAAGGTGCCCCTCATGTCAGGCACTAGACTAAATGCTTACCTTGCGAACGTGAAGCACTGTAGTTTCCTGGCTAATAGCCTCCTTTGGCTAATCCAACGCCTGTTTTGGCACTTCCTGATTAGGGCCACATTCTTCAGAGTTGAGGATGCTATGTTTATATGTTCTGGATAAGTAAACTGCTGTGATATGACGTGAAACAGGCATGGGTGGATGGACTCACTGCAAAAGGCACAAGGAAGATTGTATAGTGATAAGTTAATAACACTTAGCTGGCCAGAAGAAGCTAAAGAATATATAAACCACATAAACCAAACTACACAATTTTTGAATGTGTGAAGCTGACATACTTGATCAAATTAAGGTAGCGATCTTTAAATCCTAAGGCTGAAGAGTCTGTCCTACATTTGGCAACTCAAGTGGAGGCACCATGTGGTAGCCGTCAGCCCGCCCACCCAGACACCCGTTTGTCCAGTTATATCCTATACTAGAAGATCAGCTTTGCTTTGACAACTGTATGGTGGCAGCTTTCTCACCTGTGGAGGTGAACTAGAACAGCCCAAAGGGAGGCGCAGGTGAAAAGGTTTCTTCTGGGGTGCGTGGGTGGCTCAGTCGGTTGAGCCTCCCACTCTTGATCTCGGCTCAGGTCATGATCTCACGGTTTGTGGGATCGAGCCCCACATCAGGCTTGGTGCTGACAGCACGGAACCTGCTTGGGATTCTCTCTCTCCCCCTCTCTCTGCCCCTCCCCGGCTCACACATTCTCTCTCAAAATAAATAATTAAACTTGAAAAAAGTTTCCCCTTCCTTCCAATGGTAGGGGTAGGAGTCCCCAACATCTTACAACGCTTTCGGTGTGGGGCGGGGTGTGTGTGTGTGTTTACATCCCCTTCTGGTATGCCGTCATCCTCCAATTTAGCAGGGTATTATTTATTAGCCCCTGCTTATGGTCATTCTGCCAAATCATATTGTCATGGCAACTTACAGCATTCAAATAATGTTCACATGTATTGTCCCAATGATTCTGGGAGGTGTCAAAAGCTAGCTCCCCAAATATCACCCACATGTGATAAGGCAAAGCTGAGCTTCTTGCTTTGGCCCTGTCTCAGTGGGATGAGGGGCAGGTCAGAGTTCACTGAAAATGGATGTCTGGTTTAAGGCAAGTCTTTCAATGCAGGGGTCTTGGTTAGGATTGGGTTAGAATCACCATATACATTCAGGATCGGTGAAGACAGCAGGATGAGGACATTGAGGTGAGGGATTCAGAGAATACCAGGGTGCAAATTGCCCAATGATGCTTTCCATTGAAGAGTTGATGCTCTGTTGACAAGATCCTATAATAAACACTCAAAACGTTTGCTTGGGCAGGGCAGTAATACTAAGGAAGACAGTGGACTAGCAAAGTCATATTAGCATAGACAGTAAGGTGTGGTTTGGGCTCTCAGTGTCCGGTATGACCGTGAGGTTAACAGTTTTGGTTCTCAGAGGAAACCTATTCACCTGTCTATTTTTATAGGTGAGGAAACTGAGGAACAGGAAGGTTTAGTGGCTTTCCAAGGTCACAGATCTTATTAGTTTCAGAGAGAGAACTACCCCTGTGCTTTTTTCCATCTTGTCCATTAAGACCTGTTCCTCAAGCTGTTTGCCTTGCTTTTTGCCTCAAGTCTCGCTGGGCATCGATCAGGTGCTACTGCAAAAGGAAGTTTGAAATTGATTTTAGGGTTTAAGCCTCATCATTTTACAAATGATAAATACTTTGATAACATACTTTGCTGAGAATGGGTTTGTCCGATGAGTCTAAATGCACTCCACTCTCCATGTTTCAAAGATAATTCATGGAAAAACCATAGGGAATTGTGTCCTTACCAGAAGTTTGATGCGACATGTTAATCATTTACAAGGCACTGGCTGCTGTATGAATAGTATGCGGGAGGCCGAAGTCCTTTATTGTGTTTTCATAGGGATTTCTTTAAGTGGGAAGGAAGGAAGAAGAGAAAGAGGCAAAAATTGAGAGAGTGTCCTATTCTCTCTCTCTCTCTCTCTCTCTCTCGCTCATTCATACTATGTACATATAGATTCCCTTTCGTTTACTTCATTGCCCTGGCTCCTCTGCCTTCCTAACAAACACTCCACCTTACCCCCGCCTCCCATGTGGTTCAGCTGCTTCTGTGGATCTATCCCATGAAGCACAAATGTCCCCAAAGCAAAATGACTGGAGGAGAACAGAGCGCTGAGGTGCTATGGGGAAGCCTGCTAGTGGGAATTCAAGTCTGAGTGGGGCAAATGAGATACAGATTATTATTCTGTATGTCCACTAGAATGGAAGCTTCAGACGTGCAGAGGTATAATCACTTCAAGATTGAGTCACCAGGGTGAAAAGCATTCAATGTGCACTTGAAAAACATCTGTTGAATGAACAAATGAACCAACAAGTGGCCACTTACTACCATTTTCCTTCTGAGCAAAACTCACAATGCAATTCAAGCTGACATTTTTGGCTTTTGAACTCCAGTCCTGGACGCGAGAGTTAAAATATATCCTAATGCAAACCATAAGAGGCTCTTGACGACAGAGAACAAAGTGAGGATTGATGGAGAGACGTGGGCAGGGGATGGGCTAAATGGGTGATGGGGATTAAGGAGGGCACTTGTGATGAGCACTGGGTGTCGTATGTAAGTGATGAGTCACTAGGCTGTACACCCAAAAGCAATTTTACCATAGATATTAACTAACTGAAATTGAAGTAAAAACTTGAAGTTAAGAAAAAGGAGGAGCTTATCCTAATGGCAGCGGTGTGTGAATCAGGCCCCAGGTAGGCAAACAGCACCAGGGTTTGGTGAGGTGTCTGTTGTGCTGCTCCTTCCAGGTCCTTATCCAGGTGCGGGTGGAGACGGGGTGAGGGAAACAGGTGCTCCAAGATGAGGAGTCCTGGAAGAGCACCAGAATGAATGCCTCAGCCGAGGCTGGAGGGACACATGTAGAGGTGGGGTGACACAGGGGAAGCAGAGCTACTTCGATTGGAAACTGAGTGGATTTTTGACAGGTTAGCTGCTTCTAAGGTTTTCTGTGACTCATGCTCTAATGTTATTCTCCATGAAATAACTTGGAATAAATCCCTGAAGTCCCAGGGCCCTTCCAACAGCCGATCAGATCTGGAGAGGGGACACTGCCTCCCGGGGAAGTGTGTTATTAACTATGGTAGAACATTTTGAACTATTTTCTGTAATTCTTACAACTCAGAGCAGGGTGGCGTGTAGACAGATTTCTCACTAGAGGAAAAACTCCTACCCCTTAAAGCCCTAGGGAGATCAGTTGTAAGCACAGTACAGCCAACGCTTTTTGTTTTAAAAACTCATCTGAAGCTGGGGCGCCTGGGTGGCTCAGTCGGTTGAGCATCTGACTTGAGCTCAGGTCAGGATCTCCTGGCTCGTGAGTTCGAGCCCTGTGTCAGGCTCTGTGTTGACAGTGGCTGCTTCGGATTCTCTGTCTCTCTCTCTCTCTCTGCCCCTCCCCCACTTGTGATCCGTCTCTCTCTCTCTCTCTCTCAAAAATAAATAAACATTAAAAAGTTAAAAAGTTCATCTGAAGATACTTGTAGAAATATTATAGACTTCATTAAAAATTATGAGCCCCTCAAGCAATCTAACAAATATTTCAAAATTTTCCAAGTAGGATGTTATCAATTTTGATATATATGTTTTGATATCCTTACCTGTATATATATATATATGTGTGTGTGTGTGTGTGTGTGTGTGTGTGTGTGTGTGTTGTTCTAAAGACAATCTTGCTTTTTGTCTGCTACATGGAAGAGCAATTTTCTGGTTGGTTGTAAATTCTACTTATCTTTTGAATTAAATATTTATTAATTGAAGGGCACATCACTCAGAGTGTAAGTGAGAGTATGTGTTGAGTCTAGTTAATTTGAATACTTCTGGGGCACCAAATGAAATACGAAATGCAAATATACGCAAAATACAAATACATGAAAAAGCTGATAAAATTGCTAATTGCCTTTTTAAAAAAGCTTCTGTGTGGCAAGTGTATGTAAGAAAATATTGCTACTAGCTACAAAGTTTATTTCAGACTTGATGTGAACAAACTAGGGATGTAACCTGTCACATATATGCACGAAAAATTGGATTTCTGTAGGCAATGACTGTGATGAGCCTTTTTTAAACCTGGCTCTCTGGCATTGTACTTATATATAATTAAAAAGTTAACCCTTTTCGTTTCCTTTGTAAAGTGTCCCAAGATTGACAGAATAATGGAATGGCCAGTAGAATAGCATGATTTAAGCATGATTAGCACCCTTTGGTAGTCATGATGTCTTTGCGGGCAACGTAGAGAAGGAAAGGACAGATGAGTCTTGGTTGGGGAGTTCCAAGGTAACCTGAACATTAATAAAAATTAGATTGAGTTAGAATGAGGTTTTGGGTCATGGGTTCCAGACCCTTGACCATGGCCTTTTATTTTGTTCGCTTTTATCAGCTATTTGAGGGTTAGATGATGAAATGAATTAGGGAACAAAAGCAACAAGATTAAAATGGCAGAGACAAATGTACATTTCTCATTAAGGGTTCATACTTTAATTACGTGGGTATAAGATGGAGGGGGTCCCAGAAGCTCTTATGAAGATGACCCAGGAGATTTAATTGGCCCCCAGCTTAATCCGAGCCCGGAGGCCCAGAAAGCTGTTGAAAACCTATGATTCCTTTGGCTACAGAAGTTACCGAAGGAGCAATATCCTGTGTTCCCTCCTCCCTTCAATCTGCATCTGGGGAGGAGGAGTATTATTTGGATTCATCAGATTCTGGGACACGATTATGCCATAGTTGCCTGTGGGCACAGTCACTGTGTGCTAACAGGTCAGTGCTGGGCTGTGGCGAGCTCGCTGCTCTCCTTGAAACACTGCTGAGTGGAAGGGTCAGAGCCCTGACCTTTCTCCCTCTGGGAGACTCTCTTCCTCTCTCTTTGTTCTCTGCCATCCATATGGCAGAAGTGATAAGCTGACGCAGGGCCTACTGCTTTGGAGTGTGTCCAACCAAGTAACTTACTTTTCTTTTTTTTCTTTACGTAGGCTGGGGCGTGCATGGTAGGATCCAGAACTTGGAGGCAGGTGGAACGTTAGCAGACCTTACTCACGACCTGCTTTGGGCTGAAGGCATCTAGGCTGAGTAATCTAGGATAAGGTTACCCGCCATACGGCCTCATGTTCCATATGGGACAGCCAAATATGGCCCACAGTATATTATGGGGGACTTGGTCTCTAAGCCCAGAAAGCGATAAGGATTTACTTAATTTTGTTCTCTGTGTGTGTGTCTTTCATGAACCTCTCAATGGAGGATGGCAGTGCCCAGACTCGGATATCCGTATTCTTTGCTTCTGTGATTGTCTCTAACAGCTGGATTAAGAGGACAGGGGACGGATTAATGTGTCTCTATATTCCAGACATATGTTTAAAAAAGTTTTTTTAATGTGTATTTATTTTGGAGAGACAAAGAGATAGAGTGCGATGGGGGAGGGACAGAGAGAGAGGGAGACACAGAATCTGAAGCAGGCTCCAGGCTCTGAGCTGTCAGCACAGAGCCCGACGCGGGGCTTGAATCCACAAACCGTGGGATCAGGACCTGAGCCGAAGTCATATGCTTAACTGACTGAGCCACACAGGCGCCCCTTCTGCAATGCATTCATTCAGAGTTTTTAAGGACAGGCTATTATGTGGTAGGAAGATCTTTTGGTCCAGGAATCTTGAATCCAAAGTCTGTGATATGAGTACTCTACTTGAACCCATGAGCCACGAGATCACAACCTAAGCTGAAGTCAGACGCCACCCAGGCACCCCTAAGATCTATCTGATGATTTCTATGTTAATTTTACAGGTTTGCATAAAATCCAAAGTACAAATAGCATTTTTTCCCTGATTGATAGAAGTAGAGAGAAGTGTAATTTTCTTCTTCCTGCTTTTCTGTATTTTGAAAATTTTAAACATTAAGAAAATTTTAAAAATAGAAAGGTATTACTTTTATAAGCAGAAAAAAAAGGATTATGAGTAAGCACAAAAACCGTTTACTTTTTAAAAATGTTTATTTATTTATTTTGAGAGAGAGACAGCATGCAAGGGGAGGGGCAGAGAGAGAGACGGGGAGAGGGAGAGAGAGAAAGAATCCAAAGCAAGCTCTCTGCTGCCAGCACAGACCTCAAACTCACGAAGTATTAGGTCATGACCTGAGCCTAAATCAAGAGTCACATGCTTAACTGACTGAGCCACCCAGGCTCCCCAAACTTGGTTACTTTTAAAAAGAACGTTTGATCTTTTTCAAATATGAGCATAACCTTTTGTAATCAAAGGAAACATCTTGTTGTTGTATATACATGCCAATTGTTACCTTGCTCTTGGTTTGGCTGCACATAACAGAAACTAAAATATTAACAGTGGCTTAAGCTAGACGTTTATTCTCGTTCTCTCTGTTTTTAAATTAAGCTTTTTATTTTTAATTCCAGTATAGCTAACATACAGTGTTATATTAGTTTCAGGGGTACAGTATAGTGATTCAACAATTCGATACATTACTTTTTGCCGATCCTGATAAATGTATTCTTTAATGTCCATCACCTAGTTCTCTTTTATGTACAAGTAGTCAGGATGTGGGCAGCCAGACGTGGTATGGTGGTTTCCCTGTATCAGGCACCAATACCCCTTTATCTCATTCAGCTGTGTATGGCTTCACTTCCCAAGGTGACCTCATGGTCCAACATGGCTGCCAAATGTCAGGATTACATATGTTTTCCGAATAGAGGAAAGAAGAAGAAGTAAATGGGCCGGCCTCCTTCATTTTAAAGATCTTCCCAGAAATACCATTCAACACTTATATATAAATTTCATGAGCGGGAACTTGGCCATAAGGCCACCCCTCACCGCAAGGAATTCTGGGGAAGAAAATTCAGGCTTTGTTTCTAATGAAAAAGGATAGAATGGGTATTGGGAAGCTAATAGCTGTCTCTGTTACACTAAATGACTAAGGGCAATCATTTTTTTAAATGTCGCTGGCTACAGCTTGTTTGCTAATCATTTCAGGAACTTTCTATTGGGTTCCATTTATTTAGATAAGTCAATAATTATTTACTAAAAACTTGCTATTTCCTTCTTCTTTTTTTTTAATTTGTAAGATGGATCTGCTGCTTCCCCATGGGGTTGTAGTAAGTATTAAATGAGATGATACATGTAAAACACTTGGAATAGCATCCTGGAACAGATATATATTAAGTGCTCAATAAAATGTTAGCTGTTATCCTCATTAATATTACTATTTGTGAAAGAATGTAAATGAAATTAAGGACGTAGTTCCTGCCTTAGATTCCTTCTTTTGGGGTTGGGAAGGTAAACATGGACATGAAATAACTTCAAAATAAGCGTGCAAATAAGAGCCAAATATTATGAAAAATCCCTATAGGGAGTGTGTGTGTGTGTGTGTGTGAGAGAGAGAGAGAGAGAGAGAGAGAGAGAGAGAGAGTGTGAGAGAGAGAGATCAGTGAATATGTTTCAGGACGCAGGCTTTGGGTTTCATGATGATGACTTCTTAGTTTTCCGCCTTGAGTGGTCACATAATTTGGTCATACCTTCCAGAGAAGTGAATTGCTGGTCTACAGCATCTCAGGCTGGGAAGGATCTTTCCAATTCTTAGAAATTCCATAGGAGATGCTACAGGCCCCCCATTTCCTTTTATGCCCATTTGTGAAACTATTAGCATTAGCTTTTTCAGGGCAAAAACTCATGAATTAAAGTAAGGATTTTTTTTCTTAGTTTAAGAATGTGCTACCTACTAAAAGTTGCATCCATTGAGTGGACCACAAACAGGTATGGGTGAGAATGGAAAACCTATTAGAACAGATTTTGCCTGCACCCGCTCCCCCACCAAGGGAAGTCTTTCCTAGCATTGCATTCCATTTTATGCAGTACATTTGCTAAGAGAATTCAAAAGGAGAGATCGGGCCCATTGTCCTTCATTCCAACAGTATTGAAGGCCCAATTTCATCTTTTGAGGCTCTTAAGGAACATACTACATAAAAAGGAATGGACTGCTTGCTATTCAACCATAGCTGGAATAGCAAATACCAATCATTATACTGTTATCTATTTGAAAAATGTGGATTTTACTTGGAGATGGTATTTATTGAAGCTTGCAAGAAATCCATTTTCTGTCTACCTGGCAAGAGCAATATGAAATGGAAAATTCAAGCTCAGAGATCAGTTGAAATTTGACCTTCTCTATATCGCCTGGATTTTGGTATGATGATGTGTGCAGGGGTGGGGGGTGAAGGGTTGCCCCCTGGCCTGCAATCCTGTGCTGGGTTCGTCTCCAGCTGTATTAACATGGGGGGAGGGCATGGGATGCTGGGCTGATGCACTTAAAATGCACTTTGAAGCAACATGGAAATTTTGCAAAAGACTTTTATGTAGCAATAATTCTATTGATAGAGTCAATGAGAGTTTTGTCTGTATAAGAAAGGCAGGATAGGACCCCGAGTCACATGCTTTCAAAATTATTCTCCTTTTGTTGGATATCACAAAGGATATTTTCCCATGAAAACAAGATCT
Organism: Suricata suricatta; assembly: GCF_006229205.1. Taxonomy (NCBI): domain Eukaryota; kingdom Metazoa; phylum Chordata; class Mammalia; order Carnivora; family Herpestidae; genus Suricata; species Suricata suricatta. Next base: position 31,938,241 of record NC_043717.1, read on the forward strand.
TTTGTTTCTTATGAATTCATTCTAATTTTGAAGCCGCCTGACAGGGTTACTGAGCGTTCGTCTCAAACTGGCAGGTGGCCTGAGGGAGCTGGCGAAATGGGCTCAATCATCTATTAAGGCTGTTCCTGGTCGTAATGTCTTCACTTCTCATCTAAAACCATAGTCCTTGATGTTCGCCTCCAAAGGAGATAACAGTGAGGTCACGGATAGTGATTTGTTCCTCTTTGGATTTTAAAGGCAGCAGGCAAGATCCGTCTGCCTTCCCGGCTTCCCTACCTTTTTGCAAATGCGTATGGCTAGCAAAGAAAAATGCCCAGAAAATACCGACAGGTAGTGAAAGTTTAGATGCGGCAGAGCCTACCCTTCTCAAAGGCACTTCTTCCGCCGCACGTGCTAAGATCTGTGCAGAAAATAAAACAGATACAGTTCCCTCACCCTGAGGGCTCAGGCTTGATCCAGCCCGTGTGCTGTGGGAAAACATTTAACAACAGTTTGGCAAACATTTATGTAAACGATCTGTAGATCAGTGCTAACTACTGAGGATGCAAGGCAGGGAGGGCCCAGGCCCGGCCCTCAAGGAAGCCTCGCAGACAAATGCGGTGTAATTATGTGGCAGGACTACAGCCCGAGAGATGAATTTGAAAGGGCTGTAGGAACTCAGATGAAAGAAAACTCAGCATACGTGCATGAAAAACTGCAGCCAAAAGTTCACAATCTAGTAAGCTGATGGAAGGAAGATATATTCCTTTTAAAATAAATTCTTTTTCATGTTTTTTTATTTTGAGGGAGAGAGAGCGGGTGAGAGAGAGACCGGGAACAAGCACAGGCAGGGGAGGGGTAGAGAGAGAGGGAGAGAGAATCCCAAGGAGGCTCGGCGCTGACAGTGGGAGCTCGTGTGACTGGATCCCGCCAACCACAAGATCATGACCTGACCCGAAATCAAAAGCCAGACACCTAACCGACCGAGCCACTCAGGCGCCCTGGGAAGATAGATTTCTAAATTCCCTATGTAACCTATTGTGGAAAGCCTTGGCTGGGTTTTTGCACTGAGTTCTTTTTTTTTAATTTTTTTTAACATTTATTTATTTTTGAGAGACAGAGAGAGACAGATCATGAGCAGGGAAGGGGCAGAGAGAGAGAGAGAGAGAGAGAGAGAGAGAGGGAGACACAGAATCTGAAGCAGGTTCCAGGCTCCGAGCTGTCAACACAGAGCCTGACGCGGGGCTTGAACCCACGAACTGTGAGATCATGACCTGAGCTGAAGTCGGACGCTCAACTGACTGAGCCACGCAGGCGCCCCTTGCCCTGAGTTCTTTAGTAAGCCCAGTGCTGCAGGGGGAAACGAGAAGGTGGAGGTTGCTCTGTGTTGCAAGATCCGAGAGCAGTGTGGTGTGGACATCTGTAAACAATTCCATGCACTGTGCCCGTGCACCTGCGCGGACACGAGTGTGCGACCAGCAAACTTCCAGAGACCTACGCGGAGCAGAGGAAGGCAGGGCGATGGAACCCCAACCATTCATTTTATGTCTTTGATCTCGAGGACATCTATTGTACCTTTTGTGTGCTGGCTCCTCATGCAGCAAGAGTTATCACTTTCATCAATCTTGGAATGTGCGCTGGCCTTTAATGCCCAGAAGGGCTTACCTGTAGTGGCTTTTAGGGGACAGGGTGGGACAAGATATGGTGAGGTGCAGACAGGTCTTGGGAATGTCATACATAGACAATACAGGGAGTCGCTTTGGGACCAAGAAATGAGGACTTTGGAGTGGGTGGGATGTGAGTTGGGGGGTGGGTTGGTTGGTTGGAGAAGGAGAGATTGCCCCCTTTCTGGTGGGCAGAGAAGGAAACCCTGGTTAACAGGGGTGAGTGGGGGAAGGGGGAGGAAGTATTCTTGGCCCAAGCCCGGGGCACCAGACGGAGCACAGAGTTTAAGGTAGCAGGAGCATTTGGGCAGTCACAGAGTCTGCTTTGATTCAAGTTTTGCAAAGAAAGGATGCACCATTGAGAAGAGAGGCAGAGGGGTGGCGAGCTGAGAAGGAATGCAGTGCTGTGATGACCATCACCTTGAACCAGAAAAAGGGACACATAGTCTGTATCCAAAGAGGAACAGAAGACAAACAGGCGGCATAGGCAGGACATAGGATTTTCGTAATGATGGGAATGGAATGAAATACCCAGAGAGGGATTGTGTTAAACATAGGGTTTCTAGTGATGTCTGGATTGCAGAGAGAGAAAACTACTGCTTCATATTCGTCAAAGCAGCATGTACATGAGATGTTCAAGGTCTTTGAATTGCATTAGCCGCTTATCACACTGCTTTATCAGACTTCTGAAGTCCTTGGTCACACGCTAACCTCAAAATACAGAAAAGCCAAACTCAGTGATTGCTTTGGGGGAAAAGGTTTTCTTTTCCACACATGCTCAAGTTATTTTGAAGAGGGCATTAATGAACTCAAGGGATTTTCACGCGGCCCGCCGATATAAAGGGGCTTCCATCTGAAGGGGAGCCCTGACCAGATCTTCCAGAGTTTGCTTTTCCTATTCCCGTAACTTTTCTCTTCCTGACCCTAACTCTAAACATTTTTAAGGGAAGCACTTGGAAAAATATAAAATCAAAGCAACTGGCGTTGGAGAGGGGTGGGGGTGGAAGAAGCCTGCCTCGAATGTTCTTTGCTGAAGCTGCAGGAACTAAGTGAGCCAAGGCCACACAGAGAGAGCTCCTGCTGGCTCAAGTATCTGAGGACTTTGCTCCAGACCATTTCCTGGAAAATCCCCATGACATAAGCATGATAGGTCTTCCGTCTTTCCATTAGGTGACGTACAGCTGCACCTGACCCTTGCTTTGTAACTTGACTGAGGCCGGGGCTGGCAGATGTGTTTTCCTAATTTCAGCAGTCTGAATTAGTGTCAACATAATGGACTCAAACGGCTTTCATACAAAACAGAGCTCCAGAGACTTCAAGCCAAAATTTCAGTACGCCAAGTCTACCCTAATTCCTTATGCTAACCCCACCGAGCGCAGAGCAGGACCCTCTTGTCCTCTGCACTCCAAAGAGGCAGAGGACAGCTGACCTTTCATGCATCTAAGTGGTGGTTGTTACAGGATAGGCCCTCCATGTTTGACCCACTGGACACGCTGTTATCAGAAGCCTTTTTACACTGATGATGTTGCAAACCACTTGGTCGCTACAGCACTGTGGAAGATAATACGACAAGGATTTAACTGGATTGTTGGTAGACCACCACTGAAGGGAGTTTCTACCTTGTCCTCTCAGCGGTGTGCTGGAGCCTGCTCACACCAGGCCACAAGAGCCATTTATGAACTTTTTGAACGTGTCGTAAAATTGGCCATGTTGGGCGTATTTACACCCCCCCTCCCAAATTAGCAAATGTTATAAATTGGGGCTTTTGTTTTATTTGTTTCAGAGAGCTGGTTGTTCAGTATTTACCAGCACACAACTGGCTTCACTCCATTCCTGGAAACTGCTAAGCTAATTACCAGGCTAGAGGAACAGGGTAGATGAAATCTCAGAGACATTATTCTGATTGAGAGAAGCCAGACACAGAAGATGACACACCGTATGAGTCCCTTTATGGGAAGCTCTAGAACAGGCAAACTAATCTGTGGCAAAAAAAAAAAAAATCAGACCTGAGGTACCTCTAGAGGCGGGAGTTTACTGCGAAGGAGTGTGAAGAATTTTCTGGGTGGTGAAAATACTCTATATCTTAATGTGGGTATGGATCACACAGGTCTACGTATTTATCAAATGCCCATCAAACCGTATGCCTAAAATCTCGGCAGTTTGTTGTATGTCAGTTTTACCTCAGGAGAAAAAAAACCCTACAAACAAATATTAAACCCTACTGAATAGGTTTTCTTCATATAATTATAAGGGGTCACAGTTCTGAAATTATTTGTGCATTTTCGTTCTGAGCAGATGAGTTCGCGCATGGAGGATATTGAGAGTCAAATTTCTCATTGTTGCAGAAGAAAGGTCCCCAGGTAGGGATCCCCAGATAGAATACAGACTGTGGTAAAAAAGAATGTAACTGTATTACAAAACCCCTCACGGAAGGGGATGGGAGAGGAGGTGCTGAAATATGTACCTCAGGACATGATTGGATTCTCCAAGACAGAAGGTGCCAGGGACTGCATGTAAGCGCTGTACCCACAGGGGGCCAGATGCACGATTCTGATTGTGCTACACATGTGTGCTGGGGGTGACCAATTTAGTAAATGGTGGCACGTCATGGGAGCCAGATCCCTAACTGTTGGAGTTAGACTCTATGGGTAAGCAAGGGAAGGAGTCTAGAAAGACCCATGTGGTAATGGATTAGAGTTGGAGATAGAGGTATGAACTCATGTTTAGTTTCAATGTAGATAAAAATGTCACATACAGAAATATCTGGAGACGTGTGTGTCTATATTCAAGTTCGCGGACACTTATATTTCTTTGCTCTGTCAGCTGAGAAGGGCTAGAAGCAATGACAGCCCAGTAAGCAAAAGCACACCCAGTGCCAAGATCTTGGTTTCTGATACAATACGTCAATAAAAGAAAATGGGGCAAAGGATTAATTCTGGGACAATGGGAAGGTAATATACAAGATGATATATATATATGTATATATATATATATACATATATATATATGTAACAAGGATTGTGTAGTGTCAAAAAGCAAATAAATGCTAAAAAAAATCCATTGATATAAGTACATCAAAGAAGTCAACTAGGAGAGTTCCCAGTGGGTAAAGCTGGACAAACTTGAGCAAGGAAATAAAGCAATATTGAATTAGAACGCAAGGCATAAAATAAATATCCATGAGTCCACATAGATATAAATAAGTTGTTGAACAAATCAACAAATGAGAGATAAGAGGGGTGCCCGTGTGATTCAGTTGGTTGAGTGTCTGACTCTTGATTTCGGCTCAGGTCATGATCCCAGGATTGTGGGATCAAGTCCTGAATATGGCTCTGTGCTGAGCATGGAGTCTGCTTGAGATTCTCTCTCTCTCTCTCTCTCTCTCTCTCTCTCTCTCTCTCTCTCTCCGTCTCCCCCTCTGCCCCTCTCTTCCTGCTTGCCCTCTCTCTTTTTCTCTTATATCTTAAAAAAAAAATAAATGGGTGAGAAGAGAGAAGTCTCCAGTGTAGGAGAATTGCAAAGAATTCATTTAGACACTCCACCCAAAGAATGTGGTACATAATCCTTCCCACCTTACATGTGGGCTGCACATATTAATGTCTTTCCAAAGAGTGGAGTGATGGAAAGGAGGAAAAAGAATAACTTTACAGGAAAGAAACCTGAAAAACACTATCTCAGGGGCACCTGGGTGGCTCAGTTGGTTAAGTGTCTGGCTTCAGCTCAGGTCATGATCTCACAGTTTGTGGGTTCGAGCCCGGTGTTGAACTCTGTGCTGACTGGTAGCTCAGAGCCTGGAACCTGCTTCAGAGTCTGTGTATCCCTCTCTCTCTGCCCCTCCCCTGCTCGTGCTGTCTCTCTGTTTCTCAAAAATAAAGAAAAAACAGAAAAAAAAAACCCATTATCTCAGTCAAATGACCAAGGTCAGCATGCACAGTGACAAGTCACGCTGACAGTATGTACCCTAGATATGATGTGATGGGAAAGGCACTTCCCGAAACCCATACCCCCAATCTAATCATGAGAAAAAACAGCAAACAAATGCCCTTTGAGGGAATGTCTACAAAATATATGGCCAGTACTCCTCAAGACTGTCAACGTCATGAGAAACAAGGAACGTCTGAGACATTGTCACAGAGGAGAAGCCTAAGAAGTCATGATGACCAAACTGAATGTGGTACCCGGCGTGGGATCTTAGAACAGTAGAGGGATATTAGGTAAAAAACCAAGGAAATACGAATAACGTGGGGATGCTTGTTAATAATAGTGGATCGATACTGATTCGTTCATTGTAACCACATGTTAAGAACAGGGGAAGCTGTAAATCTAACACAGTTCCAAAATATAAAGTCTAGGGGCGCCTGGGTGGCTCTGCCGGTGAAGCGTCTGACTCTTGGTTTCAGCTCAGGTCATGATCTCACGGCTCATGAGTTCCAGCCCCTGCATCCGGGTCTGTGCTGAGAGTGTGTAGCTTGCTTGGGTTTCTCTGTCTCCTTCTCTGTCTGCTCCCACCCTGTTAATCCCTCCCGCACTCCCTCTCAAAATAAATAAATAAACTAAAAAAAAAAAAAGAATTTTAAAAGAAATGAATGAAAAATCAAGTCTATTATGAAAAATGAAAGCCGTCAGTTACGGATGGCTGGCAATCAATAGAGGAGAGTGGGCCTGGATGTGCACAGGGCACCGCTGGCATTGGTGCCACCTGATATCTGCTGATAGGAGCCACCAGGGCTGTCCTAGGGTGCCTCTCTGGGGGATTCTGAAAGTTCTCCTCTGCCCCAGGAGACAGCGTTTTCTTGGAGATTTTGCACTGCGGTTTTTCTAATCTGCCAGCAGAATGTGGGCTGTAATTAGAACCTGCAGTGGCCTCAGGAGGGCGGGAAGGTCGAGCAGACCCCTAAAGCCAGCTGAGGCAGGGACTGGGGTGCCCTCCCCCCCCCGTATGAGCTCTGCAGACCCAGCCCGCTGGACAGCATGCCTGGCCTGTGGGAGTGGGGCGGGGGGCGACCTTATTCCTGGGAAACAGAACGATTCGGCAAGTCTCTGGCCTGTTTTCTTCGGGCTTCATACAGATCTAATTTGGGTGAACCAAGAGAGTTTCATTGTATCCTCCCTGTACAACACGATCTGGCAAGCTCCGCCAAAAAAAGTTCCCAAACTACAGAACCCAGAAAAACATCTAAACAGGAGCTAATGGTGCTGACGTCTTAGTTTTTAAGAATGGCAAGTGAACAAGGGTCTGTGTTTGCACTGCACAGCTAACCGGTTCTCTGCTCCTACCTGTTGGCTGTGCTTGCGTCAAGACTGACTGAATGGTTAGGCAAGCTAACTGACCTCAACCTGGTCATTACACTTCAAAGTAGCCATGTTAAGCACAAGGTCAAGTCCATGCTCCGGGGTACCTGCTGCATATGGTCACTAGTCAATACTATTTGAGAGTGGCGTGTCCTTGCTGATTTTTCCAATTTCCCTATTGAATTTTAAAATGGGGAGCCTGTGGTCTCACCTCCAGAGAGTGAGGTATTAGATGGCAATTAATCTAGGCTGAGGGTTCATCCCTTTTCCATATCAGCTTTGGGAAAAGTACTATTGAGTTATGTGTTGGGCTTTCATCAGACCAGCATAAAACCGGAGTCATTCAGATGCAAGGAAAACATTAACAACACGATTACATTCTGTCTTACCCAACAAGGATTCCCTTCACCAACAGAACTGGAGCAAGAGGCCTGGGAAAAGTTTCTCTCTGACGTTTGTCTAGCCCATCATTGTAGGGAGGTATCATCAATAAAACTTTGTTCCTAACTGACCACAGGGCTCAGGGCTTCCATATACACGTAAGTAAGCCCAGAAGACTCAGTAAGGGATGCCTAGCTCTATACATATTGATCTATGATTGGAATTTACTGCTGCCTCGAAAGTTCTACCCAATTTCAGCTTCTGCACTGTACCTAGCAGAGGGAATGATAAATGCCACTGTGCCATTGGGACTGTCACTTTGGAGAGTGGCATAAATGATGATAAAAGACAAACACAAATTCCAGAAAAACTTGGATTGGCTTTGCTGTCAACACCACTGAAGTGCAAGATAGGAAACTATTGATAGAAAGCAAGGAGTGTCCCTGATAAAACGTTACATAACAATGACTGTGCTGTGCTGGAAAAACAGGAATACACCCTCCCAAGAAGTATCTTGGATTTTCCTTCCAAGGGAAACCACAACAGAGAGAAAATGGAATGTGAAGAGTTGCAGGGAAAGCGTAAGAATCCATCAGAAATTGTAAGATTATGTCTGAAAGATCCTCTGACACAGGGCGCCTGGGTGGCTCAGTCAGTTACGCATCCGACTTCAGCTCAGGTCGTGATCCCATGGCTTGTGGGTTCAAGCCCCGTGTCGGGCTCTGTGCTGACAGCTCAGAGACTGGAGCCTGCTTCAGATTCTGTGTGTCCCTCTCTCTTTGCCCTTCCTCCGCTCACACCATGTATCTCTTTCTCTCAAAACTAAATAAACATTACAAAAATAAAATTAAAAAAGCCTTTGAAAAAGGGGAACCCTTTTGCACTGCTGGTGAGAATGCAAACTGGTGAAGCCACTCTGGAAAACAGTATGGAGGGTCCTCAAAGAACTAAACATAGAACTCCCCTATGACCCAGCAACTTCACTACTAGGTATTTATCCAAAGGATACAAAAATGCTGATGTGAAGGGGCAAATGCACCCCAGTGTTTCTGGCAGTGCTATGAACAATAGCCAAATTATGGAAAGAGCCCAAATGTTCAGTGACTAATGAACGGATAAAGAAGATATATATACATATATATCTGCATATGTATACACACACATACAATGTACAGTGGGATACTACTTCATGATGTAAAAAAGCCTCTGACTACTGCGTCTTCCTCGCTACTCAAAAGAAATGACTTCGTGTAGGCTTTGGGAAAGCATCTTGGGCCATTTGGACCCATTTGATGGGTGACTTGAGTACTTGTCTCCCCAGTTGCCTGATAAAGCCAGCAATAGTGAACTGTCTTCGAGGAAGCTAATGGGCCATGTAAATGAAAAAACCAAAGGCATTTCGAGACAGGATCCCAAAGCCAAAGCATTCACTTTATTAAACTAACTAATATATGTAACCCAGAATAGTGCCCGGAACATAGTAAGTGCTCAGTAAATGGCAGCTCTTGTAGTGGATGCATAGACATCTTGTTCCCTATTCCCTTGGCGCCCAGAGCCTTTTCACTTCTTGGTGGGAAAGCCCTGAAATGCCGGGGGGATCTAAGGGCCCCGGGAAAAGCCCTCAACCACTCCAGCTTCCTTGTCCTTCGGTGGGAAGATTCTGAGGCACGTTCTACAGGATGGTGCTGAGGGTCCCCGGCAGGACTGAGCTCTGGTTGCCTACAGTAGAAACCCATTCATGAACGTATCCTTCTCTTGTCTTCTCTCCCTTTCCCCATCCTCTCTAGCTGTGCTTCCTGGGATCACCTTCCAACAAATTGTCTGAACCTTAAGTCCTTTCTCAGAATCTATTTTTTTTTCAGGTAACCAGAACTAGAAGTATGGTTGGCCACTAATACAAATAGATGCGTGCTGATTTTTTGACTCCTAGAAAATGACCACAAATTACCAGAGCAGTAAGAAGCAGGCTTTGGGGATAGGGCTATAGGTAGAAACCAGAGAAAATGCGCATGTACAGTAAAATGGAAGAAGTGGTGGCTGCATTGTAACGTGTACAGTATGTATTACAGTGGTCTGCAAAACTGCATTTGCTGCATGAAAAAAAACCCCAAAATAAACAAGCAAAAAAAAAAAAAAAAGCTGTTCAAGGCTTTTAGTTCAGTATAAATTCATTCCTCTAAAGGAAAATGCCATCCTAAACATTTTTTACTTGCAAAACAATCTTCAAGCTATAGAGCAATTTATTTCACATGACATTTACAGAAAATCAACAGAAGTAGCTTTTATAACGTGTGGGTCCACAAATCACATTTCCTCGCTGTGGTTATGCATTGAAATCTCTTGAGGTCTCCTCTGGGGTGCTGTCCCTGGGAGAGGGCCTTTCGAGATGATTGTTTCTGGTCACAGAAGTATCCTTTCCTCCACGGAATATTCATATTATTCCCTACTGGGGCACTGCGGCTTTCTCCGTTCCCAGGGCCCACAAAGACCGTCATTGACAAGGGTTGCTACATTGTGCCTAAATGCATCCATTGTCTCCATCATTTCATATGGTGCTTTATTTGACACAAACAAACCAAAATTTGAAAAGGGAGTAAAAGAAAGCAAATTGAGCTAGTGGACTCAATAGGAATGGAATGCAATTTCACTGATATAAAGATAATTTAAACATGGACATTTGGGGGAGTTCAGCGAGCATAATTATAACAAAATCCAATAAGATTTGGTGACATTAGCACCCAACCTCAGCATATCATTATTCCAGATGACCTTTCCTCTGCTTCCCATTCAGTCCCTTCAATCCTTGGAAGGTGGCTTTCATAATGCCAGCTGAGCTCAGCGGGGGGGCTGGGCCTTCACTCCTGGATGGGCCGTGGAGGGGGGATGGGCCATGGTAGCTACTCTCCAGCCTGGGTTATTGCTATTTACCATTTATTTAATGCTGGTCAACGGAAGACAGATGGTGAGCAATTACTTTCTGATGGATTGTTCCGAAATAATCATTATATTTAAAATTTTAATCTATTATGGATTTTTTTTTCTAATTAAGCCTAGATCCTTGATCACAAGGAATTTACAGGTTTTGAATAAGGACATGCCAGTTTGCCAAAACAAAGGTACATTAAAATATAATAGCAGGCAAGCTCTCCAATGAATAAGGTGGCTGCGGAAGGCAGGGGAGGTGCTATCCATGAAATGCAGGGGAGCACAGGGTCTGGTTATGATCCGCACACTTTGTGTATGGTATCCCAGGCCTGTGGCTAATGGTGGATAAGAAAGCAAGCCCCTGTCTTAGTCTGCGAAGGCCATTATACCAAAATACTATCATCGACTGGGAGGCTAGCCCAGCAATTTCTTTCCCACAGTTCTGGAGGCTGATAGTCCGAGGTCAAGGTGTTGGCCTATTCTCATCCCACTGAGGGAGCTCTTCCTGGCTTGCATGTGGCTGTCTTTGTTGCATCTTCACATGGTGGAGAGAGGGCTCTGGTCCCTTCCTCTTCTTACAAGGGGTATGAATGTCCTCATGAGGGCTCCACCCCTGGGACCTCGTCTAAATCTAATTATCTCCCAATGGCTTCACCTCCAGACACCAGCGTGTTGGCGATTAGGGTTTCAACACGTGAATTTGGAGGGGGAGGATACAAAAGTTCAGTCTATAACACCCCAAGAACAGGTTTTTATTGAGTGTTCAATAGCGCAAAGAAGGCAAGGATCTTACCAGATTCCCTCCCATCTGCTAATCTTGCTGGTGCTATGAACAGCCGTGGACACACAAAGCCACTCTGTGCAAGTGAACCCAGACTGCTTCGGAATCCTCTGGAAGAGTTTGGCCTCAAAGATTATGTGGAAACTTGCAAACTCAAGTTACAGGGAAAAAATGTTTTTTGATAACCACAATGGCCTTCTTAGGAGGGTGGGTCTCACTGAACCAGAATCAGGGCTGCCGCTATTGCCTCTTACTTTTCTTTTCTTGTGGTAAAATTCACGTAAAATTCTCCATTTTTTTACCATCTTTTTTGGTGCCATGGATCCCACTAGCAGTCTACTAAAACCCATAGACCCTTCTCAGAACCTTTGTTTAAATGTCTGAGATACAGGCACCTGGGTGGCTCAGTCTTAAGCATCCAATTCTTAGCTTTGGCTCAGGTCGTGATCTCACGGTTCGTGGGATCGAGCCCCGTGCTGGGCTCTGCACTGGAAGGGTGGAGACTACTTAGGATTCTCTCTCTCCTTCTCTCTCTGCTCCTCCCCTGCTCGCCTTCTCTCTCTCTCGAAATAAATAAATAAACGTTAAAAAAATGCCTGAAATAAAATACAGTTGACCCTTGAACAATGTGGGGATTGGGGCACTGACTCCCCAGGCAGTGGAAAATAGATGCACAACTTTTGACTCTCCAAAGGGTAATTGCTTAGAGCCTTCTGTTGACTGGAAGCCTTCCTGATAAAGCAAACAATCGATGAACACCGATTTTGTATGTTACATGTACTATATACAGTGTTCTTACAATAAAGTAAACTTGAGAAGAGAAATGTTAGAAGAGAGAATTCATTTACCATCCTGCACTATATTTATAAAGCAAATCTGTGTATAAATGGACCCTGTGAAGGGTGAACTGGACGTAGAATCTCAAAGAAAGCCAATTCCTTTGAAATTTTGTTATCAAATTTTTAAAAATCAAATATGCAAAGCTGTAACACATGTGTTTCTTAATTAATGCTTTAATAGCAAGAGCTAGAGGCTGGACTAATAACTCATATAATTTCTCTTGGTGGCAACAGTGTCAGGTGCAGATTCATAATAGAAGCAAAGAATGAATGTTGGTTAGAAGTTGGTGAAAGTAAAGAAGTAACATTTTCTTAAAAAGTTTTTTTTTTATTATTTTAGAGAGAGGTAGAGAGCATGCAGGAGCCAGGGAGAGGGGCAGAGGGAGACAGAGAAAGAGAGACTCCCAAGCAGGCTCCACACCCAGCAGGGCACAGAGCCCTACATGTGGCTTGACACCATGACGGTGACATCATAACCTGAGCTGAAACCAAGACTTGGACACTTAATCATTGACTGAGCCAGCCAGGCCCCCCAAAAGTAATGTTTTTCTATCTAAGTTTATGGACCCTCTGGAGTTTGAACTCCAGATTAAGAAAACTCATGTGAAATGAAAGACTCTTGTGTGTAGTTATCTAAGTTTGGAAACAGTTTCTTCTGCTAACCACGGGAGGGAGAAGCCGTTGGAGCTGAGAGGGGATGAGGGCAGGCTGGTGCAGTCATGGTGGTGAGGTGGCCATAGGGCATTTTATATTTTTTCATTTTTTGAAAATGTTTATGTATTATTGAGACAGAGAGAAACAGCATGAGTGGGGGAGGGGCAGAGAGAGGGGGAAACACAGAATCTGAAGCAGGCTCCAGGCTCTGAGCTGTCAGCACAGAGCCCGATGCGGGGCTCGAACCCACAAACCATAAGATCATGACCTGAGCTGGAGTTGGACGCCTGAACAACTGAGCCACCCAGGTGCCCCAGACATAGGGCATTTTAAAGACAGCGATGTCTCCTCTAACTCAGAAAGTTGTTTGCGGTATGAGATGCCAACCACTTCTCTGTCTCCCTCAGAACTCTTCATTAAAATCCAGTATGTTCTGGAATGTATTATGGGAGTAGACTTTTGGTGGCCCTAGAAGATGGCTCTGATTTACACAGGTAAGCATCGAAGATTGCCCAGCATCAGGGCAAAAGTAGGAGCCGCAAAAACCTCTGGTCTCTGAGGAAGTTCTGCACGTGGAGTTTGGGTTTACCTAGACTCCCAAGGAGCAGAAGGTATCAGCTGAAAGCCAGGTCTACTTGGTTTCTATAGAAGAGGCAGAACTACAGGAGGTGTGAGTCTGACTGAGGGGACATAGCACCCTCTCTGCCTCTTTAGCTGACCTGTGAGGTCTGGAGGTAATCTGCTTTGGTATGGAGCCAAGGGGTAGAAAGTAGGATTCCAACTGACTGAATAACAACACCTTGCCTGCTCTGACCTTCCGCCGAAGTCACCACTGGCCCTAGTGCTTGCATCACTCGAACTACCATTTGCTTGCCGCCCCCTGCCGCCATATTGCGGGTGAGGAGGATGGTGTCGCCACAGGTACAGCAAGCAACATAGTGGGTTGGAGGAGCCCGAGTGAGGTGGTGGGGTAGAGTGGATGAGTGTGTGAACTCTGGCCCCGCCGCTTACCTTGGGCAAGCCCCCTCACCCCTGCAAGAAACAATCCCCTGGTACATTAAGTGAGGAAGTCAGCTATAGGATTCATGTGCTTTGTGTGAGAATTCAGCCCAACATGGTAGGCAGAATTTTTAGCATGGTTTCTGGTACATGAACAGTGTAGTTATTATTATTACTATTGCTATTATTATATCAGGCTTCACTTCATAAAAGAGGTCAGTCCTAGTTATTTTTTTTTAATTTTAGTACAAAATGGAGAAAATCTTTACATAAAGGCTTTAAATATCCACCATAATGCCTTCTCTCTATTCCCCGCCCATATGCACTCCCACCATTGAACTTGACTTTCTCCTCTTCGCCTTCCTGTGAAATGACACAGGTTACATCTGCTTCAGAAGGATGAAGGGTTTCTTGGGAAAGTATCTTCACCCTTTGCCCTCTACTTGCTACCACTGTAAACACACACACACACACACACACACACACACACACTCTCTCTCTCTCTCTCTCTCTCTCCTCTCTTCCTTCCTGCAGTAAGAGAATCAAATCCAGGCCTCCTGCCTGGAGCTGCAGAACATTACCATCAGGCTGGTCCATTAAATATCATTTGAAAGTCAATTTTATCCCAGAGTGGTAAGTAGTATGCGTGCTTATGTCTTCATCTACCTTAATTAGGAAAAGCAATTTGCTGCACATTTCTTAAAAAAAGAGGAAAAAAAAAAAAGCTGATCAAATTTGAGCTCCTGATAGATTGAAACACAGCGTATGTTGTGGTAGTGGTACGATGTGAGACCACTTCCCACATCTAAATTATGGCTCGGTCTAAAAACAGTCCAGCCTTATGACTCGCATGTTTCCTAAGTAACTTGTACAATTGCCCATAATTATGGAAATAGGGGCTGTCTCCTGAAAGGCAGCCCCTCCTCGTTTTGTTTCTCGACCCAGAATAGAAAACTCCTTTTTGAGTCTATCACTGGAGATTTTTCCATCCGATCATATTTTCTGTGATTCTGTACCATTAACAATCTCAAGACCATTTTCGCACATCTACTTTTGCCAAAATGGTTGGAGTGTCTGAGAAACTGCGGCTCTGTTGAATGGAGGTGTCTGCTTTTCTAGTTTCTTTTAACTAGGCCGGGCCAGTTTTAACTCCCATGGTTGCCTCTGAGTTGAGTCCTCCCGATACACTGGTGGAGTGCTGATGCGACCTGAGCTGGTACCCGGATGCCCGGAAAGTGTCTGGAGGGCTGCAGAGATAAGCCCTTCAGAAGTCTTTGTGTTGGAGGAGCTAAGGAGCCTCTAAAGAGGGGATGGTCCCTGAGAGAAGGATGAGCCAGGGAAGAAGTAGCCAGGCCTATGGAGCTTGACTTAGTAAGAGAAGAAGGTGTGGTTGTGAGGATACGGCCTCTGGTTGCTGGCACTCGAAGCTGACCCCTGTGTACCTCGAAACTCATGTCTGGGTCTTGGTAGGAGATGAGCTGTCATTCTTGCCCCCCACAATATTCCATTTGCCATACAGCAGCCAGACAACTGTTTTCAAATCATATATTAGACCATGACACTCCCCTGCTTGAAAACCTTCCATGGCTTTCTACTCTGCATAGTAGTAAATAAAACTCTCCTTCTGAGAGCCTGCAGGTTCCTACCCAAGAGCTTCTGCCTGCTTCTTCCATTTCATCTTGTAATTCTCACCCCTTTGCTCTGTTCATTTCAACCACAGGGCCTTCTGGAGCGCCTGAGTGGCTCAGTCAGTTAAGCATCTGGCTTCAGCTCAGGTCATGATCTCATGGTTTGTGGGTTCGAGCCCCACATCGGGCTCTCTGCTGACAGCTCAGAGCCTGGAGCCTGCTTCAGATTCTGTGTCTCCCTTTCTCTCTGACCCTCCCCTGCTCGCACTGTCTCTCTCTATCTCTCAAAAGTAAATAAAAAACATAAAAAAATTTTTTAAAAAACCACAGGGCCTTCTTTCTCATCCTTAGCCTGGTCCAGTCTCAATATATTGCCTTTATATCTGCTGTTCCTCTGTCCTGAGCACTCTTTTCCTGGAGGACATCTTGTCATCCTCCAGCTCTCAATTTAAATATCACCTCCTTGTGGCACCTGGGTAGCTCAGTAGGTTAAGCGTCTGACTTTGGCTCAGGTTGTGATCCCATCTTGCAGTTCGTGGGTTGGGGCCCCACATCGCGCTATGTGCTGACAGCTCGGAGCCAGGAGCCTGCTTCAGATTCTGTGTCTCCCTTTCCCTCTGCCCCTCCTCTGCTCATGTTTCTCTCTGTCTTCCAAAATGAATAAACCTTAGGAAATTAAAAAAAAAATAACACCTCTTTAATGACTCATCCTTTTCTGAGCCCCCATCCAAAGTGGATGCCCTTCTCATACCCCGTAATTCTCTCACATCACCCTTTCTGTTTTATTTTTTTTAATGTTTTTTTAAATTTATTTTTGAGAGATAGTGTGAGCAGGAGAGGGTCAGAGAGAGAGGGAGACATAGAATCCCAAACAGGCTCCAGGCTCTGAGCCAGCTGTCAGCACAGAGCCTGACGCAGGGCTCGAACCCACGAACTGTGAGATCATGACCTGAGCCGAAGCGGGATGCTTAACCGACTGAGCCACCCAGGCACCCCCCTTTTTGTTTTAATCCTACCTCTTATACCAGGCTGACATGATATTGTTTGGTTGCCAGTTTATTGTCTCTTCTGTCTTAAGTGCAGGGTCTGTCTTAGTTTGGCTTCCCTTTCAGAGGCAGAGCCTGAGACAAGGGTTGGGTGCAGGTACTTTGTATTGGAAGACAGAGCTCTTCCAAGTATTATAGTAATAAAGAGGCTTCATATAGGAATCAGAGCTTGCACAAATATGAAAAGAGTGCTCACTTCGGCAGCACATATACTAAAATTGGAAATATGAAAAGATGTAACAGTGAAGGTCAAGAAGATTGAAGCTGGAAGGTCAGGGAAACACTGATGATCTCAGCCTGGAGCAAAGCACTGAAATGGTTGGTTCTTAAAAGTTCTCTGGGAAATTGTGTCATATCTGGTTCCTATAACTTCTCATAAGCAATAGCCTCTTCTACCTTTTTCCATTCTGATCTCACCTAGTTTCTTCTCATCAGCAAATTCTATCCTGTACCCAGGCAGGTAAAATGCGTTGAAGCCTCTTTGGAACTCTTCACTTTGCTGTGGCTGGGATCGGCGATGACGCTGAATGCATAAGAGGTGACTGACACTGGAATGCTCTCTGTCTTTTATTTCTCTGTCCCAGACCCTGGAACATGCCTGGTATATCAAAGGTGCTCAATAAGTGCTTCCTGAGACCGATTCACAAGAAGGCTGTAAGTAAAAACTAGGAGAGTTGTGACACTCAGTTTGGGAACCCAGTGGCACACCGACCATATTGTTATGGGACCTCACTAATAGCAGGTACCTCAAAAATCTGCATGGCATTCTCCATCTATTGCTTAGGACAGCTGGGCTCTGCCTGCAACTCAAGGTTCCAGGCTTTAATAGTGGTGCTCTGTGGGAAGTAATAGGAAAATACTCCCCAACGAGTAGTGCATAGACACAAGGATGTCTGAGCAAACTTGTCCAGGAGCACATGTGTGACACCCCTGGGGCCTCCTAGAACCACTATAGATAAATTTGGGCAGGGGTGAGCAGAACCTTTGCTACTATTTGTGATATAAAAATCCATTAGTACCACCGACTTGGCTGTGGGGAAACTCACGTAATAATATTTGCTAGAAAACATGTCTTGAACAAAGCCCCCAAGGATGGGGCACATCACTTAAATGCTCAGAAACTCCTAGAATAGGTTGGCTCCCCTTGGGATTCCATTAGCCAGTGAGAAATTGTACCGGCCAGGAGGAGGAAGGAGGGTATGAATTTGTTTTAATGGTGTCGTTCCTGTGTCTGTTGGTGGTGTGGCCATGGCGGTCAGCATGGGTCCATAGGCCTAGGGACTGAAAGAAATTAAGTGGTGGAGAGATGAATTAGAATTTAAATCAAACAGGCAAACCAAAGCACGAGTGGTGTACAGGGCAGTGCATTAAAAACCGTATACCTCTATATAGTCAGTATGAGCCTGCTGAGGTCTGGGGATTAGTTGATGAGATAGATGAGTGCTGGTCCATGAATTCAATAATGGAAATAGATGCCGTCTTAGAAGGTTTTCTGATAAGATTTTTTTTATAAACATCGATGTAGCGTATAGGTAGTTTAATTCTCCGCTTTTATTTGAGTCTTTCTGGCCATGAAGACCAGTCTTTATGGCTTTGAGTAGGCTGCTTTCGTGTTCATTCATTCAACAAATATTTATTGAGATCTCACTATGTGCCAAGCAATGAGCTAAGCACTAGGAATGTAAGTGAACAAAACGGCCAACATTACACATTTATCCAAAAGGAACGAAAGTATCCATCCATCCAAAGACTGGTATGCAAATGTTCATTGCAGCTTTACTCCGAATAGACAAAAATGACCCGAATGCCCATCAACTGGAGAGCAGACCAGTAAGTGCTCCGTACGATGGAGTACTACTCAGCAATAAAAAGGGACAAACTATGGATACATGCAGCCACGTGGGTGAATCCCAAGAGGTTTTACACTTAGTGAGAGGAGGCGGCCACAAAAGACCACATACTGTATGATGTCACTTATAGCATATCCTGGGAAAGGTGTATTATAGGGACAGAAGGCAGACTGGTGGCTGCCAGTGTTTGTAGGGCTCTGATGGCAATGGGGCACAAAGAGACCTTGGGGGAGGTGTTGGGATGTTTTAGATCTTTATTTTTTAAAGTTTATTTTATTCCTTTAAAATTTTTTTAAGGTTTTATTTATTTTTGAGACAGAGATTCAGAGCATGAGCAGGGAAGGGGCAGGGAAGGGGCAGAGGGAGAGGGAGGCACAGAATCGGAAGCAGGCCCCAGGCTCAGAGCCCGACTCGGGGCTCTAACCCACGAACCGTGAGATCTGATGTGAGCCGAAGCTGGAGGCTTAACCGACTGAGCCACCCAGGCGCCCCTAAAGTTTATTTATTCTTGAAAGCAAGAGAGAGAGACAAAGCACAAGTGGGGAAGAGGCAGAGAGAGAGAGAGGGAGACCTGGAATCCAAAGCAAGCTCCAGGCTCTGAGCTGCCAGCGTAGAGCCCAACCCTGGGGCTCACACGCACGGTCCGTGAGATCATGACCTGAGCCGAAGTCAGCACTTAACCGACTGAGCCACCCAGGCGCCCTAGAATGGTTTAGATCTTCATTGTAGATTGTAGCGGTGGCTATCTGACTGAAGACATTTGTCACACTCATTGGGTACTCTGCTCAAAAAGGCTCGTTGTTGCTAAAGTGTACCTTTAAAATCCTGACTTCAAAATACAACAACAGCTTGCATCTTAGTGGGGCAACAGCTATTCATGAGTAAACACACTTCTCTGAAGTGTCTCGAACACCTTGGGACTGGTCAGCCCCCAGTCAGTCTGGCTCTGTGGGGAATTAACTCTCAGTAGAACTAAGCCCAAATGACCCATGTCCACAGTGGCCTGAGTGGTGACCTTGATAAAGTGCCTTTATGTTGACTTTTCCTTCTTCCCTGTCTTGCTTTGCCCACCACCTCCTTCCTGCTTCGCAGGACTCCCTCCCAAATGAACTACTTGTGCTGGAGCCCTGGTCTCAGGCTCTGCTTTGAAGGGAACCGAAGTTAAGACATAACATAATGTCAGATGATATGGAGCAAACTCGAGCAAGTAGAAGGCTGAGGAGATAGGAAGGCTAGTGTGAATAGGGTCAGGAAGGATTTCTGTGGTGTGAGAAGCTGCGTAGGACGTTTGAACTCAGCAAAGGAATGAGCCCTGTGGCTATTTAGGCGAAGAGAATTTGCGGCTGGGGAAACAGTAAGCCTAAATATGGAGCATTCTAGAAATGGAAAGGAGTTCACAGCAGCTGGAGCTAAGTGAGCAAAAGATGAAGGACTAGAGGTAGTAGAGTGGGCGCCATACAGGCTACAGAAAAGAGTATGGGTTTCATTCTGAATGAGCTACGAGACCACTGGAGGGTTTTGAGCAGAGGAATAAAACCGTCTGACTTACGTGTTTAAAAGGACAGCTCTGAGGGCACCTGGGTGGCTCAGTTGGTAAAGCGTCCAACTCTTGGTTTTGGCTTAGGTCATGATCTCACATTTCATGAGATGGAGCCCCAGGTCGGGCTTTGCGCTAACAGCACAGAGCCTGCTTGGGATTCTCTCTGTCCTCTCTCTCTGCCCCTCCCTCCCTCCTTCTCTTTAAAAAAAAAAGACAACTCTGTCTGTTGTGCTAAAATGAGATCATAACGGTGACCAGTGGAAATTGGGAGAGCAGCCAGGAGCCCGTTATGACCATGCAGGTAAAAAAGTGATGATAGATGGTTCCCTTGTGTGGTCATGGTGATTTCTGCTGAGGGGTGCTTGGGTTCTGGATATATTTTCCAGGCATAACTAATGGGGTTTGCAGATGGGTTGAAAGTAAGAAAAAGGAGACGATTTGGGGTTGACACCGAGATTTTTATCCTGACCTATTTGAAGAATGGTGTTATTTACTGCCCTAGGGAAGACCCCTGGAGGAGCAGGTTCGAGTGAGGGGAATGGAGATCCTTGTTTAAGATATGTTAGGTTTGAGGAGCCTAATTGGCATTCAAGTAGCAGTATTGACAGAGCAATGGGATAGCCGTGCCTGGAGTTAGGAAGCTGTCAAGGCTAGAGGTTTCAATTTGAGAGCGTTCAACAAATAGATGATGCTGAAGGTCCTGAGATTCAAGATAAGAGCACCTAGGGAGTCAGTGTAGACAGGACAAGAAAAAGCCAAGCACTGAATGCTCATTTACCCCAACACTCAGAAGTCAAGAAGGCGAAGAGTAGCCAGCAGAAGAGACAGAAAGAACATCAAGAAAGGTAGGAAGAGATCCAAGAAGGCATGATATCTTACTTGCGGGGGTCATGGGTGACCCTGAAAAGAGCAGTTTCAGTGCGATGGTGAGGATAAAAGAAAGACTTGGTAGAACAAGCTCAAAGACGGGGAGAGAGAGAGAGAGAGAGGAGAGAAGAATAGGAAGGAGGAGGAGGAGGAGGAAGTAGACAAAAAGTAGAAATAACTCAAGGTTTGCCATAGGGGGGCATGCAGAAGTGGGGCAGTACCTCGGAAGGGGCTGTGAGTTCTGGGGAGCCTTCTGGGTTTTGCTGAGATTCCTGACATCAGAGGAAGTGTGTATTCAGATGGGGACGCTCTAGTCAGTTGTGGGCTGACTTAGTGCTGCGGGAGGGGCAGGAGGCGAGGCTTGAGGAGGCTGGAGTGAGGCTCTCCGTGCACACCCAAGTCCTTTGGGCTTTAGACAGAAGCACCGACAGCTTTTCTACTGTGACAGGAGAGAAGGTGGAAGATCTGATCACAGTTGCAGAGAGGCCGGGAAGAGGGGTATGGGTTCTGGAAATTGTCTTCTGATTACTGCTATTTTCTCAGTGAACTGGGCAAGGTCATCAGCTGAGAGAGCAGATGAACAGGGCAGGGCTCCAGGTTTGGGCAGAGAGGGGAAGGAGGGCAATCATCATTGCAGAGAGCACAGCGGACTGACCGGGAGGATGTTTCTCAGGGGCTTTTCAGGGGCGCAGGTTTGAGAAGCTGTGCGCTAAGCGGCGGCTGGCAAGGCTGGACCTTTCTCGGGTGTTTTTGTATTTGACAGGTGACTTTTTTAAGGGGGGAGCGCTCTCCAGTCCAAAGGAGCAGATTGCTAATGGTGGACTTTGGGGCACCCATCCGGGTCCTGTTAAGCAGAGGGCTAGTGTGCAGCTGTTACATGTTGCCAGTCATCATGCAGGCTTCAGGGTGGGCCCAGCAGGATCGCCTGGAAACGAGAGAAATTCAGATTCCCAGGCCTCACTCCAGACCTGTGGAATCAGAAACTCTGAGGGTGGGGCCATCTGTGTTTTCACAAACCTGGCAGGCAATTCGGATGCCTGCTCATATTTGAGGACCACACTTCTTCCAGCTGGTGAGCCCAAGCCATGGCGTGCCCCTTCCCATGGGCCCATGGGCTGAGCTCATTCATTCTCTGGATCCAACAGCTCCCAGTGCCTGGTTCTCTGGGGTGTTTGAGTGTGCAAGGGGCTTCACTCTGATGAACTGTTGCCAAAGCAGGTCTAGGATAATACCTAGAAAGAGAGAGAGAGAGATACGCAGAGCACGAACAGGGGAGGGACAGAGAGAGAGAGGGAGACAGAGAATCTGAAGCAGGCTCCAGGCTCTGAGCTGCCAGCACACAGCCCGACGCGGGGCTCCAACTGAGCCACCCAGAAGCCCCTTGGGTAATACCTTCTGATGTGTCTATACAGCAAACTGTTTGTTTTGACAGGGGTAGGGGGTTACCTTCTGATGAGCCTCATGAACACTTCTTTAGGTCTTGGTTTGGATTTCAGTCGCCATCGGCGACTGCCTCCCAGGTGTTCCGGGCTATTTCCCCACAGTCATCCTTTCCTTAAAGAATGTCATTAATTGAAACAGACTTTGAAGGGACTACAGAAGAAGGAGTGTCCGTCTTATGCTAAGTCACATACAAATGATTGGGAATTACTTCCCTCACTGCCTCCTTCATTAGCCCAGAAAATAAGGGTTCGATTGAATTATACAGGAGTCTTACATTGGCTGTTGATTATTTTTAAACTCGTTCTATTATTTAAGAGTAATAGAGATTGTACAGTTTTATACGATCTGATTATTATTCAGATTTGAAAGTCATTCACGTCAAATTAAAATTCCTTTGGGCCCTTTAAAATGCCTTAAATTAAAGTTTATGATTTAATAACTAAAGGGTACAGAGGGAATGCGAACTCACTTTCTGAATCTTCAGTGATATGGAAATTTCCAGAAGATTCACAGTCTCTCCAAATTAATGTTTCCTCTATTTAGCAGACACAGTGGCGATGAGGGACGATTCAGGACGTGAGCCAAGATACCTGGGTTTCGGGCTAGGCTTTGCTGAAAGTGAGTTAGTACAGAGAAAAGAGCTAAAATACCTGGAACTTGGTCACTGTTCTTGAAGGACTTAGAAGGTCAGAGGGCAAACATAGAGGGACAGGAGGAAAAAAATCGAAAAGGCTGATAGCATCCAGCAAGGCACAGTGAAGGCAGACCTCTGGACTAATGCAAATGGTGTCTAATTCTAGGGGAAACAGCTTCCTCTTTCTTTTTCTTTCCTGCTCCTCCCTCCCTTCCTTCCCTCCTCTCTGTCTCCACCCTTCCTCACTCCTTCCTTCCCTGCTGTTTTATCAAGTAACCCATATAACTGAGCAACAGTTCATTAAACATCTCTTGGTCCTGGACCTGTGGGAAGTACCATCCACCCTTAGACCAGTGCTAGAGGGATGCCTGCCCCGAGTCCTAGGGCTCTAGAACCTTGCTACTTAAAGTGTGGTCCCCGGCCCAGCAGCCTCAACATTACCTGGGCGCTTGTCAGAAGTGAGAACTCTTGGGCACCACTCCGGACTTAAAGGACCAGAATCTACACTTTCACCAGCTCCCCAGGTGATTCGGGTGTGCATTCAAGTTTGAGAAACACTTTTTTAGAGACTCTCTCCTCTGGCTCCTCCCCTCTACCCGAAGCTAGATTCTGAACGGCCAACGGGATGTGCCCATTCACAGTTGCCCTCCTTCTAGAACACTCTCCAGATTCCTGGACTCCTGAATTTCCTGCTCAAAACTCTTGAGCCTGCTGTCCCCTGCTCACATGCATGCACTTTCTCTCTCAAGAAAAAAATAAACATTAAAAAAAAAAGTCCTGAGCCTGTTCCCAGGGTCTAACCTGGGTTGACTGCCCAGCCAGGATGCCCTGCTCTAGGCAGGGGGGGTGGCCAGGTGCGGCTACTAGATGGTGGAAACAAGGAATTCTGTAGAAGAAGCTTGGTGAGGTGGCTGAAATATCCACATTCATGTATCCACATTGTGGGTGTGAAAGGCATGGTGGAGGGGGAGGGGAAGGGCTGAGCAACAGCTCTCCCTGCACCCCCAAATTCCAGTGTGGACCTCCAAGGAGCCCCAAGTTCTGAATTCACACCCGCCCTTCCAAGTTGTTATGACAGTTTATTTGTGAAGATAGGAGGAAAGAAGCTTCTCAATGGAAACATTTGTTAGCTCAGTATATAACTCTCAAACATTCAGACATATGGTATGTGGGCCTCCATTTGTACGCTCGGCTTAGCCCTGCAGATGCTAGGGGCGAGGCTCGCTGGATGGAGTGGGGGACATCTGAGGTTTTCCAGAGCCGTGTGCCGTCCTGCTCTTCCTGAGACAGGGTTGGGCAGTGCATCTGCTTAGCTCTCTCCTTGAAATCTGCATTCCTTTGTGTACTTCTAGATTCTTCCTAAACCCAGAGACTTTCTAGTTAAGAGATTTCCTTTAGGATTTTCTTAAGAGCTATTTACCTGTCATTTAATCAAGCTTTCCTTTGACCTCTCTTCTATTTCTCTGTCTCTTTAAAAAAAAAAAAAGTAAATACAGGGGCGCCTCAGTGGCTCAGTTGGTTGAGTCTGGACTTCAGCTCAGATCGTGATCGTGGGTTCGAGCCCCACGTCGGGCTCTGTGCTGACAGCTCAGAGCCTGGAGCCTGCTTCAGATTCTGTATCTCCCTCTTTCTCTGTTCCTTCCCTGGTCATGCTCTGTCTCTCTATGTCTCTCAAAAATAAAAGTAAACAATTAAAAATTTTTCTTAAATAAATAAAAAATAAATACAACATTGGGGCACCTGGGTGGCTCAGTCGGTTAAGCGTCTGACTCTTGGTATCAGCTCAGGTCATAATCTCACAGTTCGTGAGTTCAAGCCCCACATGGGGCTCTGCGCTGGTGGCGTGAAGCCTGCTTGGGATTCTGTTCTCTTCTCTCTCTGGCCCTCTCCTGCTTGCTCTCTGTGCCTTTCTGAAAATAAATAAAAATAAACTGAAAAAAGTAAAAAAATAAATACAACCCCCTTTATTTGGCATTGGGTCTCCTGACATTGATTTATTCAGTTCCTTAGAAGACGACCCCCCCAAATCAGAACAAATTAATGAAACCTAAAGATCCCATGGCCCTATTTACATATAGTGTAGATAGCCCAGGCATCTCCTGTGCATACTCACCCTGCCTACACACACAGCTAAGAGGCTAA
This sequence comes from Suricata suricatta, assembly GCF_006229205.1. Taxonomy (NCBI): domain Eukaryota; kingdom Metazoa; phylum Chordata; class Mammalia; order Carnivora; family Herpestidae; genus Suricata; species Suricata suricatta. The sequence continues at coordinate 31,962,905 of NC_043717.1, forward strand.
TAAACGTCGGGGAGCGCCGGGGTCAGGTTCCACATTTCAGCAATTTTAAGACAGCCCCGCCCCCGTGAAGTCTGGTCAGCAGCTTTCATTTTCCTTTCAGGATGTCTCAGAAAATAACCCCGCATTTGGCATTTGACAATGTCTCAGGTTCAATGAGATTTGCTCTTTTTAGGTTCAAGCTTGTAACAGAAGTAGCGTTTTCTCGAAAGCACCTGCCCAGCACGGGGAGTAGAGTACAGGTCCTCCAACTCCGCACCCACCATCCCGGGCCTCATCCCCTACATTCTTACTTCCTACAGGCAGGGGCCCAGGGGCCTGAAGTTTTAGCAAGCACCCTGGTGATTCTGAGGCTGGTAGTTGGCAGGCCATACTTTGAGACATCTTGGTATGGAAAGGAGGTGGCATTACAGTCCCTCTGTGGCCTACTTCCATTTATATCCTGGGTCAGGCCTGTCAATCAGCTGTGCAGACGCCGGTGACTCACAAGTGGCTTGGAGCCCATGAAATCCACGCATTTATTAGGCATCAGCTCTGCATGGAGGGATGTAATGGGCACTGGGAATCCACCAAAGTGTAAGACACAGCTCTGATCTCGAGGAGCTGGGACTGCTCTCTGCTTACATAAAGTCAGGGCTGTCATTAATATAACTTAGAAACACCTACTTCGTTATGTGGGTAGAGTCCTGTGTTGGAGAGAAAATAGGCACAGAGCACAATGCAAATGTATGACACAATATCTATTAGTTAAGCACATCGTATTGAGTGTATCTATAGTTACAAAATAGAGCATTCAAACCATCCCAGCTGCAATTACAATAAATCTTTTCTTAATCAAAATCCATCAGTTCAAAGCCTCGTGGAAAAAAATTAAGCTACCAAATATGAACGTTTGAGCCCGCGTGTAAGAATACTTTTTTTCATGGCTAAGAATTTTTAAAAGGCTCTCAAGGAATCTGGATAGTTACAATGATGTGATCGTGGAAAGATATCCATGTAGGCTGTATTTATTTGGATCAAAGTGGAAGAAACCTTTTTTCTTTCTTTTTAACCTGGAACTGCCCAACTCTGGGTTATCTGTGTTGTCTCCAAAATTCAGGGTAATCATTTGGCCTTGGCTTCCTTTGATCTAGCTGGGGTGTGGAATTCGAGGTTTAAATTCCATGCGGAGTTCTGAGATCGAGTGCACCGGCCGACATCCCTGGACAGAACGCTAAACCCGCGTGGACGCTGTTGTCAAGGACTGTCTGAACACAGTTCACCGCACAAACTGTGAGCCTCTGAGGAAAGGTTTGTTAATTAAATGCCTTTTAGTCATACGGTTTAATGAGACCACTTGTAAGATATATTTGGGGCATTCATGGAATATCTATTTTCTTCCCCAAATCCACCCCCCCATCCACGTCCACACATCCCAGTCCCTGACTTCTAGCTCAGAAAAAACAAAGCTGTGTTTAGGATGTATTATCAACCTGAAGCTAATAATTAAAAGCCCCTCCCAGGGTGAAGTCTGAGGAGGAGAGACTCCACCCTTACGCACTAGGAGGGAAGCATAAATTTCTCATTTACAGAAATGCACCTAAACTGTGAAGATCTTTTCACTCTTGCCTGAGAACAGCCTCAGCCCCCAATTCTCCACTCCTCACCCCCCCTCCTGCTGCTTTTCTCACCTCTATTCACCGCTCACAGGAGACCCAAGTGACCTCGAGTGACAACTCGGGGACCCCGAAGCAGATTCCAGAAATGGGCACCATCTTGTTTTTGAGATTGTGAGATACCACTACCCGTGGTCCCTCCTGAACGGAAGGGCTTCGTCTTGAGCTCTCTGGGCAATGTGGGCTCTCACACCTATCAGAGTCTCTGGGATTTCAAGTAGGGGGGGCAGCAAAGGCAGTGCCACGGCTGCCATTTCTCTGCTCGTTCCTTGACAGGGAGCACTGTGGCACCCACCCTCTCTGGCCGGGAAGTCCTATCCTCAGCTAGCACCTGACTCAGGGACCCAGTGGGGCTGGTCTTCCCTGGGTACCACAGGCAGCCCTTTGCAGTTCGCACCTGCCAACAAGGGGGCCCAGAGGGTGGTTTAGGAAGTACATAAGAGGTGAAAACACAGCAGGGAGCCAGCTGGCTTTTTTCCTAACCTCGATGACTTGCATTTTTGCCCAGACAGCTGCCATTCTGGTCTACCACCTAGTCATTTGGTTTTGTTCGTTTGTTGTTTTTTGAGAGAGAGAGAGAGAGAGAGAGAGAGAGCGAGCTTGATTGGAGGAGAGGGGGACACGGAGAAGGACAGAGAGAATCTTAAGCAGGTTATACGCCCAGTGCAGAGCCTGACGCAGGGCTCGAACCCACAAACCATGAGATCATGAGCTGAGCAGAAATCAGCTCAGACGCTTAACCAATGGAGCCACCCGGTACCCCACTCTTAGCAATTAGAAATGCAGCTTTGGCTAGGGAAACTTCTCTGCATGTCAGAGGTGAGGGGACATGAAGGGGGTGCTTCTCTAAGAAGTCACTCAACCCTGTGGCCTATGAGTGGGGAGGGGTGTGGGTGTGTGGGGGGAGAGGGTCCAAATGAACTGACCCCAAGTCAACAAAAATCCAGTTTTTCCTCCCTCGACTTTATACCCTCTTGTTTTCCCAGGCTGTGTATTATCTGCATGCATGAGTGTGTGTATGCACACGCGTGCACACACCTTCCAGTGGAGGAAGTCCCTCCATGATGCCCCTTGGTGATGGCCATTCAGACCTTGCCTTAAATGTTTCCATCTCTTTCCCTGGGGAGCTTGCCTGCTACAGTCCACCTTGCAGTATCTAGGGATACTTGTGGACTTGTAGGGAAGAGTTTTAGTCATGAGTGCGGCCAACCCAGTCCCTCTGAGGACCAGAGAGCCTTTGGTCTTTAGGAGGAAATAAATGGTGGGCCCCCTTGCCCTCCGGCTCCACCACTCTCTGGTCTCCGATAGCTGTTCGTCCTCAGGGAGCCTCCTGCTCCGGCCTTCGTGTATTTAACTCAGGCGACTCTATTGCACTTCACGTTCTGGCATGGCCACACTGGCTTCTTGCCTTTGCCAAATGTTGTGTTCTCCTGGTCGTCTGGGGGGTCCAACTAGCCTAGGTGGGAAGTCTTCAAGTGCCTCTGAATAGAGAGGCCCATTTTCAAAGGAAGACACATGGATGCTGCAGTCCTAGAAAGGGCGTTCAAGGTGAATTTTCCCAGAGAGGCTTGGAGACCATAATGCCAGGTGCCATGATTTCTGTTGACTGGTCCTCGGGCATTTGGTTTGCTCTGTTCTCCCCTAGGCTTTCTCAGCTATTCTTCTCTAATGGTTCGAAGGACATTTCTGTTGCCAGAATTTACCAGCTAGGATTCTTTCTAAGTGGCGTGGCAAAAAAAAAAAAAAAACCCAAAACAAAATAAAACCCAGCTTCAAGTGTCTTCCAGGACACTAAGAGAGAATGTTGGTTCACGTAACAGAGTTTAGGGTGTGGGCAGGCTTTAGGTATGGCTTGATTCAGAGGCTCCTGTCCATCGTCTGTCACGGAGACCCATTTCTCTGCCTCTGGAGACTCCGCCCCACAGTCCTCCCGCCTCGGGCTTGATTCAGAGATCTCACACGGTGGTAGGACACTGGCAGTGCCTTCTCATTGTTTCCTCACTTCCAAATTTTGCTAATCCGATCAGAGGGAAGCTCGAGACTAACAGGAACTAGCAGAAGGTGACCCCTTCTTGCTTTCTGTTTTGTACACCCTGGTCTAAGGGGCGGAGGCCCACCTAGACCATTTGTGCTTAGGCTCCAGGGAGGGATCTGTGCAGAAATCGGGGGTGTGGCTGGAAGGGAGGAGGTAACAGACACTGGGGGGCAAACTGAATGTGCGTGTAACAGGAACACCCATCACTTTTTCTTCTTGGACGCTCCTGTTCCCTCGGGTGGGACGCACACTCAGGCAACAGCCAGCATTGGCAGTTGGAGCTTCAAACACAAGAGGGATAAATCAGGAGCTTTCTTGGAATAGAACATCTAGAAGAGTTTTGCGATCAGTGCCAATATAAGGAGGGTGACAGAGGGAATTCTGTTCCCTGCGGAGAGAGGAGGAAAATGAGAAGAATCGGAGGGCACAGTGTGACTGTAGTTTGGCCACAGCACCCTCCAAAACTACGTAATGATGATGATGACAATGACGACGATGATGATGGCAATAATTTGCAATAACGTATATTGAGTATATTGAGTATAATGCCAGACATTATCTAGGTACTTTACAAGATTGCAGAGCTCGTAAGTGGCAGAAGTAGGATTTAAACTCTAATAGCACTTAGCCTCCATATTATAGTGTCCCCAGTGAATGCACAGGAAAAGTAACACCCTCGTGGCCCTGCGGACAGGAATATGGCTGAGGGAGCGGCCGAGGCATTCTCTAGAGCCGGCAGCCTAGGGGCCATGGAAGAAGGACAGAAAAATGATAGAAGGAAACTTCATTTCTTCAAGAAAGGGTTGCGAAGAGGGTAACCGTGCCCTGTAGAACACAAGGAGGTTGGTGTATCGTAGGGGAAGCACAGGGAGGAAGGAGATGAGCTCCGGGTTTTTTTTTTGCAGGGCTCACCATGAACTTGCAGTGTGACTGGGGACAGGTCATTTCCGCTCCATGTGCCTCAGTTTTCCCTTCTGTGAAATAAAGGTGACTGTATCTTCTCTCCCCTATCCTATTGTTATGGAGATTAGACAGCATACTATGAGATGCAACTCTTTCTATAGAGAACTCCGCATCATAATTCTGCTTTCTATAGGCACTTAAAAGCTTATTTGGGATAATTTATGGTGTTGTCATTTAGGTACTTTCGCTAAAGAAAAGCCTGTTTTTCTCAGAGGTATCAGACATGTTACATTTTACATTTTAGAAATAACTTACATTTTATTTATTTATTTTTTATGTCTTTATTTTATTTTGAGGGACAGAGACAGACAGTGAGTGGGAGAAGGGCAGAGAGAGGGGGACACAGAATTGGAAGCAGGCTCCAGGTTCTGAGCTGTCAGCATAGAGCCCGATGTGGGGCTCCAACTCACAAACTGCTAGATCATGACCCGAGGAAAGTTGGACGCTTAACTGATTGAGCCACCCAGGCGCCCCAAAAAATATTACATTTTAAAAATTACAGGTTCAATGTTGATAATTTCTAAGACAAAAATGAACATGAAAAGAAGAAAGCAGTAAAATCGCCCTGAAAAATCTACTCAGTATTTTCATTAATATTGTTTTCAGTTGGTTTTCTATGCCTTTCTATGCTTTTTTAAGCTAAGAGTGTTTCTTTTATGTTTTTTTAAATTTATTTTCGAGAGACAGAGAGAGACCTTGTAAGCAGGGGAGGGTCAGAGAGAGAGGGAGGCACAGAATCTGAAGCAGGCTCCAGGCTCTGAGCAGTCAGCACAGAGCCCGACCCAAGGCTTGAACCCACAAACCATGAGATCATGACCTGAGCTGAAGTCGGACGCTCAACTGAGTGAGCCACCCAGGCACCCCAATGCTAATAGTGTTTCGATGTAACGTTTTATCTAACACACATACACTGTCTTTACTCTGTCACAGACCACGTTTTTTCCCATTTATTGTAAGTATATTTCCTAGTCATTAATCTCATACAACAGTGATTTCCTAATATTTTTACCATGACCCTTAGTAAAAAATATATTTACATCACTACTGAATAAACACACATATACATACATGTAGATATAACTGCCCAATACTCGCCCTGAGTATAGGTGGTGTACTCTGATGTTTTCTATTCAATTTTATAATGAAAGAGCATATAATAGAATACACTATGTCATGATTCATTACTTGATTACATGACCCACATAAAGATCACATTTTGTAGTGTGAAAAACACTAAGCTATGACATCAGTTTTAGTGGATAGATGGCAGCCCATTTGTAGAGATGTACCATAATTATTCACATATCTTCAATTGTTGGATTTTCATATTATTTGCAATAGTTTGTCATTTATTCTTTTGTTTATAAGAATTTTCAAGAAATACGTGTTGAGTGTGTACCAGAAACACAGTGAACTAGAGAGATGAGGTCCGAATGTTATCGCTCCTACGTTCTATGGGGGCCCGGGGGACAGGCAGGCCATGCATCTACAGAGCAAGAAACACCCAGATAATGTGAGGAGGGATGGGGTGGGAGCTCCCATAGGTGATGGTCAGGAAAAGTCTCTCTGAGGGGTGGCGTTTAAGCTGGCATTTCAATAACAAAAAGGTATTGTTGCATTACTTCTTGAGAACATCCGGGGTAAGAGAATCTGGGTTGGGAGGACAGTTAACAGGAAGGTCCTAAGGTGATCAAGAACTTGGCAGATTTGAGGGTTGGGAGGATGCCCGGTGGGACCATAGTATGGTGAGCAAAGTGGAAGAGTGAGAGTCATAAGAGATGAGATTAAAAAGGTTGGCAGGAGTCAGCTCATCCAGAACCTTCTATCACAAACATGCTCCATCTTTGCTTACACCCACAGGTATGTCTCAAGGGAAAAGCCTGAGAAGCCTCTCGAACGGCAGCAGCTGTGAGCTGGGAACGCTGGGTTGGTGGGGAGATAAAGAAGCTGATGTATTTTTCTGATAGAAGGCTCTATGCCCAAGAGGATCCAAGTTCTGAAGGGGGCGCACGACGCTGGCACAGCACCTGGTTCTGTGAGCAAAGAGCTTCCAGAAGGCAGGGTCTTTGTCTAATCCACTGCCGTGTCCGTAGCACCTAGCACAATGCTCGACTCATGGCAGGCATCCAAGAAATGTTTGTGACGCAAACGAACTAATAAATGGACATCAACCCCAGTCTGAAGGCAAAGGACAGATGTAACGTGTGACAAATCATTACCGCACATTGACGTCTTCTCAAATGTGACCCTCTTACCTCACGCTAACAAAGGAGAAAAGGCCTTCCGTCTACTGAGGATTTCTTTAGCTCCTCTCTGGCGAAGTCATAAATAATCTCTCCCAAGGCATTACTCATTTTACTCGGTCTTTTTTTTTTTTTTAAATGAAATGGCATGACAACTCGCCAGCTGCTTTTTGCAATGAACAAAGATAACACATCACGATTGCCAGAAACAGATGTTGAAGAGGCCTAGAAATCTGATTTTTCCACATCAGGGACCCTGTTGTGTATTGAAATAAATTGACAGGGTTATTGGAAGCTAGACTGCCGGTTTCTTTGCAGTTGCTCACGCCTTGTATTGAAGAGGGGGTGGTAGGAAACCTCGTGGGAATGGACAGGCCCCCGAGGAGGCCCCGAAGGCAGCCTTCCCAAAGCCTTCATTATCCGTTGTCATCATAACCCATGCCCTGGCCAGACACGGATGCGGTCCTACAGTGACGTCATATCCTGGTGGTTAATGAACGCCTCTGTTGACCGCTTTCTGTTTTCTGAGTAAACGAGCACCGAGGCCCGGTGCTTTGGGATACAGAGAACAGTCCAGAAATCAATGCCAGGCAGAAAATGACGACTAAGGAGAGAGATCTAAAGAGTAACTTCATACCTCCCTCAGGAATTTGAACTTACAAGTGCAATCGCTAGGTAAGAAAAGTGCGTTGGGCTTCATGGAAATAATTTTCCTGCTTGGAAAAAACAAAAAACAAAAACCGACAGCCTTCCTGTGGGAATTGGATTGGGGGATGCTTTCTTTCTCTTAACAACACCACCTTCTCTCATGTTTTTAGGTTTTTATCAAACTGTATAGTATTCCTCCAGGAAGTACACCGATCATAAGCGTACACTTTGGTGGATTGGCGTCAAGTCGACACGCCCACGAGACCAGTACCCAGATCATGAAACAGACCATGACCATAGATTAGTTTTGTCTGGATTGGAACTTCATATGAATGGAATCTTGCTGTATACGTTCTTTTGTGGCTTTTTTGGTTCAACATCATGGGTGTAAAAAGTCTCCCATATTTCTTAATGTACTTTTTCTTTACTTATTTTGAGAGAGAGAGCGAGATCGAGAGAGAGGGAGAGAGAAAGAGAGAGAGAGAGAGAGAGAGAGAGAGAGAGAGAGAGAGAGAGAGAGAGAGAGAGAGACTGAGCAGAGAAGGGGCCAAGAAAGAGGGAGACAGAGAATCCCAAGCAGGCTCTGCTGTCAGTGCAGAGCTGGACGCAGGGCTTGATCCCACGAACATTGAGATCCTGATCTGAGCCGAAATCAAGAGTTGGATGCTTCACTGACTGAGCCACCCAGGCGCCCCTCTTCTACATTTCTGTATGTGGTCAGAGTTCAATGATTCCCACTGCAACATAGGTGTCCATTGGGTGCACCTGCCCCGGTTTACTTTTCCTTTCTCCTTTTCACAGGCAAAGTGGCTTGCAGGATTTTGCTATTACAGCAATGCTGCCTTGAATATGACTTTTGGAGGGTCTATGTGCCCAGTTCTGTCACTTGGGCCCTCCCTATCCCCCTACATTGGGCGGGTTTCAGCCGCCACTGCTGTGTCTCTCTGAAAGTGTGCTTTGACAAGATTTGACTTGGAAGAGGCTGTGCTCAGGAGCTGTATTTCCTACTCTCTCTTAAGTAGGATACTTTCTGTAGCCACAGCCATGCAGACTGAGCAGCATCTGCTCAAGTATGAAATTAATCTTTACATAATGCTGGCTGGGATCGGAGCGTCGTGGTGGGGGGGCAACTAGAGGAAACTATTCAGGTTATTGAGATTTGTTTTTCAGAATGATAGTTTCAAAATGTCCCTGGTTCCCTGGACAGTAAAGCTTCCAGAAGGAATGAGGGAGAGCCGAGCTTGCTTTCTGAGAAGGAACATAAGCAGGTGTGTTCACAAGAGTTAGGAGAGTCTGTATGAACTGTAATTGTGGTTGGACTGCATAGGCTCGAATCTGGCTCCGTCGTTCACAGTGTGATGTTGGGCAGATTACACAACATCTTTGTGCCTCAGGTGCCTCAACTGCCAAGTGGAGATCGTCGGTAATGTTGACCTGACGGGAAAATTTGTGTGGACGCAGTGAGGTAATACCCTTAGAACTCTCCGCATGCAGGAAGTGCTATGTGCATGGTGGCTGTATGAGTGCCTATATTGAGTATTGAACCCCAGAAGCAGTGCCTGAGACAGGGATTCTTGTTCAAGTTCATCGGGAGAGTATTCTCAGGAGATGGGGAGGGTGGGACGCTAGACAAGGGCACAGGAGCTTCCCAAGGATGTGGTCCAGCTGGAGTCCAGCTTTAGCCTAATTATGTAGTGGCTCTTGGAGTGGAAACAGCACCAGAGTCATCCCACCTTGAAGAAAGGGGGTTGGCTTTTTAAAAAATTTTTTTAAGTTTAATTATTTATTTTGAGAAAGAGAACATGCACAAGAGGGTGGGGACACAGAGAAAGAGAGAGAGAGAATCCCAAGCAGGCTTTGCAGGGTCAGCACAGAGCTGGATGCGGGGCTCAAACCCATGAACCTTGAGATCATGACCTGAGTTGAAGTCAGACATCGAAAAGACTGAGCCACCTGGGCGCCCCATGGTGGGGAGTGGCTTTTTCTGCCCCCATTTCAGTCGGTTATGGCCTGTGGGCTGCCAGGGGGCGGCACCCTGTGCTCCAGCTGGCTGGGGCCCATCCCGTCAGCAGCCAGCGGCCCGTAGCAGCGGGTGGCCAGGGTGCATCTACCATAAAGGGGATTGAGTGCGGGTACCAATACTGTCTGTCACTCCTTTTTTTTTTTTAATTTTTTAATGTTTTTTATTTATTTTTGAGAGACAGAGAGAGACAGTGCAAGCAGGGGAGGGTCAGAGAGAGAGGGAGATACAGAATCTGAAGCAGGCTCCAGGCTCTGAGCTAGCTGTCAGCACAGAGCCAAAGTCAGGGCTCAAACCCACGAACCGTGAGATCGTGGCCTGAGCCGAAGCCGAACGCTCCACCGACTGAGCCACCCAGGCGCCCCTCTGTCGGTCACTCCTAACCAGGCTTGTGTTTATAATCAAATCAGTAAAGCCCCAAAACCAGTGGTAAAGAGTCGTTTAGAGGTAAGGCGGGTAGCTTCCTGGTCATTGTTTGGCAAGAACAAAGATGGCCAGGAACACCCACACACTGTAGAAGTCTGTACCTGCTTGAGTGATGAACGTGTGTGTGCACCTGCTCCCACACCACCGGTTGCCTTGGTACAGGCTTGAAGCATTAAGGCTCCCCTTGTAATCCTGTCCTTTCCACTCATCTGGCCCATCCCTCGGGTCTGCTTCTTGGGACACTTAACCATTCTAGACCACCCCTTTGAATCTGAGGTTTCCTCTGCCTTCTGGCCATCTCTATCCCTGCGGGAGAATTGCAAAGAGATGTACAGAAGGCATCCTCTCTTTGAGGCTCACTGGATCTGTGGCTTCAGAGTGAAATGTGTCCATACCAATAGCTCATGACTTAATCAGCATTTAGATAATCTGCCCCTCTCTGTGGGAGATGGAAACAAGTGAGCTCTGCCAGATGTGTGTTTGGTTTCTAGGAGGTGGCTCTGCCCGCCATGGTTCCCTAGTAGCCAGATTTCCACTCACACAGGACAAGGCGACATTAAAGCGAGATGAGTCACCATGTGTGGACTGATAGGAAGCCACTTAGTTCCCTGACTGTGCACCTCGGGGAATGCGGGAGGAGCCGGTGAACTCCTCTGGCTGATGGGGGGTGGGGTTTGAAGTACTGGAGGGAGCTGATCTGCCACTAATGTATGCATTTCCTGATTTCAATCCACCGCGCCAGGAGAGGTACCAGGAGGTAAAAATCCGGGAAAGGGAAAGAGGATGTGCTGCCATAAGCACTAAGCTGACATTTCGAACATGTGCCATCTGCACGAATTGGTTTGTTACATAGTAAGTAGCTCATTCATTCTTCATTCATTCATTCGTTCATTTGCTCATTCAACTGGTATTCATCAGGTGTCCTCTGTGTGCTAGTTTCTGTGCCCCGTGATACACCCGTCAAGGAAATCGGTGACCAGATGAGTAATCGTCATTGTGATGAGTACTGAAAAGGCCAAACCCAGCAGAAATTGGGAGCTCCCGCACATTGCTCACTCACCACTACGAGGAGTAGAGTTGGGACATTTTTCTAGCATGGGGACTCTTGCTTCCAAGACACGCGAAGCCCCCGTATCCCAAGCAGGAAGCCAAACCCCTTCGTTTGACAAACACCTGAACCCCCAGTAGGCAGCAACTTGACTCCTTTCCTATCCTTCCAGATTATTTTCATGATTCGTGTGGCTGTTCTGCTCAAATATGCCAGAAGAACAGCGGGGCAGGTGAGAAGTTAAAAGGAAAGCCTGATGGAAAAATGAAATGATTCCATCAAGAAAAATTGCTAATTGTGTTTCCTAAACCTTCCTCCTGCCCCCAGGAGGTTTTAAAGCCGGTAGTGAATGTTCCCGTGCTACACGGGAGGTTTTGTCAATATCTTTACCCCTCAGGAACAACAGGAGAGCTGACTGACATTCCATGTGATGGTTGGTCACTGTGTGACTCAGTGGTCAAAATAAAACCCACAGGGCCTGACTGCCGGGGCCTGCGTTTCATTGCCAGCTGTAACTTCCTCATTTCTTTTTATGGCTGGTGAATCGGGCTCTTTCTCGAATGGCATCTGATGAAGCTAGTGCAGCTGTCAGCCCAGCGCCAGAGTTCAGTGGAGGCCGAGAGACCGTGGGATATCCTGGCGTGGCAGTAGCTGTAATCAGTTATAACCGCCAAAGGTGGAATAGAAGTGGAATTTAGTATCCTCGGCAAGCGCCGCATTTAGCAGTGCTATGGATTATCTCATTTAATTCTCTCGGCGACTTGGGAGCCAGGTTGTGGCATCCCTCTCCAGGGTCACAGCAGCTTAAGGGGCGGCCCCAGTACAGGAATCACGGTCTGTTTCACTGCAAAACCCATTCTCTTAATTATTTCGCCCGATCATTTCTCAAGAAAGGGAGCTTTGGCACGGAAGAAAAATAATACTGCCAGGTAAAGCTCCGTGACTGGCGCGACGCTATTTCAAACACTCTGCCCTTTGATTTCCTTATTCGGAAAAAATGCTCGCGGCAGCCGAGAGGGGTGATGAGGATTAAGTGGATTAATTAATTTAAAGTCTCTGGCACACAGTAGGCACTCAATAAATGACAATTCCCTTTCTCTCCGTGTAAGCCTCTTGGAGTCCTTTGCAAGATGAAAGTCAAGGAGGCACGAACTCAAATGAAACTAACGCCGCCTGGGTTTTCTCAGCTCCAGAATGATGGCTTTCCCAGCCGTGACCGGTGCCACTCCTGACCCCTGACGGGAAACGGTGGCAGAGGACTACCTCTGTTCACTGGAGTAACCCATGTGGAAACCCGAGCCCATATATTGCCATGTAAAGATTTAGTCCATAACCGTGCAATACTGTAGTTCACTTTGAGAGAAGAGAACAAGAAAACTAAACCTCGTGGGCCAGTGAACTGCTCCTGGCAGTTTGAGGGACTCCCTCCTTGATGGATGAAGCTTCCAGAAAGTGAGCCCAGTGACTCCTCAAGTGCCATGTTATTGTTGGGCACTGAGTCACACTTATGCCCCCCCCCCAGCACTTCCCCATTCCCCCCCCC
>NC_043717.1:31975582-32073805 GCF_006229205.1 Suricata suricatta
CTGCTTCTGGCTTTGTAGGGTTTCTCTGTTGTGTGTAAGTGTGCTTTTGTTTGTCTTTACAATTTCCTTCGTTCCACCATGGGCTGACTTTACAGTGTTTTCCCTTCTTGAGATGAATATGGACTCTCAGTTTTAATTTTCAGTTTATGAACCCGAGGCTATAAATTTTCATGTAAGCACAGCTCTAGCTGTATCCCACGAGTTTTGCTATGACATATTTTCATTATCACTCAGTTCAAAGTATGTTTTAAATTTTACTGTGATTTCTCCTTTTACCTAAGCCTTACCTAGAAGTATAATAGTTAATGCCCAAATGTGTGATGGTTTTTTAGTTATACCTATTTTTATTTATTTTATTTTTTTAACGTTCATTTATTTCTGAGAGACAGAGACAGAGCACGAGTGGGGAGGGGCAGAGAGAAAGGGAGATACAGACTCTGAAACAGGCTCCAGGCTCTGAGCTGTCAGCACAGGGCCTGATACGGGGTTCAAACTCATGGACTATAAGATCATGACCTGAACCAAAGTCGGATTCTTAACAGACTGAGCCACCCAGGCACCCCGAGTTACACCTATTTTTAAATTGGTTTCTAGCTTAATTGAACTATGGTCAGGGAACATATTCCAAATGATTTCCATTGTCTGAAATTTGTGTTGATGTGTTTTATGTCCACACATATATTTGATTTTGATAAACATCTCATGCACACTTGCAGTGTGTGTGTGTGTGTGTGCGTGTGTGTGTGTGAATTTTGTTATTTGTATGGTTCATATCTTCCATATTACTCCTAATTTTTTCTCTCTCTCGGTTGTGGAGGAAAGAAACTAAAGACAGAAATTCTAAAAATGATTTAAGTCTCCAAACGAAGCATCTGTACCCACATTTTTCACTCCTTGGAATCTTTTTCGATATCATCCCTGCCTGCCAGAAACATATGTATTTGGGAAAGGGTGGTCTAAAGGCTTGCTAATGGTCTTGGATTTTCAAAAACAAGGGAGTTAGGTTAAAAGTCCTCATCAAGATTGTAGATTTGTCTGCTTCCTCTTTTTTTCAGTCAGTTTACATTTTATCAAATGTCTCTTTATCTCTCCTAATGCTGCTTACCCTTAAGTCCACTTTTGTTGCTGTTATGGTAGCTACACCAGCTTTTTTTGTTTTCTCTTTACACCTTGCTGTGTCTTTACACAGGAAGGAAGGGTCTGGTGTCAAATGGCTCAAAACAAGGTCGGCTCATGTTGGTATGTTTCCCTTCTCTCTGAAATCTTGGCCCCTCAAATTCTGGCCTCCTGGGTAGCCCCGAACTCTAAGTTTTGTCTCCGTGTGCTGTGAGACTTCCAGAAGCTTCCGTTTTGCACTTGGCTTCTTAGACTCTTGGCCCCAAGTTTCCTAGGAATCAGCAGACACCTCAAGGGGGAGATTGGGTACAGAAGGCCAGATTCTCCTCAATGCACTTCCCTTCTCTCCAGGATCCTGGCTGCTATAGACTGAGTGTTTGTGTCCCCCCAAATTCATATGTTGAAGTCCTAACCCCCTCCCATGTGACGGCATTTGGAGGTGAGGCCTTTGGGAGGTGATTAGGTCATGAGGGCAGAGTCCTTGGGAATGGGATTAGTGTCTTTGTGTTTTTTTAATGTTCATTTATTTATTTGGAGAGGGAGAGGGAGCATGAGTGGGAGAGGGAGCATGAGTAGGGGAGGGGCAGAGGGAGAGGAAAGAGAGAATCTCAAGCAGGCTCCACACTGTCAGCACAGAGGCTGACTCGGGGTTCAAATTCACGAACCGGGAGATCATGACCTGAGCTGAAATCAAGAGTTGGATGCTTAACTGACTGAGCCACCCAGGCGCCCCGGGATTAGTGTCTTCATAAAAGGAACCCCACAGAGATCCCTTACCCCTTCCACTGTGTGAGGTCACAGTGAAAAGATAGTTGTCTATGAAACGGGAAGTGCATCAGACACCTCATCAGACAGAAAATCTACTGATGCCTTGATCTTGGACTTCCCAGCCTCCAGAACTGTGAGAAATAAATGTTTGTTATTTAAACCACCTTCCAATATTTTCCATTAAGGCGACCCAGGGGGACAAAAATACTGGCCCTTCAAGACGTTGTGGCTCTAGAAGTTCTCCAAGGCCTTCAACCCCATCCTTTGGATTTCGGTCCCACTCTTCTGGTCATTCTCTGCAGAAAGGCTAGTCTGCAAAAAAACTCCCCCACAATTATCAGAAGTAGGTGTCTAGGTGAACATTTTGGATGGCTATTTAACCTGGTAAGCCTCAGTTTCCTCATGAGTAAAATGGGGGCAATTGAGACATACCTCATGGGGTTGTTTTGAGCCTTAGATATATATTAAATATACTTTGTAAGCCTAAAAGCTATCTGAACACAAGCTGCTATTATTAAGTCTTTACATGATTGAGTTTCCTGATTAAAAAAAAACAGTGGTGGGTGTCCAAGCAGGGTAGTTTGTTGTTTGTGCGGCGAATTAACTAGAAGTTACTTCTTTTTTTTTAAAATAATGTTTATGTATTTATTTTGAGAGGGAGAGGCAGGGACAGAGAGAGAAGGAGAGAGAATCCTCAACTGTGAGAATCTCACAAACTGTGAGATCCTGACCTGAGCTGAAATCAAGAGCTGGACGCTGTTGGGGACTTTGCTTGCTATGACTGCTGAATTTGTCATTGTTGGTGGAACAGGCTACCTCTTCATGGTGGTGGAATGCCCCAGAACACCATCCCAAGCACTCTCTCGGAGGGCTCACTTGTGAAAACCCAACGCCATCAACAAGGCTTCTGGAATACTCTCTCAGGTCCACATCTTTTGGCAGGCAGGTGTTTATCTAAAAGCATTCCAAGGATTGTGTGTTAACTATACTTCAATAAAAAAGGAAGAACATTCAGAGGAATAGAAAATACAAGTACATAGGCTTCATTCTGAGATCCGGCCCCTGTGATGATTGCTTCTGCCCTGTTAGTTACAATCTTAGGGTTTATCAACTTCTTCCCTGAGGAGGTTTTGCTCAGCTCAGGTAGTAGGAGAGAGTTGCACAATCTGTTGGTCTAGTCTCAGTAAATATTTGCACGAGCGACAATCCTTTCTCTTACCGTTCTCCATTTACCCACAAGCTGCGGAACTCTGTGGCTTTTTCTCCCTGGGCAAGGTCAGGAGCAGCCTGCCAACATTAAGATGTATTGGTCCCTTACTTTTCGAGAAGACCCCTTTGCCACTTTCCTGCTGTGCGGTGGATAAGACTGCTTCCGGTTCATTCCGCTTGGCATCTGAAATATCACCTTTTCATAGCCATTATCATTTTCCAGAATCCTGATGTCTTTTCTTTTATTTATTTATTTATTTATTTATTTTTTTGGTCTGTAGGAATCCCCCATAGCTTGAACCTGGCATTAAGGGCCATACAAGGCAGTCGCTGATCAGGCCTCAAACACACTTGACCTACAGATGTTAGCTCAGAGGGGTATCAGTGTGATGCCCATTAAAACCTGAGTCCCCACCAGCCTTTGAATTGGCTAACAAGTTCATTGCGAGCCCTGATGGAGTAAAACACCGGACACTAAGGGGGCGAGTGTGGGGGAAAGTTCTAGATGCTAAAGCCATGGTTCCTATTTGGGAAGTGGGGAAAACACTTTCAAAATGCAGATTCCAGGCTGTCCCTTACGTCTACTGAATCAGAACCCTGAATGGAGGCAACCCTTCCCCTCCCCGTTTCCTTTCCCTATCCAAAATAAAAGCCGTGGTGTCGAAGTCCAGAGGGGTCAAGGGCACAGGTGTCCATGCTTGGTGAGTTCAGCACCATTTTGATTGTTCCGTGGTTCAACACATAGTCAGGAATGAAATTATTGGACAACAAAAATCCTCCGTACGAGAGACTTGCTTCGGCCCACTCTGCTCCGCATCTGGAAGTCATCGACTTGATCTCTTAAACAATTCTTCAAATAGGAAATGTGCTAATGAGAATAGGTGCTTGCTAAAAGTTTAGTGCTTGATTGCTTGGTTTTTGTCGTTGCTGCCATTGATGCTATCAATGAAGTGATGAAGAATTAGGTGTTATTATCTGTAGTCCCTTTGCAGGTTCCGGATGAAAACCGGCTGGCTGGTTTAAGGTTGATTTATACTGAACACTTCCTCACGATGCTATGAATCTCATGGCCAAGTTGGTCCTCGGCTTTCCCCGTCCTCAAAATTTTAGCAATATATGTTTGCAATTTTTTAACTCTCTTGGAAAGGAGTTTGGTAATATATATAAACGGATTTCAGATATTTATTGCTGGATCAAGTAAATTTTTAGATAGCTCTTCTAAAGAAACGAACTTCTTTTTAAAAAATGTTTATTTATTTTGAGGCGGAGGGGAGGGAGAGAGAGAGGAGGAGGGAGAGAATCCCACGCAGGCTCCACACTGTCAGGGCAGAGCCCTATGTGGAGATCAAACTCACAGAGATCATGACCTGAGCCGAAATCGAGTCAGATGCCTAACCGACTGAGCCACCCAGGCGCCCCGAAACAAACTTCTATATTGTTTTTCTGTGTCTGGGACAGTTGGCAACACTATAATATTATTTAGGTGCAGTCAGGGGTCTATTTTTCTTCACCGTTAAATTCTCAGAACCATGCCGACTGGCTGGCACACAAAAGATGCTCAATAAATAGTTGTTAAATGAATGATTTAATAATTAAATGTCTGGGGATAATAATTAAATGCCTCAATTTTCTCTTCTGTAAAATGGGACCAATAAAAAATAACACTTGGAATATTTGAAAGAAAATAGTTGTAGGGGGTGCTGTGATTTGCCTCCTGGACCACCTTTGTAGAATGAAGAACTCATTCCTCTAGCTGCTGGCAGTGTTCATAGCT
Organism: Suricata suricatta; assembly: GCF_006229205.1. Taxonomy (NCBI): domain Eukaryota; kingdom Metazoa; phylum Chordata; class Mammalia; order Carnivora; family Herpestidae; genus Suricata; species Suricata suricatta. Next base: position 31,980,450 of record NC_043717.1, read on the forward strand.
GACAGCCTTAAGCTGAGTCCCTCTTTATGATTTGTCATTGTTGCAGAGAGCCACCTCGCCCAAGGTCATGCTGCATCCCCAGGGTATCCCATACCCAACTAGCATTTGACACAACATATAAAGGCTCAGCCCCCTTGCCCCAACTCAGAACAACAATGATGAGCCATTTTAGCTCTAGAGCTTTTTATGGGACTCCCCACTGGGGGAGTCACTGGAACTGCCCTGTAATTCAACTTCTTGGTCTGGCCACTCCTGCTTCTTGCCCCTCCCCCAGGTGTTGATCCCAAGAGCAAGGCCTCATACATCTTCTGCATGCTAATCTCTGTCACAGAGTCTGGTCCCCCGGGAATCCTGCCAGAGACAGCAACATAGTATATACTAAGTAAAACACTGGGTCTGGTGGTGAAAGTGAGGTGAGGATCCCCGAACACCTGGCTATTTGGCCAAACCCAAGAAATAGGCTGTTTCATGATCTCTGAGACTCCTTCTTTTAAAACTTCTTTTTTTAAATGGTTATTTATTTATTTTGAGAGCAAGCGAGCATGAGCAGGGGATGGGCAGAGAGAGGGGCAGTGGGAGGATCCCAAGCAGGCTCATCACTATCAGTGCAGAGCCCGATGCAGGACTCGACCTCATGAGTCATGGGATCATGGCCTGGCCAAAATCAAAAGTTGACTGAGCCACCCAGGTGACCGGAGCTTTGTCAGTCCTAATGAAAGTGCTTTCTGGGGCGCCTGGGTAGCTCAGTCAGTTGAGTGTCTGATTTCGGCTCAGGTCATGATCTCACAGTTGACGAGTTTGAGTCTTGCATAGGGCTCTGTGCTGACAGCTCAGAGGAGCCTGTTTTGGATTCTGTGTCTCCCTTTCTGTCTGCCTCTGCCCTGCTCATGCTCTGTCTCTCTTTGCCTCAAAAATAAATAAACATTAAAAAAATTTTTTTAATACAAAAAGCGTTTTCTGTTAAACTCTTGTGGATGGTGTCAGGGAAGGAGCGGCAGTTGTGGGCCATGGACCTGCACCTGTTACAGTTAGTCTAGAGGTCAGAGTTTTGCCTAGGGCCACTTTGCTTTTAAATGAAGACCTACAGCAGCTTTGCTTTGGCCAACAGTAAGAAATCGGAACAGGACTTTTGCTTTTTTGAAAAAAAGGCAGAAACAAAAACAGCATTCAGCGTTTGTTTTGCAGAGAGCCCTCAGAGGCAGAGCACACCCCGAAAGCAGGTAGAGGGGCCCCGCCAAGCTCCTTCCCCCAGAACCACTCCCAGCATCTCAGCATCAGGCCCGCAAAGCTTTCAGCTGCATCTGTGAGCCTCTGTACCTTACCTCGATTTATTTTGTGCACCGGTTAGCAAGATGTGTCTTAAGGTATCAGGCCTAAGAGAGGTGATGTTGGGGGTCTGGGAATGCTCACCAATTTCTCTGTGTACATAAATGGCAATTGCTTCTTTGCTTACAGAAGGGAGAGGACAGCCTACTTGTGGATAGTGGGCCAAGTCTGTTGTGTCCTGGTTAAGAGAACGGACTTTGGAATCAGACAGCCCTGAGTGCGATGTCAGTGCTGTTCATCAGTTACATGTCATCTTTCTTGCCCTCAGTTTTCTTCGTCTACAAAATGGGGATTTTTAAGAATCCCTGCCTCTTAGGGTTGTTAGGAGAATTAACCGAGATATAGTAGGTACAGCTGGCAGCATGGGGCTAGGCAATGCTAAATAACAGGCGTTGTCAGTCTGTGATCAATGGGAATTTATAACCTGATCTGGGCTGGGAAGTGACAGTAGAGATGTAGGGAGCTGGGCTATGATCACGTGGGGAGATGGCAAATCTCTGTGGTGGACACATTGCTGCACGGCCCAGATCCCTCTCCAAGGAAGGACTTTGTACCGCAGCCGACGGCTTGGTCACGGTTTGCCTCAGCCACAGGGAGTGCCCTCAGCCCCCGAGCACACCCTTGCCTTTGCTAAGACCCATGAAAGGGGGAAATTGGTTTGCAACCATTCCAGCCCAATGCAGGACCATGCCGAGCTCCGCCTGGGAGAGGAGCCACCTGGGACTCTGTCCAGCCTGCATCACAGCTCAGCAGGTCCCTCTGTCCAGTTCCGCCCCCGCCTCCTGCCTTCTACAGCCGAGGGGTCCATCCCTCCCAAACAGCCTTTCTCCGAAAATCTCAGGGGCTGCCCCCGAGACTCCATTCCGCGACAAAGTCTGAAAGCACAATTAAAGGGTACATCTTTGGGCTTCCCCCCCCAGCACCCCCCACTCTTCCTTTGTTTCATCCTTTTATCTTTCAATCTTATCCCTTTGTCTCTGTTTTGTACTCTCCCTATTCAGAGCGTTTCGTTTTAATGGCCTGTTGTACACAGCTTGTCCACGAGCTGTCAGGTCGTGGCAGAAGCCTATTTAGACAAGTTGTCAGGTTGAACGGGAGAGGGAAAAAAAATCCTAAATCAATGTGTTTTCGCATGCAATCACACGTGGGCTAATTTATCTGCAGCTGAGTTCTATCCCGCCAGTTTGGCATAAGGGTCCTCAGACAAGGGGGCTGTGTGTTGGCTGATTAACAGAGCGATTTTTATTGGGAGAAGGACAACAGAATTGTTTTATGGTAATTATCACCATTTGAACCTACGTACACGCTCATGGGGAAGATTAAAGAAAAGGCTCAGTGCGGATGATGAAGCAACGCGCAACACGCGCAGGCTAGAGAAGCCCCTGGGAGGCGCCAGATTGGCCACCTTTGTAAATAGCCCCAGTGCCTTCTCTGTAGGCCTGAACACCAAGTCCGTACCGTTTCTGGAGTCGGGAGAACATCAGGTTACTAGGATGGCTTGCCGAGAGGCAATCGCCAAGTCCATTTCGAGGCCAAGGACAGAGTCCGTCTTTCTGAAGGCGCCAACCTAGGTAGGCCAGTAAACATCCTCACTTACACTTCTCAGAAACAAAAAAACAAACCCATACATACTCACGCTCACTCTCACACACAGAGGAGAGATTTCTTTTTAGACAGTGTTGCGGCTGCAGCGGTTTTAAACTTGAAACACGCCACAAACTACAAAAACGCTTCCCAGGTGAATTGAAAACTCCAACGGAGGAAAGCACAGACTTTGGTGATTTGCTTCTTTGATATTTGATAATTCTCTTTGCAGTTTTTGGTCCATTCACACTGTCCTATCTGAGTTTAGGACAAGGACAGAGTGGGATAAGTCTGTCACCATGAGGCACAACAGACAAGCACAGAGCTGTAAAAACGGTTTGCTGCCTGGAATATGGCTGCCTGAAAGGTTTGCGCTATGTGACCCACTTGGAAGAATCTTGCCTAAATTGTTAGGAACAAACCATTTTGGGTCTGTCCGGCTCTCTTCCCCTCCCCGCCCCTCGACAAACTGATGAAAAGTCTGGAAACTCCCACCCAACTAAGAAATGCTTGCCCCAGAATGGAACGTTAGAAAGTTGAGCTGCTAAGAGCAATTTAGAGCCTGCACCCAGACTTCCATTCTGCTGCCATTTCTAGAATGTCTTAGAAAGACAGATTTTATAATTGAGAATTAAAACATTTGACATGCAAATGTAAGAGTTAATTTTTCCCCTTTGTGAGGCCACCGAAAATTTTTGCTAAGGGAGAGAAAATCAATTCTCCATTAAAAAGATGCTCAGATGAAACAAGGCATTTGTGTTGTAATTATCGACTCCGGGAGGTAAGGCTGGCATTGGGATGTGGAACCAGATAGCTCTCAGCTGCAGCTTCACACCTGAGCCGTGTGTGTGTGTGTATGTGTGTGTATGTGTGTGTATGTGTGTGTGTGTGTGTGTTCAATCATCAGCTGATTTCTCTCGATTTGCTGCGGTTTTCTAGAAAACAAATTTTGATCTCCAGTGGCTTTCTCTCAAAATCACAAGAGATGGTTTCTTGTTCCCCAAGTTAGATGGGGGATAGCCAGAAAGTGTCAGGCGCTGGACTAGACACAGAACACAGAGCTAAAGGCACAGTCTTGGCTCTCAAATTGCACACAGTCTACTGGAGGAGGGGTCAGATGATCATTGTTGGGCAGTGTGAGGGTGAGAGCAATCATTTTCTAGAAAGTCATTTGATCCTCATCAAGACCTGGTGAAGTGGCTTAACATTACCGACCCCAGTTTTCACATGGGGAAACTAAGAGGCACAGAGAGGTTAAGTTATTTGCCAGAAATCACACAGCTAGTAAGTGGAAGAGCCAGAATTCAAACCCATGCCGAAAGACTCAAAGTGTGTGCTCTTCACCTTGACACTGGGGATGTGGCAGCCAACTGTGGTAGTGTGGGAATGAGGGAGGCTTGGGATGGGGAAGAGTCAAGGAAAGGGCTTCAGAAGAGAAGATAGAAGGGCCTGAAAAATACTTCCATTGGCCATGTCAGGATGAATGTGCATGAAAACCCAGTCAGCGTGCAAGTCGGAAAGCTGACAGAAAGGAGAGAGATGCCTTGGAGGACATGGCGCCAGGGAAGAAGGGTCCACGGTGCTCTAGGATGGCGGTCCTGGAGGGCAGTGCTTCTGCTGCTATTGTGTTGGGATCTTCCTGCTCTCTGAGATGATAATGGGCAGTCTGCAACAGGGTTCCAGGGTCAGGTAAGTTTGGGTTGCTTTACCTCACATTTGCAAGACCCATTAGCTTGTTTGAGGGTACTGGGAAGCTCCAAAAAGGGACTTGAACTTGAGCACATATTCTTTCTTCTTAGACAGCCCTATGAAGACCTCATGGTACAAGAGGGTCCTGGAGCACACAGCCTGGGAAATGAGGTCTTCCAGGAGGCACAGAAGGGCTGAAGCTGGCTGGAACTGCAAGGCCCGCCCTTGCCAGCATGGTAAGCCCTACACTGGCGGGTGGTGGGTGGTGGACTTGGCGTTTGGTTCATTCTATTCTGTTGGTGACCCAGCCTTTGTCTGATTACTTGAGGCCTTTCCCTGGTGCCTTGCTCCTTTGGTGCCTGGTTTCCTCTGCAAGGTCAAGGCCTCCTGCTTTAGTTCACCTGCCAGGACCTGTGAAGTCAGCCTGTTACTCCAGCAGGAGCTGACTTTTCTGGACTTGGCCTTTGAACATGGGCAACCTGTTAGTCTTAACCTTCAAGTTGGCTTAGCTTCTCCTGCTGGCTTCTCCTAACAAAATCTGCCCCTCCCTTTCTTCCTCCTTCTTTTTCTCCCTCCCTCCCATCCTTCCCTCCTTCAACATTTATTATGTAAAGTCTATGGCAGCCACAGAGCTACAGGTTTTAGTGCAGGTGTTCATGACTTCTGGTTCATATCAAAGTTCTGAGCCAACTGGCCAATCTCCAGGCACGTGCCTGCCCCCCTAACTTGTGGGTTGAGGGGACAGAGTTATCATAAGGGGCATGTGTCAGGGGCCTTGTGGAAGCCTAGATAGGTCTTTCACCTCTGTTTTACAAATCATGTACATCCTGTCATGATTAATAGTGTTGTATGTAGGTACAAATTTGGATTCATAAAGTATATCTTAATTTATAGGGAATTAATATTGCTTTTGGCATTATGTGTTTAAAAAATTTTTTAAGTAATCTCCACACCAAACGTGGGGCCTAAGTTACAACCATGAGGCCCAGAATTTCATGCTCTACCGACTGAGCCAGCCAAGCGCCCCGTCATTATGTCTTTTTAATCAGTACCTACTAGAAGTACTGTTATCTTATTGGTATCTGTGGATTTTTTTAATATTGAGAAGGAGTCCTTTATCACACCCAAACCTCAGGCTTTGGAATCAGCCAAACTTGGGCTCAAATCTCACTTCTGTTATACATTAGCCAAGTGACTTTGGGCAAGTTGCTTAACTTTTAAAACCTTTATTTCCTTTTACCTGAAAATGAGAATCATCATACCTGCTTTCTGGAGATGAAGTGACATGATCAATGTAAATTGTAAAAATATAAACTGCAAAAAATGTAAATTCCCTAATTGCACAACAAATGGACGTCGTTATGACCAAATAGAAAGGAGGAGAAAGAGGAAGAGGAGGGTGACAAAAAGACACTAACCATGAACTGGGCAGGAATAATAGGGGTTGGAAACACCAAGAGAGGTGAAAAACCATTGTCTCTGCCATTACCAGTCTCCCACTAGATCTTTGACTCTACTGGCTTCGCATAAAAACACATTAATGGAAAGAACAGCCAACATAAGGCCAAGCGTGCTGAGCAATGCTAGGAAACACGTGTAATGTTGTGGCGACTCCACATTGGAGCTTTCTTCCTGTGTTTCGGGATGGAGATTGGTGGGAGACAAGGAGGTGGGGGGCACCCGTTGATTAGCGGTGACCTCCAGGGGCAGAGGCAGTGTTCAGAGGCACCAGTGGGTGGGATTCTCTAACCAGGCTGGTGTTGCACCACGACCCTGTCTGTGCTGGTGGTCACCAGCTTCTTTTGCTCATCTCCTTGCAATTTTGGCAAGCTTGCGGGCTAACCGATATCCTATCAACAAATTATCCCTCAACTTCAGTTAGGTAGAGTCAGTTGCTGGTGTTTGCAACCTAGAGAGCCGCCTGGTACACCCGTGATGTAGACGCGATCGCACCTGGCGGGTCTCAGAGCCACAGCTTTTGACGTAGCCCCGTTCACATTGCGGAGATGGCGTGAATGATGTGCTCGCCTGGTTTCACGGTCTGTCTGCCAGAGTGCTTGGTGGCAGAGGACGGATCACGCCTCACTGCTCTGTTCCTTTGTGTCTGATGGTTTCTAGCTATGGGGGGGGGGGCGCGGCGGGGGAAGCAGTGGAGGAATGGCTGCAAAGGCTGACTAGGGCCATAGACAGCGAGGTCGTGGCTGGTGGCTCCGTCCCCTGCGGAGACACCTTTGCAGGCCACTATTATCCCAGAGATGACAGCAGCTGAATCCACGCACGGGGCAGAAGATAACCCTGATTCTTGCTCCTGTCCTCTCCTCCCTCCCGACACACACCATCAGCGATCAGTCTTCCAGGGTGACCTACAGGTGCCCCACCCGCTGGCACACACCGTTGTTTGTTGTGGGAGAGGACTGCTCTAAAATCCCAGTCTCCCTGTAAGTGCTCTATGGATCCCAGACGCCTGCAAAGCGCTCCTGTTTTGTTTTCGCATTTCAGATGTTAATTATAAGGAAGAGAATTAGGCATATAAAACAAATTACATTGGCAGGCGTTTGCTTCACTTGTGCACCACGGGGCCCAGGAGCCCCTAATGAGATGTGACTACAGATCATCGTGCTTCCTGCAAACAGCCAATTGCTTCTAATGTGGCAGAGTCTTCCTTGTGTTGCCTGAGAATTAGCCACAGGTGTAGCATTTGACATCGAGCATCTCCCACCCAGGGAAGTGTGGTTAGGTCAACAGCAGCGAGAAGAAGGCAGGGAGAGGGAAAGAGAGTGGCAGACACTCAAGGTTTTAGAGCTTCCTCGTAATTTACATTAGGGCTCTGCCTCCAACAACCACGGCGGCCCCAAATTAATGCACAATCCAAGGAAAAACAGTGTCACTCTGTCCTTTCCGCAGAAGGCAATTCTGCAGCTGTGACTACATGCAGGCAACGAGTGCTGTCTTTTATCAGTGCTTAATAATATTAATGTCCCCCGCGAAGAACAAACAGGCCTTCTACCATGGGTCGAATACTGTTTGTGGGCTTAATTGGAAAACATTACTTAATGTTTCCCTTAATTAGAATTAATTACAAGACCCTAGTGAAGAAATAACTCCATATGTGAGATTCTAAGACCTTGCACTGTGATGTGAAATTTCCTTTAGAGAGTTTGCCCCATCAGAAGTACCTCTGCTAACCTATAGAATATGTTTACCCAGATATCTGTGTTCCTGGTGAACACCAGTCTTCCAACAGTGCCAACGTTGGCACAGATAACATTGGCTTATTGGTCAACGAAAGGTGGAAACGTGATAATGAGTCCGAGGAGCCCATGTGGGGAAGCGGCATGACCTCTTGGGACATTTGTGAATGGAAGGGTTTACAGTTTTCTCAAGTTCTTCTAGCTCGAACACTATGGGTTTCTCATTTTCCAGCCCCGAGATGCTGTCTTAAAGTTGCTAACTGTAAGACACAGAATTGAAACAAAAGGCGGACTTTCTGAGCTAAAGAATGAGACAATCCCAGAGACATGGTCTTGATTGGATATTCAGCTCTGTTTCGGGATAGTCAGAACACAACACTCCCTGCCCCCGTCCCCCACCCCCGTGTCCTGTTTCCGGCCCCTCTCCTGGCCCGGCCCCAGGGTCTCCCAATACCTCCCTGGCCCCTGCCTTCACCCGCCCTCGCCCCTCGGCTGGTCTGCTTAGCGGACCACACCTGTTTGGGGCCATCACCCACATAGCCCCCAGCACCTACAGAAGTAAATTTTTTTTAAAGAAGCAACAAAACAATTCTTGGGGCACCTGGGTGGCTTGGTCAGTTACACAACCGGCTCTTGGTTTTGGATCAGATCATGATCTCACGGTTTGTGACTTCCAGCCGCGCATGGGGCTCTGTGATGACAATGCAGAACCTGCTTGGGTCTCTCTCTCTCTCTCTCTCTCTCCCTCCCTCCCTCTCTCTCTCTCTGTCCCTCCCGTGCTCTCTTTCTCTGTCTCAAAATAAATGAATAAACTTAAACAGAAAAAAGAAGCAACGAAGCAATTCTTGAGCAGTTCCTTTGAAAACAACCAGTTAGCAACACATGACTACATACTAGTTTGGGGGAATCAAGCCATATTTTGCAAAACCGTATGTACATGTAGAGACAACCATTATGTGCTGTAAGAGTCTCTCAAATCATGTTCTGAGGACTAGAAGTGTTCTGTGGCCTGAAAGGGTGGATGCAGTGGAGAAGAGGGGAGGTCTACGATTAAGTAAGCTTTGGAAATGCTGGATCAAATAAATTTATACAAGTTTCTTCATAATAGGATCCTTAGAGCCTTTATCATGCCAGGGGGCTTTGTGACTTTTCTGAGACACATGTTTTGCAATATGATCTTATTTAACTTTGGAATTCCTTTCTATTGGCATGTCAACAATTCATGAAAGACCAGGGTTCTGCAGAATTAGTTTCATATGCATGTGGAACACTTTATTTTAATATTTCACCCCCTAGTCCACGCAAAACAAGCTTAGAAGAAAGACTAAGCTAAGAAAATATAGAAAACTGTGGACTTGGATAAATTTCCATAGTGATAGGATTCAAATCAGTATATGAAAGAATTTGCCATTAAGAATCAGAATAATTGTTAAGTGAGATGAAGTACAATCAACGATTTCTTATAAGTGGCGAGTGTAAAACCCAATGATATGTTAAATTTGATCTCTTTAAAAGAGGTACAATTCTATTTTGCTCTTAGAAGATTTTCAAGTTCTGTGATTTAAAGGGTTATAGAAAAGATGGATGATTAACAGGGATTTTATTTTTCCACTTGATGTTTTTTAATGTTTATTTTTGAGAGATCGAGAGACAGAGTATGAGCAGGGGAGGTGCAGAGAGAGAGGGAGACACAGAATTGAAAGCAGGCTCCAGGCTCCAAGCTGACAGCACAGAACCCAACATGGGGCTTGAACCCATGAACTGTGAGATCATGACCTGAGCCAAAGTTGGATGCTTCACCAGTGAGCCACCCAGGTGCCCCTATTTTTCCACATTAATAGCTAGGGAATCCTAATCTATTAACATAAACATGAAATTCTAGTTTCTTTGTGCTAAGAAAAGAGTAGTGGGCACATTTCTAAGTGCAGGAAGGGAACTGTGGCTGTAACATTCTTGCTATTATTAATGCGTGTTGGGTATGATTTGCCCAAGGAGAATCATGTATCCATCAACAGAACAGATGCCTCAGGAAGAAATCTTTAAGTGAGTACAAAGTTTCATTCTGAGCACAGAGAGTTTTTGTACTTATTTTTTAGCAGTCGCCTCCCAAAGTCCATTTATTATTTGTGATTTTGGTTAACAATAATGCCTTTGTTCCTCTCTCTCCTCTCCTTTCTTATGTTGCTTAGCGCCCATGCTCAGTGATGTCAAAAGACGGCAGGGGGGAGCAAAGAGGGGTTACAAAATGGGATGGAATAATTTATCAGAAGGAGTTTTTCCTGAATGCACTGTAATTTGGTTCTCCGGTATAAATTTTAAACCTTTACTCCGTGCCTCTTTGCCTCCTGGGACAAGGAGGTTTCTCTTCCTGGGTTGGCCAGGGCTCCAGTCCGCTTCATACCAGACCATCCCTCATCGTAACGGTGACTGTTATGCATCTAGTTGAAAAGACACCAGATTTATGCTGTACAGCGTGTGCAAATGGGACCCGGGACTGGAAAGGCTGATCGATGGGAGTCGCAGCAGGCCGTGGGGACACCTCACGAGACGGGTGGCTGGTGCGCCCCAGGCCCCACACCAGCCTCAGTGCCGGGGATGGGCTGGGCCACTTAGGGGGCTCCACCGGGCCACTTAGGGGACTTAGCCTCACTCCACTTACACAGGCCAGGGGCCTCTCCAGCTGTTTGGGGCTGTGCACTAACCGCGGCCGACAGACCCTTTTGCCACTGGCTCCCATTTCCCAGCGGTAGAATCTTAACTAGAAATGGTGGGCAGACCACCCTTCTCCAGAGAAGAGTACCTAGGTGAGGCCCGACTTGTAGTTCATATTCTAATGAAAGGAGAGTTACATGCCAGCAGGATATTAAAACCATAAATACTATAAAAGACGAGTTCGCAAATGCCGATTCCTCAGAGAAATCTTTCTTATGCCCCAGACTAGGTGATGACCCCCTGTAACACAATGCCCTGAATACCTCCTTCGTGGCACTCGCTGGTGTTGCCATGAATTAAGGCACTCTGTGAGGAATTGTTCCTCTTATTAGTCCTCAAAAATTTAATGTTAATTCTGTAAGGGTAGAGGCCCTCTGTCTTTCTCCCTAGCACTCAAGGCAAAATACATTATGGCCCTGCCCTGCCCTCCTTTCTCTTCATGAATAATTTAGTCCTAATGACATTACGTTGGGCAGAACAGGGTGGGTGTCCAGGGTGGAAACGGGAGGGGGTGTGGAAGCCTAGACTTGGACGGGCTCATTTCACTTGTGTCCCAGAACAGGAAGCTCTTGGCCTGCTCAGCCACTTTGGGAAGGGGGGAGCGGGCCATCAAATTATGAGTGCAATTAGACAAAACATCTGTTAGATTGATTTTTTTTCATTGTTTCCACCGGTTCTTGTGGCATTGTGGAGACAGATCACTAGTTAATTTAGTTTGATGGCCAGTAGTGTCTGTGCTAATTGAATTTTTGACTGGATGTTTGGGAGTCATAAAAAGATATGTGTATTTGTGTGTGTGCGTGCATGCACGCGTGCGTATGGTGTGGTAGAAAGATCACAGCCTTTGCAGTCCTACAGATTTGGCTTTAATCCTCAGTTTCCTCATTCATAATATAGGATCAATGATAAATCTGCTGTCGAGGTGGTGGTGTTTCTATAAAATAAGCTGCCCCTATTTATTCATTGTACACTCTTGATATAAGATGTTCAAAGACGCATGCTTCGTATGTGTTTTGTGCCATGGATCCCCTTGGCAGTCTTGTGAATCCAGTGCATTCCTTCTCAAGAGTGTTTTTAGGGGCACCTAGGTGGCTCAGTTGGTTAAGCGTCCAACTCTTCATTTTGGCTCAGGTCAGGGGCTTGCGGTTTGTGAGATCGAGAGCCGTGTCCGTGGGCTCTGAGCTGGCAGCACAGGGTCTGCTTGGGATTCTCGGTCTCCCCCCCCGCCACCCTTGCCCTTCCTCTGCTCGTGCTTTCTCTTTGTCTCTCCCAAAATAAATAAACTTAAGATAAAATAGTGTTTTTAAAGTGCATAAAAAATACATAGGTTTAAAAAGGGAGCCAATTATATTGAAATGTAGTTATCAAAATGTTAGTAAACACATTTGTGATATAGTAACTGATGTGTTTTATTGATATACTCAACAGCAAGTTGTCGTGACAGGTCTAATAGCTGCCCTAATTTTGAAGCACACATAAGCATAAATGATAAATTGAGATAATTCTGAACAACTGCGATGATATGAACAGAAGTGACGTTTACTGGTGACAAAGACACCATTACGTGTAGCCCCCTGAGTGTACATTTGATGTGCTGGCATGTGACTGAGATGAGAGACTTTTGTTTTTGTTTTGAGACAGAGAGAGAAAATTCTAAGCAGGCTCTGCACAGTCAGTGCATGGAACCTGACATGAGGCTTGAACCCATGAACTGTGAGATTTTGACCTGAGCCAAAGTCAGACACTTAACTGGCTGAGCCACCCAGGCGCCCGTGTTTTTTCTTTCTTTTTTTTTTTTTTTAAGTTTATTTATTTTTGAGAGACAGAGCACAAGCAGGGGAGGGGCAAAGAGAGAGAGAGAGAGAGAGAGAGAGACTGAGAGAGAGAGAATCCCAAGCAGGCTCTGTGCTGCCAGCACAGAGCTATATGTGGGGCTCAAACTCATGAACCATGAGATCATGACCTAAGCTGACCAAGAGTCAGACACTTAACCAACTGAGCCACCCAGGTGCCCCTCACCTGGAGAGACCTTTGAAATGTCCCAAATAAGTTTCCTCTGCTTACTTATCAAGGACTTCTTTGTGCCCAGTGTCCTTTACACTTTCTAACTGCCACCACTGACCATGCTGGCCATGCTTGCTTCCAAGGAAACTCCAAGGTCTCCATGGCCACTTGTGTTAAAAAACGCTCTCCCTTGCCTGCGGCAGGCTACATGTCCCCTGAACTTTATTTATAAATACCCCCACAGTGAAGGCATCTGCTTCTTCATGCTAATTTCATCGGCTCCTGTCTTCCCAGCCCCGAAGGACAGTTCCTGCCTGTGGCTCGGCCTGGCCAGAGTAGCAGGTGGTGCCAGGGCCGGGCTGAGAGAGAAGGGCTCGCCATGGGTCCCACGGAACAGGCAGATGGAAATGTGCAGTGCAGAGGGACCATCTCTGGACCTGTGAAGCCCTGACACCAAGACGGGCATGATCGTGTTCTCTGCTCAGGCTGCAGAACCCAATGAGGTGGTGAAACAAAAAATCCAGAAAGAAAAGAAAAGCCCACTTTCTGTATGGGGATGGAGGACGGGGAGCATAAGCTGCCAAAGTTGGAATAAAAGGGCTTCCTGCTTTGGGCACTGATAAGGGCTAAGTCACACTGTGTGGCTTTCTGCGCTTGGAAACCGGCCTCTCACATCAGCCCAGAAGAAATCACTGAGTAGCAATATGGACCTTGCAACTTGTGGATCATGATTGCTTCTGGATTCACCCCACTGAGCTTTGCATGAACTCCCTCACGCCTCTTCTGGGGGTGCCATGTGGAGGAAACTGGGTGGCTTAGAGTTGCAAACAAAGAAAGGAGAGAAGAGGCGGAGTTCTGTGCCAGCTTTTCAGGTGAGCAGGAAATCACCAATGAAGACACCGGAGCAGGGACCTGCGAGGTGGCTCCTTGCTGTATCACACCGCAGTGGCCACTGTCCACTGGGGGGCTGGGGGGGCTGCTCGCACGTAGAAGAGGAAGAAGACGGTGTGCTAGACTTTGCTGTGTGAGGAAAGGATTTCTCCACTAAGGCACCGAGAGCTAGCTAGTGACAGTCGCAGGCCCCTGGTTAGGAGAGTACAGTGGGCTCACAGCATGCTGAATTAAAAACCCAGGTTGGGGGCACCTGAGTGGCTCAGCCGGTTAAGCGTCCGACTTTGGCTCAGGTCATGATCTCACAGTTAGTGGGTTCAAAGCCCCACATTGGGCTCTGTGCTGAATGCTTGCTCAGAGCCTGGAGCCCACTTTGAAATCTGTGTCTCCTCTCTCTGACCTTCCTGCTCATGTTCTGTCTCACTCTCTCTCTCAAAAAATAAATAAATGTATTAAACAAAAAACCCAGGTTGACCCTGAAACAATCAACAGAGTGATAATGAAGCCCCTCATCCTCCTTGGCAGAAAAGGAATTACACTAAATGCTTCAAACCAGCCGTAAGGCCCCTAGTCTCCCAGTGTGGCTAGAATCTTCCACCTGGTTTTCACTACACGGTGTAGTCAGATTGTAGGCCTCTGGCCACGCTGGCATATTTATCAGTGAGATACACTTGCCCTAACCAGAAGTCGCAGCTGCACTCGGTCAAGGACACATTATGCAACACAAGTGTGGTTCTTCAGTGATAGAAGAATGAAGGGCGGGAAACGGAGCCTTAGTTCTACCGCCCCGACCTTCCCAGGGTTCCCCGCTTATTTTCTACGCTTCAGTTTCATCTGTAAAATCATAGATTGGACTGGATTTCTTTAATAGCTATTTGTCGAAGGGAGTGAAGCTGATGGATGCCAAGCCTTTGGCTCCAAGTTGCTCTCCATTCAATGGATCACAGAGTGTGGTCAGTTGGTTGTAACCCGATGATCCCCGACAGATGGACCCGCTTGCTCGATGCCACCATGCCACTTGGGATGACCCTCTCCTCCCACAAGGCCAGTTTCCTAAGCTGGGCACCCAGCGCTATACTTTTCAATGACCCTTCTTTTAACCAACCCTTTCAAATCCGAACTTGGCATCAGGCCCAATGCCGGGGGCTTTGACACACCTTTCACTTAGTCCTATTCATTTTTAAACTCTTAGGGCAGGGCCAATCCCCGGCACATGGAAGGTTGGGTAGAGAAAAGGGATTTGGGAGGGAATGTGAGCACTGAATTTAGACAAATTCTGGGTCCCAGGCCTCTTGTCCGGCATTGTGTCCTTGGACCAGGGATTCACCCTCGCTAAGCCTCAATGCCCTCATTTGTAACCTGGGTGTAATAAAATCTTCAGTCGAGGCTCATCATGAGGTGAACGCTATATTGAAAATCCTGGCATTTACTAGGTGTTCCACATATAGAAAATGAATGGATGAATGGATGGATGGATAATTAGAGTCAAAGAAACAAATGATGAGCCAAGACTGAGTCTCCAGGCCACGGGCCTGCCTTCTCTCCCTTCACATCTGGTCTCAGGAGAGCTCCTAACATGAGGCACTGAATTTCAGGTGTGCAAGTAAGTCGACGACCATCCTGGCTTCCTCCCTGAGAAACATTTGCATCTTAAATCAAATTTCTAATCATCTGGTTTAAGTAATGTTTTCTATTATTTCCAAGGGTTTACAGTTTCCCCTGGAGCCCATCTGTGAACCCTGTGCCACCCATTAAGAACCCCTTATGTTTCAACAAGTATTGATTGGGAGGTCACAGAGAAGTAGATAAGAGACTTGTCGGGTAGGATGCATTTTAATTGGAAGCAAATCAGGATACAATTTTAGTAATTGAGGCATGAAGCAATAATCGCCTGAGCGCCGGTGGTGCCAGCATGAGCATAAAGGAAGCACAGATTCCAGAGGCCTTAAGTGGTGAGAAGTGAGCATTGTGAGGCCCAAGCAGATGTGAGGAGAGTGAGCCAGGAACAACAGCACAGAGAGGCTCCAAGCCTTGAACCTGCACGGGGGAGGTAACGGTACTTCCCTTGGGAGCCAGAAGGCAGCATAGAGGGGAGCTGGCTCTCTGGGGGACTGATGCTAAGTCTGGCCTTAGCCATAGTGCATTTGGGTGATTAAGAAGCAGCCGTTGGCAGGGGGCTGGGAGGTGGTATGTCTACAGTTGGAATTATAAAATCCTGCAGGAAAATGGTTCCTTCCAGCACGAGCATTGCGATTCTATGATGATCAGTGGGAGAAATTGGGGCCAGAGCTTTGGTTTGGGGATCTTCACTTTTGATATAAGGTTGGGAGAGTCAGGAAGGTAGATAAAATGTCTGAGGGAAATTATGTGGAAACCAATGCTTTAGGACCAAGTACTGAATCTTGAAATAAGCCCATATTTAGAGGCTAGACCAAAAAGGGGTTAAGAGAGGGACAGGGAAAGAGGAGCGGGGGAGAGGGACAGAGAAGAGGTATACTGCCAGGTAGGGGAACATCTGAGCAGAGGATGGACCACCCAACCAGGAAAAGGATGAGGACGTAGGCACATCTCAAAAGGCTTAGACAGATGGAGCCTGAGAGGAAGTTCCGTCTCCCCGCTGATGCTCAGACAACATTTGGGGAACACCTGAGCTGAGCTCAAGCCTAGAAGGAGAGGAGGCAACGCAGGGGATTGTGAGTTACTTTGCGTTTCAATCTGGATGACTGAGGAAACCACCGAAGTGTCTGACAGCCCATTAGTGATCAGACTATGTTTTCTGCATCATGCCAGATGGGAGCCCCAGATAGAATTTAAGTCCAGTTTATGGGAAATCTTGAAAAGTTACAATTTTGTATACTTGAGTTAGTGACTGTAAAATTCATACCATCCAAACTGTAATAGTTTGAATGCACAAGGGCATTTGCTGTCTTCTCTCAACAGGTGTATGGATAAGCCCTCTGTTACCTCATTCGATTCTACTCCTGACGGCAGGTAAGTCACATATCAGAGGTCCCATTTCACAGATGAAGGAACGAGGTTCAGAGAGACAAAAGCATATTTACCCAGTGACAGTCCCAAGTGGCCATGAAAGGACCCTAGTCCTGGATTTTGGACTCCTGATTCAGTACTTCTTCCAAACTGGACCTTCCTTGATGGAGAGGCTTACTATCCCTTTAGGAGTCTGTTTTGGTTTATATCTTCCATGTTATGTAACCCAAGTTATAGACTTCAGTAGATCCTTTGGGTTAATGCACTCTGTGTGTGTGTGCATGTGCGTGCATGTGCCCACCCGTACATAGTTTGGGGAAGGGACAATTCAAAGATAATTTTGAACTATGACCCTTTCAACATACTCAAAATACAAGACCACATGGCAGCCAAAGCCTGGACCGCTGTAGCAAGGCAAGTTCCGTCCCTCTCGCTTGCCTCAGTTCCTTACCTGTACAATGGGGATGCTAATATCTGTTTTGTAGGGAGGCTGAGAAGATGAAATGGGGTAATTTGTGTCAAGTGTCTGGCCTTCTAATCTTCCTGTTGTATGTGCACAGCACACCATGGCCACTGTCACCAATGTGAGCAGTACCCTTTGGGGGGCCACCCAGGGTAATGGCAGGGCTGCTTGGGTGCATCAGGTACCATCAGTTGTGGCCTGGGGCCTGGCTGTCCTCATGGCCCCTTCGTCTTGTTTTTTATGTTTTTCATTTTTGAGAGTTGGGGCGAGATGGAGCATTAGCAGAGGAGGGGCAGAGAGAGAGGAAGACACAGAATCTGAAGCAGGCTCCAGGCTCGGAGCTAGCTGTCAGCACAGAGCCCGATGCAGGACTTGAACCCACAAACTGTGAGGTCATGACCTGAGCTGAGATCAGGAGTTGGAGCTTAAATTAACTGAGTGGCCCAGGCACCCCTCCCTCCTCTCGGCCCCTTCTGCAGCCTTGAGGAAAAGCCAGGAGGGTCAAATGGGGAGAGGTTGATACAAAAGCCAGGCTTGTGGTGTTCTCCTCTTGAAACTCAAGTAATGTTGTGTGTTGGATACTTTTTAAAAACCCAAGGCCTGGGAAAGTTATGTGACTGGCTCTAATGGAGAGGCTTGCCTTGCAAAAGGATTGTTTTAGAAAAGGTTGTTACTGGCCCCTAAGAAAGACAGTAAGGGAGGGTTGGGATCTCCACCCTCATGGACCAGCCCTTTTCAAATAGCTGCTAGATCTCCGCTGTGAATGTACAGGGCCAGAGAACAGGGAGACTCAGGAAGAGATAAGAAGGAGCTTGGAGGCCAACCCCCAGGCCAACGGGGAGGGAGAGATAGGCCTGAGAGCCTCCCAGGAACTGCAGGCATTTGTGGAAGGAGCTAGAAGGGGTAGAGGTGTGGGAGGGGGGTGTGGGGGTGGAGGGGTATGGGAAGCAGAAAGAAATGGTAACATTTCCATCCACTTTAGGTAAAATATAACGGATTTTCCTGTGTAATCCTAAATCTGGATCTGGGAGGCAGTTTGGAAAATAGTTTGAGGAAAGCAAAGGGCGACCTTCCAAGAAGAGAGAGAGAGGTCAGTTCTTGAACTTCGGTCAAGACCACGGCCTCGGCCTCATCACATCCTAGTCCATGGCAGGGGCATAATAAAAGTTGTTGAAGGAGCCCGTGAATGATCTCCATACCTCACCAAGGTTTCTGCTTGAGCTAAATGAAACCATGTCCCAAGAAAGCAGTGACTTTCTAAGCAGTGACTTAGAAAAATGTCAGTGGGCACCATGCCCTTTCTGTTGCTCCTCTTTGGGTGAATTATGCCTCCCAGGTGCGATGCTGTTGCTAGAAGTGGGAAATACAAGAGTATGGGTGGAGCGGGGCCGAGAGAGCGCCCTTCTTCTATCAAAACCTCCCTTGCCGAGTGACTAAGGTTTCTGATCAAGTAAGTTGTCAGTTGACACCTGTGATTCTTCTGGAAGTGTCTGCATTTTAAGCATCTTTTGCCATGAAAAGAAAGCGTGTCCCCTGCTAAAGGGACTTCTAACATCAGGAGGCAGGTTGGGAAGGTTTTTGTGAGGAGCGTGAGAGCTTTCTGGAATCTTGGAGGATGGAGGGTTGCCACTGACTCTACCCTATTGTGGCAGGTGCTGGTTAGGACCCCTGTGATATTCTCCAGGCCCGAATACAGCATATGGATCTTTCTATCACCAGCCTTGGCTGCAGAAGAGAGTCCATCTGCCTTTGAACTGGTTAGCAGGGTGAGAATAAGCAACTAGAATGTACTTGAGAAAGGCATGAGTCCTCCAGACCAGTCGCAGAGTACCCGGGTGCCATTAGGAGACCACAGTGCCTGTCCTTCTCAATTACATTCTAGCTGGTTATTCTCATGAAGATCTCCTGTCTCTCATTTAATGGTGTCTACAGTCTCTATCAGCAATTTTCAAACCTGGTTGTATGCCAGAAACACCCAAGAAACTTAGTGCAGGTAATAATAGTTCATGCTTATTGCCTGCCAGGCATTGTTCTAAGGAGTTTCTAACGCTTGCCAGAGTCTACTTTTCAGAGTCCCACCATGGACCTCCCAAATCAGGAGCTCCCTGGGGTAAAGCCAGGCATTCATATATTTTTAAGCTCCACAAGAAACTCTCCTATGAACCAAAGAACGAGGGTCATCATAAATCATGAGAACCAATTCTACACTTGGCCAGGGGAGAATATGTAGAATTTTCCAGGACACTGGCACTTGCCTTGTATATGTGAACAGTTTTCTAGGACGGAGAAGACTCACCCTCACCTCCTTCTGTGGGACAGAGACTATACCTTTGTTCATCTATCCATTTATTAATTCAATAAAATTCTCCTGGAAGCCTACTATATGCCAACCGCTATTCTAGACGCTAGGAAATATGGAGCATATATTTTATATGAAGGAGGCAGACAATAAATAAGGAAGTAAATATATAACATGCCAGGTAGTGATAAGTGCTATGAAGAAAAAAATAATGCAGGATATGATAATAGATGGTGGGATTGGATGGAGTGAGGATGTGTGGATGACTTCAGAGAAGGGGTTTGGGAAGATCTCTTTGATAAAGCAGACACATAAATGAAATCAGGAAGGAAGAAATGTAGCAATAGGGGAAGAGCATTTCTAGGCAGGAGAAATGGCAAGTGCAAAGGTCCTGAGGTGGGAGCAGCTTGACAGATTTAAAGACCTCCAAGGAGGGACGCCTGGGTAGCTCAGTTGGCTGAGCATCCAACTCTTGATTTTGGCTCAGGTCATGATCTCATGGTTTGTGGGATCAAGGCCCTTATCGGGCCCTGTGCTGACAGTGTGGAACGTGCTTGGGATTCTCTCTCTCCCCATCCCTTCCCCGCTCAGGCTTTCTCTGTAAATAAATAAATAAATAAACATAAAAAAAATAAATAAAGACCTCCAAGGAAGCCAGAGTTACTGGAGCCCAATAGTGAGAAGGAAATTGGTAAGAAATGAGGTCCTAGAAGAAGCCAAGGCAGGGTCATGCAGGGCTTTGCAGGTCTAGGTACAGATTTCTCTTTTAGTGTTTGTGACATGGGACAACTTGAGGTTCTGAGTAGAAAGGCAACACTATCTGACTTGCCTTTTAAAAGGATCAATTTAAGGGGCGCTTGGGTGGCTCAGGCAGTTAAGCATTTGACTTCAGCTCAGGTCATGATCTCACCGTTGGTGAGTTTGAGCCCCCATGTGGGGCTTTCTGCTATCAGTGCAGGGACTGCTATGGATCCTCTGTCCTCCCCCCTCACCCCTCCTCTACTTGGGCATTCTCTAAAAAATAAATAAACATAAAAAAGGACCAATTTAAAAGAGAATAGACCAGGTAGGGATGAGGGCTGAAGCTAATGCTAATGCAATAGTTTAGGTAAGAGATAACCAGGCCTTGGACCAGTGTGGTAGCAGTGAGGGTGGAGAGAAATGGTTGATTATGGATATTTTTTGATCTCCTGGTGGATATTTTATTTATTTGTTTATTTTTACTTATTTTTATTTTTTGATGTTTATTTATTATTGAGAGACAGAGAGAGACAGAGGATGAGCATGGGAGGGGCAGAGAGAGGGGGAGACACAGAATCTGAAGCAGGCTCCAGGCTCTGAGCTGTCAGCACAGAGCCCTACAGGGTGCTCAAACTCACAAACTGCAAGATCATGACCTGAGCCAAATTCGGAGGCTCAACCAACTGAGCCACCCAGGCACCCCTCCTAGTGGATATTTTAAAACTGTGGGACTGAATGAGCTCACTTGGGAATGTGTGGCTACCTAGAGTAGGCGAGAGACTCAGAGTGCTCTGGAACATTACACACTTTGGGAGAGGGAGCAGTGAGAGGATTCAGGAAAGAGATAGAGAAGGAATGGCCAACGAGATGAACCCAATGTCAGAAGCTGCAGAGAGGCAGAGCCAGAGATATGGAGCCTGGAGCCAAGGTCACTGGGTTTGACAACATGGAAGTCTCTGATGACCTGGATGAAGAGGGTGTTTGGGGGAGTAGGTGAGGCCGGACTGGAAAGGGACCTGGAAAGACCAGGAGCAGAGAAAGCAGAGACAGCAAGCTTAGACTCATTTCACGTTCATTTAACTACATAAGGGAGCAGGGCAACAGACTGGCAGCTGACGGTGGCCATGGGATCAAAGGTGGCTCACAGTTCCCGAGTGTCCATCCCTGTGCAGGTGGTACTACCCGGCAGGGAGGGGGAGTGGACCGTTGCAGGGAAGCGTCTTTGAAACTGTGAGAGCTGGGATTCCAGGGCACAGGGAGGGCGTGGCCTTACAACATTGTGGGAAGGCCCCACACAAGGGAATGAGGCGTGGAGGGGAGGGAGGCGGGGGAGGCGGGGGCAGTTGGTGGCGGGTTCATGTGGGATCTCACTTCTGATGACTTCAATTTTCTCAGTAAATAAGATGGAAGGCCGGGAGCTGAGAGCAAGGAGGGAGCCTTCTACTTTATTCTCCTATACAGAACAGCCGAGAATTTTAATTTAAAAACTGTCCTTGCAGGTTTTCCTTCTAGAAACATCAGTTTTCTTTTGTAACATATTTATGTGACTTTTTAAGCACACTCTTTTGGGGGGGGAGGCGCTCAGCAATTTCAGGCATGCATGGTCTTTGGGGACGTTCTCTTCATGATCAAACACCAGGCACTGGTTCCCACTGACTACAGCCAGTATTTCAGCTGAAAACTAAGCACCCCCCTCCCCCAAGGAAACATCAAGTAGGGTCTTGTTAACATTAGAACATTAATTCGAAAAAGTAATTCTTGTTTCTCGTCTGGCCTACGAATCCCAACGTTTCTATCCCATTCTCTTCAGCACTTCAAAAATTCTCCTTCAGTTGACTCTTCAGTGCATACCCGTGCCTTGTTTTCCCTAACCCAGTGGTTCTCAAACTTGACCGTGTGCCCGAATCCCTGGGTCGACTGGTGAAAACACGGAGTGCTGGGCCTCATTCCAGAGTTTCTGCCTCAGTAGGGTTCAGGGTGGGGCCCTCGAAGCTGCACGTCTGCCAAATCCCCAGGGGATTCCACGGCTGCCAGTCTGCGGACCACACTTTGAGAACCACTGCCCTACTCGATTTACTCTTTTCTGAGAGCACAGCCTCTCTCTGGATCCGCCAGGGCGGTGGGGAGGATATGAAGGAGGATGGGTCACAAGCTTTCTCCATCCTTCTCTCTTTCGGGTACAAGTGCCCGAACCAGCCCTGACAGAGGAGACCCGGGGCTGGGTGGACCTTTGGTCTCCCCTACAAGCATCGCAGGTAACGCTCGTGTCCGTCCTTGCCCGAAAGCAGTCACGACGGCACCATCCCTAGGGTGCTTTCATCTTTCAAGTCCTGATCCCTGAGTGCCCCTTCCCACCCTCGGCTCCCACACATCGCCTTCCCCCGCTCAGATCCCTGATCTCTGACTTTTCTCCCGTCTGCTGCCCCTTGCTCCCAGCGAGCTCTGGGTCGAGGACAGATGGGCCTTCATAATAACCCTGGCAGGCAGCGGTGGGGCCAGGGCCTCCCCTTTGAGGCTGGTGTGTCTTTGATCCCCTGACAGATTAGCAGCGCACAGAAGCAGAGCTCGTGTGAGAGGCTGCCGCGAAAGGGCCAGCTCTCGGCACGACACATGCTTGTAGTCACCGTGACTGGCAGGTACGGGGAAAAGCTATTTACGGCTCTCGGCAAGCTAGATGCTTGTTCTGAAGAGCCTGCGTGGCCTAAAAATACCACAAAGGGTGGGAGGGAGAGAAAGGAGACTTTAGCATGGAATATTTTCAAAAAATTAAAAATAGAAAGGCCTTTGGTAAACGAGAGTCGCCAGTTGCCATCCTGCTTACCTCCTACGGGGCTTTTAGGATTCCCAGCGGACAGCCAGTAGCCGACATGACAGGAACCATGAAACGATTTCGGGGAATGGAGTCAGGCCACCAGTAGATGGATGGCGGAAGCCAGGGCAGAAAGAGACAGGTGCCACGTGGCGATCCGCACTGATTGGGATTGACAATGAGGCGGTCCGGGAATTAATGAGATCCAATAGATGTGGGGTTCACCTCCAATTTGATGAACCACTTTGTCAGGCTTGCTTAACCTCGGTCTCAAATCAGTGAGATTGCCGAGTGTGCCGCGGGAGTCTGTCTGATTTTACTTCTCTTGTTAGGATGCTAGGATGCGCCTTAGCTCTCTTAGTGGCCTCCTCCGCCTCCTCCCTCTCTTCCCTGCAGCCTCTTCATTCATTCTTAGCTCTGGCAGATAAATGATTCGGTTTGGCTTAGTTTCATTCTTATTGTCTTTCTTAGAAATGGTCTGGATTAGCGCGGTAAACAAATGTTCCCAACGTGAATGAGTTGCCCGGATTGAGGACCTCCTATGTAGGGAGATCTGGCCCGGGGTGAGGCAAGTTTGGCAAGTTAGCAGGATCCAGAAGGTTTACCTTGTCCCTCTGTCTGGTTTCCAGAGAAAAAAAATGGCACCTGAGAGAGGACCGGAATTCTGCAGAGGAGGAAACTGGATTCCTGCTCTCTAAAGAATGTAGCAATTCAACCAACCCATTTGGGAGATGTTGGAAATGGGGCACGCGTTCTTAAAAAGACACTTCCCTGGGGAGACCAAAGGCAGAAATGTAGACTGCAGGCACTGGAGGCAATCTGATTTCTTTTCCAGTCCCCCTATAACAGATGAAGCAGAGGGAAGCCTATGTAAATGTTTGCTGATTTCCAGTAAATGGGTGATGGGCTGGGTTGGCATTGTTACCAAACCATGAGACTTAACTACCAACGCTGTCGCATTTGGCCAGAGTTGTTTCAGTGAGAGGTGCCATGAATGTCTTAAGGTATTCTGAGGACTGGCTGGTTATTATTATCCCAACAGTGTCCGGGCCATACATTCCCAGCTGTCAAGTTAGCAACTGCATGCGAAGTGTCAGGGTCTGTTCCACCCAGAGAGATGGTTGGCAGGTCCTGAGCATGACCTTAAGCTGCCCTCACAGTCCGGCCGCACCCTGCCCCACTCTTGAGCTGTTATCAGGCCTGTACATACTTGAAAAACCCTTCTCCCAAAGGTTGCTGAATTTCCATGGAGCTCTCTGAGAATTTCAGAAGGCCCCATATCATGAATATTCTTAAAATGTCTATGTTGTATCATGTAAGATGCATCAGAAACCACTAGGGGTATATGGACATACTTAGATAAACAGATAATCTGGGCAAAACATCACCTCTTATGGAGTCGACTTGGAGACAAAAGTCTTGGAGGAAATTCTAATGTCCTGTGAATATCTTGTTGGCATGGATTCAGAAAAGTGGTATCTTGGCTATAGGTTTTTTAAATGTATCTGTAAGATCAGGGAAGCATCGAATTTGATATATTCAACATCTAAGATTCAGAGATGTTAACTGACTTTCCCAAGGATCATCACTAATTTAAGGCCTCATGGTATTAAAATTAGCACCCTGGGCTTACAATGGAAGACAATCTCATAGGTCTCTCCATGGTATCATATGTCAGTTCCTTTCTGTGACTGGATATCCCTGGCTTTAAGTGCACCTGTGGGAGCAAGATTGGGAAGAGAGGGTCATTGAGCATCTTTTGTGTCCCGTGCGTGAGGCCACGTGCTTTAAGTACATGAGCATGTCTAATTCTTTGACGTTCCTTTGAGGTGGATATTAAAAGCTAGATTTTGCAGTAAACAAAACCAAGATTCAAAGAAGTGGCTAAATCAGCACACTGGTTTTTGGCATATTAATTTGTCTACAAAGACCACACTTAGTCTACATTACCACACACCAGACTGCCAGCCAGATTATTCCAGAAGACTCAGTGGATATGCCAGGTCCTTCTCAACTGCCAAATTACAAGGGCACTGAGTTATGAGAAGGGAGGTGTCCCCGTGGCCTTGATACATGGTAGAAGCCTGCACATTCCTTCTTTGATAATCAGTGGAGCCATAGCAAAATTACAAATAGAAGGGTTACTAGTGAGGAGTAGATATGACATTATGCAGTGTTTGCCTCATCCTAAGTTCCTCGCTGCTGTTTCCACCCTTCTTAAATTCATCTACTGAATGAGGATCGCTTTCTTGAATATCAAAGGGGCTCCTATAATATTTGCAGAATGGCTGAATGAAAAAAAACAAACTTATTTTCCAGGCTCTCAGAGTGTAAAACAAGGACTAATAGATGGAAATTAAAAGAAGACAGCCTCAAGCTAGGAGGAAGAACTTTCTAGAAAGTGGTTCCATGTGACTATGGGATGGATTGCTTTAGAATGAGCTAAGTCTTCTCCCTTGGAGGTGCTTAAATCGAGGTTTGGAAGTACTTTGGGAATTTGGCATTGGGTAAATGTTGCATTGGATGGTCTCCAAGGGCCTTTGAGGATCTGACAGTCCCTGACATGTGGCACCAACAGTGAGATGATGAATAGTTGACCAGACCCTTTGACTTTTCTAACTTGTCATTGTGCAACACCTCTGCTTAGTTTGTTCATCAGCACCATCAATACTGATGGAAGTTGTAGTGAACCTTAATCCATCATGAATATGAATCAGAAACAGATTTCACTCCTATCTGAGCCAACTCTGGTCTACTGTCCAGTGCCAAAAGAAAGATTTGGGGGTTGAAACCCAAGCCAAAGGAGTATGTATGGTTCTACTTGAGGCACAGGGAATTTAAAGGGATGAGTGGGTAGAAGCCATGAGAGGCAGGACTGTCCAAGTCCTTTGGAGATAGTGATTTCTGCTTACTTTCAAGTGGCAGGAGCTAGGGAAGGACTCAGACATGGCGTGGGAGGCAAGGCCATTGCCTCTTTCAGGTCTCTTCCAATCAAAGACTGGTTTTTAATGAGGAGTTGTTTAGAAACCCAAGCTTTGCCTCTTGCCAGCCTTTCCAGGTGAGGGAAACCCTTTTCTCTTTCTCTAAAGTCACTCATCTATTAAAGTGAAATGTATGCTAATCCTACGACCTAGCAATCTGCTTCTTGGTATGTACCTGATAGAAATTGGGGTCTTATCTTCCAAAAGACACAATTAAGAATGTTTAGAGGCACCTGGTTGGCTTAGTCAGAAGAGTCTGTGACTCTTGATCTCTGGCTTGTGAGTTTGAGCCCCACACTGGGGGTAGAGATGACTAAAAAAACAAATAGAAACTTGGGACACCTGGGAGTCTCAGTCGGTTAAGCGTCCAACTTCAGCTCAGTCATGATCTCGCAGTTCTTGAGTTCAAGCCCCACATTGCACTCTGTGCTGACAGCTCAGAGCCTGGAGCCGGCTTCAGATTCGTGTCTCCTCTCTCTGCCCCACACCTGCTTGCACTCTGTCTGTCTGTCTGTCTCTCTCTCCAAAATAAGTAAACATTTAAGAAAAACTTAAAGAATGTTTATGGCAGCTTTATTTATAATAGCTAGAAATAGCCTATAATGTACATTGATAGTAGAACAGGTAAGGAAGTTGTGATGTATTTCTACAATGAAATATCATGCAACAAGGCAAAAGGAATGAAGACTGATATGTGCAACCTTGATGTATCTCATAGACATAGTACTGAGCATAAGAAGTTAGATGTCAAAAAAATACATATTTGTATGATCCCTCCCATTTATATGAAGTTACAAAATGGGCAAAAAGCAATCTATGGTGAGAGAAGCAGCAGTAATTACTTTTGGCAGGTTCAGGGTGGGGGTAATGGACTGTGATGGTTCATAATGACAATTTTGGGACCACCGGAAATGTTCAATCTCTTAATCTGACATGGAGTAAAAATTCACGGAAGTGTGATCTTTCTATTTTACCATATGTAACATTGACCATATGTCATATCTCAGTTTTTAAAAAACTGGAAAAGAAAGAAAAAGAGAAAGAGTTTCTTTCCTGTGGGGACTGGGTTATATTCTACATTCTGCTGAGATCCCATGTTAATGGAAAATATCCTATCCTGTTACTCTGGTGAGCTGGTCCTTGAACCAAAGAAAGTATTGGATGGCTACTATTGTCACCACTAATTATGGAAGATCATGTAACACTGCCATCCAGATTTCAAAATGCCTAGAGTCAAACTGTGGCTCCTTGATCCACTTCCAGGTCCACCACCACTAATTAGCTGTGGGTCCTTGACCTTTATGGGGTCTCAGTATTCTCATCAATGAAATGGTGAGTCATTCATTCATTCAGTAAATATTGAAGACCTGCTATGTGTAAGGCCCTGAGTAAGGTGTGTGGGGAGCACAGGTAAATTAGCCCCTCACAGAGTTGAGAGACTTATCTGAGATTCTATGTGTGGAGTCATGTCATGAAGAGAAAGAGCGGCGGTAATTACATGACAATTATGGTAAACTCCTGATCCCATGCAATAAGAGAATCCTTTACTCCAGGAAATGAATACTTTGTCTAAAATACCATTTCCGGTCTTCTGCGTACATAAGCATTCGCGTCTCATTGGAAAATGGACTCCGAGATTTTTTGCAAGTTCAAAAGCACCTTGAGATGTTAATGTGATATGAATTAAGAAAGATTTCACATATACTCTAGTGAGTTGGATAAAATACAGTTGTTCAACATTTGGGAACCAAATGTGTTTCGTGCTTGCTTGCATTTCCATGTACCGAAAGCTACAAAATGAGTAAATAAGTCACAAATGCCAAAATCAAGTTTAGTATGATGTGAGTCATATGGAGTGCTTTTTTTTTTTTTTTTTTGGAGAAAGCGAGTGAGCGCACAAGTGAGCGAGGGGCAGAGAGAAAGAGAGAAAGAGAGAGAAGTGGGGCTCATCTGAAGCAGGTTCACCTCAAGTGGGGCTTGAGCTTACCCAGACTGGGGCTTGTGCTCATCTGATGCAGGACTCGAACTCATGAACCATGAGATCATGACCTGAGCTGAAGTCAGATGCTTAACGACTGAGCCCCCTAGGCGCCCCATATGGAGTTTTAAAACATGCAAAAGAAAACATTGGATGCAGGGAAGCATTGCGATGATGGAACCATTCCTGCATGTAAGCTGTATAAAATTGCAGGAGGGCCGTGATCAGAGCCCGAGACCAAGACTCGGGTGCAGGGCACTCACTGAGGGCTGGTCCCGAGGAGTAGGAGTGAAGGAGCAGACACAATAAGACAAGGGGAAAAGCCAGGAAAGGGTGCTTTCTTGAAGTCACTGCTTTAAAGAAAAGGGCCAAGTGTCTTTTCTGTGGGTGTTTTCACAAGGCTCTGTCTCCACTGGTCAATGGTTCTCCTGTGGGTGGTCATTCTCCGTACTTTTCGATGTGCCTGTGAGGACCGAGTGCACTCTTGAGGTTTTCCAGGAGAGCCTTGGGGTAAAGAAGCAGAGACCTGAGGTGGGCCACATAACTGAGAGCTTAAACCAGAAGGGGGCTGGGGAGTTGCCCCTGGGGGACTGGAAGGGGGTGAGAAAGAGATACACCAGGAGCTTCGACTGAATCTGCAATGTGTTATTTCCTAAGAAAATGCATGAAGGAAATATGGTGAAATGCGAATCTTCAGAACAGCTGGATGGTATTTGCACGGGTGTTTGTTGGATTATTCTTGATACTTTTCTGTATTCTTCAACAATTTCAAAATAAAAAAAATAGGATGCATCAGCATTAATTTGTTTCAGGGGAGCTCTGATTGAATAATTATGCAGAGCAGTAATGTGTCAAATAGTAATACAATTTGTCACTAGTTTTTAAATTAAGTTAATGTACCTAAGTGTAATTTCGATGGAATTTGACTAACAAAATATTGAGTTTTATCCAAAATGTCATGGTTTAATTTTTATTCTAGTTGAGAGATCTCACTTGATAAACTTTCGATTATATTTCCAGTTGTCTTGCCAGAGTTACTTTGTAAACAGGGGGTGATTTCTCCATTTTCTGGTTGGGAAAACTGTAACTCAGAGGAATTTAGTAATTCATTCAAGATCACTCAGCAGTAGAGAGGCAGGAAAACAATGCAGGAGTTCTGCCCTTTCATTTCCATCTGCCTGTCCCTCCCCGTTTGACCGAAACCTTGACAGAATGGGTAACAGGACCATCTGGGGAGCATGCGGTGGGGTGGGCACTGTGTGGTTGTCCAGGGTAGGCACACGTGTGATTGGGTCAACACAGGGACAGGGGATGGAGGGGGCGAGCAGAGGGATTCCCGTCTCCTCCTTTGAGAGGTCTAGAATCTAGCAAAGATATGAATAGACCTATCAGCTGTATCAGGCCGTCCATCTCTCCCAAGTGTGAGGAAACGGTCAGTCACAGTGGGTGTTTGTGTACAGAGCAGCGGTGGCAGTTGTCACCGATCCATGACTATTTCCTGAACGTCCACTGTGTGCAGGGACTGTTAGCTTTGTTCATTTCCAGACTCTCCCAAGGTTACCGAGTTCCACTTAACCTTTCCTTTGATGTGTGTACACTGTGTTTCGTCCCCTGAGGTCGATGGCCCCTTGTCCAAGGGCAATTTTGAGGAGCCACCCAACTCAAACCAGACAACCCCACTAACAACCACAAAACCCGCTATAGCCCAACCTTGAGTGAACTCCCCCTTTGTGAGGCTGCTTTTGAGACTTCGTGGCTCCACTCAAGTCAACCATTTCAAGTGCTTGAACTGGAACTTGGACTCAGAACCTTGTTTGCCAGAAGCTACTCGATCGGCTGTTTAAGTGGTCAATGGGTATAAGAGCAGCAAACCTCTGGGCTTTTCACACTTATGGCTGATGGAAAATGCCATTTGCACCCCTTGATTTACATGAAAAAAGCTCAGTGTAAAATTTCAGCTGAAGGGTGTGTTTTCCTTTCTGCCTCTTCTAACTGAATGGCATTTGAATTGAAGCATTCTTGTGGCACAAAGGCAAGTGGCTTGGCTTCCTCTATATTCTTTCCAGACCCTTCACTGAACTCCAGTTGATTAAACATCCCCTCCAGTCCTACCCCCACCCCGGGAGCTGCACCCTAATTTCCAACAGTTGGCCATCCCAGCCTTCCATTTGGTCTGTGGGTTGTCTGAGCAGGAGACGTCCAAACTGGGGAGCTCAGAGTTGCAACACAGGAGCCAAGCTCACCCAACAGCAGTAAGTTCTCATCGAGTCCTCAGTAACTCCAGTGGGGATACTCGGGAGGAAGCTTGGGACTCTAGACATCTGTGTCTTGGTCGCTCTCCGCTTTTGACGTGACACCACATTGTTTTGACTGTTTTTTTCCTCCTACTATGCTTACCTGCCATCTTGGTGTTCCTCAGCCCGCTCTGGCAAAAATTCTTACCCAGGAATGTATGCGTTCTGTGGGCAGATGTTGTTGGTGCCCTAACTGTGGTGGGCTGGGCTCTCACCATCTGAGCCACTGTAATGGTTGCCTAGTGTGCGTCTCTGACTGAGGGTGTTCTCTGGCCACTGGGCCATGCTGTTCTTGAGCCTGCAGGGGTTAGGGATGGGGCAGAGAGTAGGTCCTAGGGGAATAGAGAGGCCACAGAGTTAATGCCCCCAGGGTGACCCTCAACCAGTGAGAGATTGGAGATGGTGGGTGAATTCCCCAGCTTCCTTGCTGGGGGGAGGGGACAAATATAGGATGTGTTGCACAGAGTTTCCCTCCCCATGTCTTCTGCGATCACCTCCCGGATTCACCTCTTGTTTCCAAATCTTTGTCCCAGGGTTTGCTTTTGGAGGAACCCATACGAAGACAAGTTCCTGAAGTTTCATGCACATTTGTGTGTAGAGTTGTGGGTGTAAAGAGCCTTTATCAACTTTTCAGAAGAGTCTATGACCCCAAAGAGACCAAGAACCAGTGCTAAGCCCTTTTCCCAGGGTCAGGGATCTCATATGCTTCTGAGATCCAGACCCAGAGAACCAGGTGCTTCTTCTAAGTCCCCTACCGCATGCCTCCCAGCATCTCACACTTACATGTCTGTTGCCCAGAACAGTGTTTTGTTGGGATACAGGGACCTCGGCCTTCTGGGAAAGGTCAGCTGTCAACCCTCTTCAGGAATCGCCTTCAGCTGAAGGGAGCTGTATCCTTCAAGGTTCAATGCTGTCCCCCAAGGTAATCTGCATCCAATGTCTGGGTGATATGGGTTAACAGAGGCCTGGTTCCCTTGCCCCAAGTCCAGGCAACTCTTGCAGGGACCTCCTAGTATCAGTGCTCCCCGTGAGTTTGGCTGAAGCCTCCACTGAGACTGCACCATGCCCCAACTTCTCCTGTGATGTCTAGCTTCATTCCCTTTCTCCCTGCAAGAGTCAATCCTGGGAGCACTTTGCAATAAACCTCCTGCACTCCAATTTCCAAACGAGAGACTGCTTCCTGGGGACCCAGACCTGTGACAACCCAGGAATCATCTCTGCTTCTTCTCTTTCCTGAACCATCCCCATACAATTAATCCGTCAGTGCATCCACACTTGAGTCTTGGTGACTGTGACTTTGGAACATCCCTTGAATGTGTTCATGTTCCCTCACTCCATTCTGATGATCTCTTCTCAATTATGGCCTGAATGTCTGAGATGGCCTCCTAGTGGCTCCCAGACTCCCGTGTCACCTCTCTCAAACACATTCTTCCTAGGGCAAACAGAGTGACCTTTCTTAAAGGGTAAACCTGGTTGTGTCAGTACTTTGCTTATAGCCCTCCAATGGCTCACGATTGTCCTAAAGATCAAGTTTTTAATGGGACTTAGACTTTAAAGACCTCCATCCTCTAGGAACCCCTCCAATCTCCCCACTTCCTGGCATGCAGGCATTGTGCACCAGCCAGTCTGGAAGGCTTGCTGTTTTCCAAACTCACCACAACTTGGGACCCTGGTGCCAGCTCCGGGAACCCCACTTATAGTTTAGGTTTCCATCTATGCCTAACTTACAGGCACAAGCACATACCAACATTGTCCTATTGAGAAGATTTCTCCAAACCCAGCGTCCCTGCCAGGAGCCTCCACAGCCCCCCTTTGGTGTTCCAGAATTGGAGCATGTCTTAGGTTGGTCTTCTTCTGGGAAGCCTTTCCTAGGAAGGAGTTCCAGGAATAACCATCAGGGAATGGGGTGGGAGAAACGGGAGATGGAGGGAAAGAAGCCCAGCCAAGGTGTAGAATTAAACCAAGCCCCCCAGTAGGTAGATAAAATGATCCTAGTGCCAGTTTCACTGCATGGCATTCTCCCTCACACCAAGCAATTCTCTGCCACCATCTGGATGTCTGATAATTCAACTCAGTTCTGGCATTGTCTGCCTAGAGAGAGCGTCGGATCCCACTTGGCTAGGACCCTTACTGCCCACCCCACCCTCCACCAACTTCAGACAACAGCTGCAAGTCCAGCTTGTCACCTGTGCCTCTGACCTAATAGCCATAAATCAGAGGTCTCCACAGTCCTCTTTACCTAGATTTGGTTAATTTGCTAGAGTGGTGCTCAGAACTCAGAGAAATATTT
Organism: Suricata suricatta; assembly: GCF_006229205.1. Lineage (NCBI taxonomy): Eukaryota > Metazoa > Chordata > Mammalia > Carnivora > Herpestidae > Suricata > Suricata suricatta. The sequence goes on from NC_043717.1 coordinate 32,012,690, forward strand.
TACTCACTAGATTACCGGTTTATTATAAAAGGATAGAAGTCAGGGAGAGCCAGATGGAAAAGATGCATAGAGTGAGGTCTGGGGAAAGGGTGAGGGGCTTCCATGCCCTCTGTAGGCACACCACCCTCCCCACATCTCCACGTGTGTGCCATGGAAGTCTCTAAACCCCATCCTTCTGGGGGTCTATATTGGCTTCATTACATAGGTGTGATTGATTAAATCATTAGCCATTGGTGATTGATTCAACCTCCAGCCCCTCTCCCCTCTCCAGAGGTCAGGGGGTAGGACTGGAAGTTCCAACCCCCTATTCAAGTTTGGTTCCCCTGGCAACCAGCCCCCAGACTAAGGTGCTTTCTAGTCACCTCATTAACATAACAAGAGACAAATTCTAAGGGTTTTAGGGAATGGGAACAAAAACCAAATATATATTTCTTATTATAAATCATAGTATCACAACAGGTAAGTGGCTCAGTTGTGGAGCGGGGTTCTGGAGACCATGAAGGCCACCCTTCAGAACTGTCCCGAACAGGGGACAAGGGAGCTGGACCAATTATACTCTTTTATAGTTCATATTTATGGAGCATTTTTACACCCATCAGTTATGGTGAAGAGGAAGCGAAGAAGGGGAAGGCCAGCTCCCAGGAGCTTCTGGCTTTCTTCGATGAAGGAAATCAGCTCCTGCACACCAGGGACGGCCACTGACAAAGGGACGCAGGTGATTTCAGTGGGAAGGCAAGCTTTTGAGAGCCTTTGTGGGGTAAAGAGGTCCAAGGGAACATGGGCAGTGACTGGCAGTGTCTCCAGTGGGGCTCTTACCACACTGGGCTGTACTCCTGTCCCACCCCACAAGGCAGTGAACCCTTGACATTAGGGCCTCTGTATTCATCACGGTCAGCCTAGCACATAGCAGGTGCTCATTAGGTATTTGTAAGATGTTTGTGAATGAATGAGTGGATGGATGGATGGATGGATGGATGAATGAAGAACAAGAGTGAATGAATGAACAGGTAGAGAGGCCTGGTGCCGGCAGAACGTTCGGCCTCATGGTGAGAAAGCAATAGATAGTCCTGGATTGTCTTCACGTCTGAGGGCAGCCTGAAGCTGTGGTCTGCTAGCCCAGGAAGGGACCATTAGAAGTCAACCCACCACCCCCTTTGTCACCTTTAACACTGTGAGTCTACACATATCAAATATTTTTGCCCCGTTTGTGGCTTGCTGTCCCGCTTTCTTAAAGATGGCTTTTGAGAGCCAAACTTTTATGTTTTGATGAAGTCCATCACCTAGCTTCCTTCAGGGTCTTGCCTTTCTGTTGGTGGTGGTTTCTAGGAAGTTTTGCCCACCCCACGTCAGGAAGAGGTTTTTATTTTTCTCTAGTGCCTTTGTAATTTCAGCTTTTACATTTAGGTCTGTGATCTATTGTTGAAACCTTTTTACCCTGAGGGCTCAGAGGGGATTTCCAGGCTGATGACCCGAGGGGCTGATACCACACACACACACACACACACACACACACACACACACACACACACACAAACACACACGCGCACGCGCGCATGCACACAGAAGGATGGGGGGGGAGGGGGGAGGGCTCCGGCTCTCTTCACCTGAGGGCAGTCCCCAGTGGCACCAGCGTCCAATGCCTGGAAATGGAGAAGTGCAGAGTGGCATTTCAGGACGTGCTCTCAGAAGCTACGCGAATGCGGGGTGGTTGTTTGCCCTTTCCAGGATTGTGCTTTCTTCTGTAAAATGGGCCCAATTAAACCGCTCCTGAAGGGCGGTTGTCAGCATGATGTGAGACAGCTTCTACAAGAAAGCACTTGGCTTGTCTGACCCATGGAGGCGGTCACTGAGCAGGGGCTACTGTCATTCATTCTGTGACCATGGCTCATGGTCATGGTGCCTCAGCACAATTTGAATGTTACACCCATGGCCTGGCCGGGTTTTTGTTTTTTGTTTTTTGTTTTTTTTTTTTAAATAAATCTGTGCTGATGGTGTATGTTGATAACCCTCTGCAAGCTCATTTGAACCTTTGTAAAAATAAGGTCCCGGCTATATTTGGCAGGTCACTGCTCTGGTATGAAGGGACTTTTAAGGCCATGCTGATGGGGCAGCTGAACATGGCCCAGGAGTGGCCACCAGCGAGTGATGACTCAGTACACTTTGGTCATTGCTTCCTGCGGTATTTTAAAGGCGAGTCTGTGTGGGAACTTTCCACTTATTCCTGGGAACACACCCAGATGGGGATTATGGGAAGGTCTTAGTCTTTGCTCTGACAGACGAAGGGAACCACATCATCTCCTCCCCAGCCTTCCACAAAATCAGAGACTGTGCCCTTAAGTGAAGTTGAATAGAGGAAACAAGACAGACATGCTTACTTTAAGACTTCTATAGTTTTACACATTGGACTTCCTTCCTTCCTCATCTTTACCAGTGCGTCTGAGCACACCTTACTAGATCTGGGAATTCTGATGGGGTGCCTGGTTCGGTTAGTCCTGTCTACCCGGTGATGACACACAAACCCGTTAATCAAGTTATGTCCCCTTCTGAGCCTCAGTTTTCTCATCTGTAAGATGGGGATAACTGTAATGCCTCATAGACTTGTGAGAGGATTTAGTTGGCTGCTGCAGATACGTTGGAGAGTGCCACGCACGTGGTACTAAGCACCATAAGTGCTATCATCGTTATTGTTTTATGTCACTCGACTTGCCTCGTTCCTCCCTCTGTGAGTATGTGCGCAGGCACATTGAGTATCTGGGTGAGTGCCTGGGAGGGTCTTACCTGTACTTTCATTTTTCCTTTGATCAACTGAGTGTCTATTTCGAAAGTCCTTAAGTCGTAGGCTAGCAATTAACAATAGCCAAGATTCCTCTTAACCTTTATTTAATGTACTAAAAGTCTCCTTGCTTCAATGACATCTTGTGGCTTCCCTTCCCTGCCCGAAGCAGCTTCTGGAGGGCTTTCGGAAGTTTCGGCTGAGTATAGTTCAGGAACGTTAATTCCTTTCATGTCCCCGTGAAAAGTACCTCTTCAGCATTCGCAGGACTGTGTGCCCTCCTACCTCCGGCTCCATCCCCTCCAGCTGCTCGCCCAAGCCTAGTGCCCCTCCTCTGAATGTTGCGCAAGCCATCAGCCCATTCAAGTAGCTGGAGAAGTGGGAAAAGTTTAAGTGTGCCATGGAGATGGGGGGAGGGGGCTGGTGGTTTGGTTCCAAGTTCGAGAGGAGAGTAAGAACTCTCACTCCATGCTACCTTGAGGAAAATGTGATCAGTGCACTCTGAGCTTCAGCCAGGGGCCTCTTGACCTGGGATGGTGAAGGTGGACGCTGCCTGCTTCCGAAGCCACACATCTCACCAAATGCAGGTGCCCAGTGGGGCTGGCTTCACGGACCAGTAGCACAGAGCTCTATGCTCGGAAGTGCCACGCACTTGTGGCCTGGTGCTCTATAGTGGCCAACTTGAATTTCGTCACAGTTTGATCATTGAATTTGTACTTTGTAAGTGAAGTCCAATGGCGCAATGGAAGACAACGGTGCTGGGGGCTTGGAGTGTCTGTTCACTGTGGTCCTGCCTCCTGCCGCCTCCATGGATGCCTGGCTGATTGCTGCCCTGCCTCTACCCTGAGGCCACTGACCCCCTCTGCCTTCTGCCCATCTTGGTGTGGCACATGGCTGTGGCCACTTCTGCACTGGGCTCGTGGTGCCGTGGCTCATTTGGAGGGCGACTAGGTAGGGATAAGCTGTAGGTAGAGGTGACAAATCCATGGGAAGAAGGGATGCTTGGCCCAACTTCCCAGGCCCTGGCAGGTGTGTGGCATGTTGGTCCCACATTTGTTAGAAGGGGGACAGTGGCAGCCAGTGGGTGGTGCACATGCACGCACACACACACACACACACACACACACACACACACTCCAACTCACATGATGGGGCCCTCTGGCCACTGGTGAGGGTCTGCATTCACCCTCACCCCCGTTCGGAAGACAGCATGACATTAAATAGCAAATAAAATTCCACCAGGAAAGGTCAAGAGAAAGATTGCAGAAGCAAGAGAAAAGCTTTGTATATTAGGGTCTCTAATGACACCCCCCAACCCTCCGCTTTTGAACAAGGAGCCCTGCATTTTCATTTTGTGCTGTGCCCACAAATTATATGACTAGTCCCACTGCCCAGGTTTAAATCATCTCTGGCTACTTTGGGGCTCACTCTTTCCCCAAGTCCCAGCTGATGGAAAGGGAGGGGAGAGCATGATGAGTAAGCTGCCAGCTGGGCATGGATGCCCTTCACTTCTGTTCCCAGCTCATTGTCCAGGAACCAGTCTCAAGGTCACATTTAAGGGCAAGGGGGAAAAGAAGATCTGGTCAAGTGGGATGTCCAGCAGGAAGAGGGGAATTCCAGTTGTGGGGAGTGCCGGTTACCTCTGCCACATTCCCCCTACCCCACAGTTACCCTGTTGGTAATGATGCCATCCTCCACCCAGTCGTGAAGGTGGCCCCCTCACAGGCCCTTGGCCTTCGTCACTTTATGGCCAATGCCTTCTCAAGCCCTGATAGTTTTATCTTTGCACCCTTCTTTGACCTGTCCCCTGCTCTCCATCCCCACTGCCACCACCCAAGCTGAAGCTTCACGGTCTCTCAGGGATTTCCAAACACTCTGACCACGCAGCGCTATAATTAACAAATTTGGAGCACAGCCCTAGATATAGGTCCCTTTGTTTAGAAATGACATCCACACACCTTTGTTTCTCTGAAGTGTGGGCCCCTTGCACTGATGGTCACCGGTCTAGAACCCCGCGACAGACTTTGAGCTGCCTTATTCCTTTTCCCCTTACCCCATCTCCCTCATCGACTTGCGTCCCGGAAGCCATGCGTTCATTCATCCCCAAATAGTTCTGCAGAGGCCGATGTGTACTAGCTGCTGTTCCCCGCAATGGCATACACAGGACTGGAAAAGTCCCCGCTCAACTTGGAGCTTAATTTGGTGGTGGTGGTTGGGAGACAGAAATAAACAAAATACATGTGTTACGTACTGGTGAGTGCTCTGAAGAAAACTGAAGCAGTGAAAGGGGATAGAGAGCCACTAGGGGCGGGGATGGCAGGGTGCTATTTTAGAACAGGCTTTGCTGATGAGGTGACATTTGAGTCCCAGATGAAAAGAGGTTGAGAGCCGCCCAGCAATCTGGGAAGGCAGAGGGCACAGTAAGTGCAGGTGCTCTACAGGGGTGGGGGGCATCTGCAGCATGGGCAGGGGAGGAGACCCGTGAGCTGGGGCATAGGGAGCGAGGGGGGAGTGGCAGGAGAGGAGGCTGGGAAGCAGGGCAAGGGCCAGTTCTGCAGAACCTTGTAGATGGTGGTACAGACTTTTTATCATGTTCTGAGGATGCTGGAAGGACTCTGAATGGTACCAAGTAGAGGGAGGGCATGATTAATTTTACTCTGTAGAAAGACCATGGGGGCTATTTCATGGACAACAGACTTTTGAGGTAGGTAGGGGCAGGGGAGGCAAGGGGGGCACTTGGAAGTGATTTCAGACAGCAGGTGAGAAGTGATAGGGGGTTGCAACAGGCTGATAGCAGTGGGAGTGGGGAAATGGTCAGCTTTGAATTGTTTTTGAGGGCAGGGATATTCCAATCACGTCTCCTTCATACTCCAAACACTTGGATGCCTTCCCACTGCCCTTGCTTTTGAGACGAAGTCCCAAATTGCTGACAAGGTGTCTAGAATCTCCCAGGGCCCAGCCTACCTACCTTTCCACCTGGTTCAGTATTCCCTCTTGATCACCCCTATTTTTATTGCTCACCTCATCTACCAGCCCCTCCAACTGGAATGTTCTCCTCCTTCCCCAACTTCTTTTTTCCTTTTAGTTTTTTAAAAAATATTTTTATTTATTTTTGAGAGAGAGAGACAGACAGAGATAGAGACAAAGCACAAGACAGGGAGAGACAGAGAGGGAGACATGGAATCCGAGCTCTGTCAGCACAGAGCCTGACGTGGGGCTCAAACGCACGAACTGCAAGATCATGACCTGAGTCAAAGTCGGAAGCTTAACCGACTGAGCCACCCAGGTGCCTCTCCCCGACTTACTTCTTACTCTCTTTTCAGACTCTACCTCAATCATTAGTCCCTTAGAGGACTGTCCTGTGACCTCCCTCACCACCGGTTGGCATCGTGCTGGCCTTCCCAGCGCTGTTCCCTCATCCGTTCTCTGTCTCCTCTAGCAGACCGCACACTCCCAGAAGGCCACGATTCTACTGCCTTTGTCGTTGTGCCTCTTGTCCCAGTGCAGTGCCCAGGGCATGGTAAACCCAACACCTGTTGTTGAATAGATATGCAAATGAGGAGGTATAGATAGAAGAAACAGAGATGCTTCAGGAGACATGCACGCCTCCCTGAGGAGGGGAACGCACCGAAGTAACTCGGGGACCAGTCAGCACTTTCAGGAGCGCTCATTCCTGCCCTTGGATTGGTGCAGGTCTGTGCCCTGATATTGAGTATAGGACGGGGCTGCGGATCCCACTTGAATTCACATGCTGACAGAGGCCTGTGGCATACATTATAACTTGTGTCTTACTGGGATCACAGCTCATGTAGGGGATGGGAGATGAAAATGATTCGTTCTTGCTTCCACTGTCTTACCCAACATGATTTCTCAGATAGCTCTTTCTCACTTCTGGATGAAAGCTTGGGAAGGTCCCACAGGTGTTTGATCCCCTTCAGTCTCAAGTGCAATGTAATCTCAGTAAATAACATATCCCATCCTGTTTCACCCCCAAATTTCAGTCTTTCAATCAATTACAAGCACCTTCCCTCCCTGTCCCCCACTCCAGCCTGTCTTGGACTGGGGTGTGTGCAGGGAGGAGGGAGGGGGTGCAGTGTTGTCCTCTGCCCTCCCTTTCCCACCTCTCCCTGTCTCGCCCAGCCTTTAGGCACCAGCTTCAGTCCTTCCATAGTCGGTGCATAGGAAGGGCACAGGAGGGGAGGGAGCCCCCTGGCTGCTACTGGCCAAGAGACTTCTGGGATTGGAGGATGTTCAAAGCTGACTGTTAGTGTGGTGCCTCTTCTCGTCGCTCAGGGACTTTGCATTACTGTGACTCTCACCTGCAGTCTCTCCTTTGAGTCAGAGTCCTCTGGCTGGCTTCTCCCTTAGCCCCCTGGTTTAGGTACAGTCCATACCTTGATGGGATCAGTTGCCCTACACGTGGTCCTTCTGGGCCGAGCCCTGTTGGGACCACTCAGTCCAGACTGCTCCCAGGGGCTGCATGTGGCTTGGGGAAATTCACATGCAACCCCGATCCTTCCAACAGTGTGCTTCTTACGCTGCACCCCGCTTAGCTACACACTCACATTTTGGTACTTCCCCAGGAGGGAGTCCCTTTATGTCCCTCAAGCTTCAGGGGCATAGGTTAGCCTCTCAGTAGTTCTCATAAAGCCCTCACCATTTGATTGAAGGTCAAGGGAAAGTACCCCACTCCTCTCACAGTTGTGGGGGCACCAGAATTGTACCCACTCTCTCCCCACCTTCAACTTCGAATGAGTCGCTTGGCTTCCCCTATATGGCAATAGCAGGGTGACCTCATAGCCTATCATCTAGAAAGGGCCACCTTTCTTTGGTTTGGAGCTGTTTTGTTTTTTCATTTCATGTGACCTTTTTATTGAAGTGTCACATTCATTCGGCGAAATGGACAGATCACAAGTGTACAGCTTGATGAGTGAACATACCTCTGTAATCAGCATATAGATTTAAAAAGATCCCCCAGAACATTCCTGGCACCCTAGTAGCCCCTTGACATTCCTGCCTGTCATTACCCTTCCCTCGGGGACAACCACTATCCTGACTTAGAGAACTACAGATTTATTTCACATACTAGGAAAATTTTGAGAGTCAAGGGGGCCCTGTGGTACCTGTCCCCTACAATGGCTGCCATCAGTTCCTTCTCTTCCTGTAGATATGTGCCATGGCTCCTTTAAGAGGAGGTAACCATCCTGCATACTCCCTGGAATCTGGGCTCATCGGTCATGGCATTCACCAGTAGAATATCAGAGGTGTGATGTTTTGCCAGTTATGGGCCTAGACTGTAAGGGGATGGCAGTTTCTAGTTCTAGCCTTGACCCTCAGAGTCCATGAAAAAAGTTCAGGCTACTCTGATACAGAGAGAGGCCATGTAGAGGAGCACTGGGATGTCAGACATGTGAGTGTAGGAGCCGACCTTGAATGTTCAGCCCAGCATAACCTTCAGCTGACTCCTGCCCCAGCTGCCACCTGACTACAAATGCTCAGATTCTCACCCTTGGATCTCTAAGCAGATTTGGATCTTTGGTTCTCAGCTTCTGTAACCCACCCAAGTGCAGACGCTGTGACTCCCTGGAGCACAATTATTCACTAAATCCTTTCTCCTTTCCCCCAGGTGACTTCTGCCTCCTCAAATAAGCCTGGACTCTGATTTTATCCACAGAGCTGTGGCACAGATGCCATTCTGTTCTCCCATAAAGCAGAGGCAAGTCTTGTTGACGATGGCAATGAGCTCTAACAAGGATGCCTCATTGTAACGGGGACTCCGAACACAGGATTTCATCTGCTCAGAAGCAGACAGAAGTCATCCAAATGACAGACGGTGGTATAAAGCTCAGTGATGCCATGCTTCTGCCCAGAGACTCAGGGGCAGCTCTTATGAGGTTACGTGTAATGTCATGGGAGAAGGGCAAATAAAGAGTGCCTGCTGGCTCTCCTCTGGCCCTATCCTACTTCCCCTCCACCCTCCCCACATGGCTGCCAGGCAGCTGCCCCCAGAGTACTCAAGGACAGAGGAAACTAAGGAAGACTTAGCCAAGGCTGGATGGGAACCAATCTTGTAGAATCATTTGTACTCATCCGCTGGAGAAGAGCCATTTCTCCTTTCTGCAGACTAAGGGTGTGTCTTTTTTTTTTTTTTTCTTTTTAGGCTCTGATATGAGGTCACAACATCTCTAGGTTTGTACTGTCAGGCTCTCTCTTGTAATGGAGACTTCTTCTTATGTAACTTTTCTTCCCCCCAAATTGTGTAAAAACTGCAGGGTAACCATAAGACAAACATGCAAATAGAGATAAGATATCAGCAATTATGGGGATCTAGCCTTCCATATTGTCAGGTAGGAGATGTCATACTAATCGCCGTTCACTTGTGCTGTGGACATTCTGAATCCATGACCATATCACTTGGAACTTTCTTTTATTTGAATTATAGAACTTAATCATTTATCAATATTTACATGCCTGCAGAATGCGGCTATAACAGGTCGTATCCTAGTAGGGAAGCAATTCACATCCAAAGTTCATTTGGCATTTTATCACTGGTTACACTTTCTGCAAAGCAAACAAATACTTTGCCCACATGGCACCAATGATTTGCAGTATTGTGATTGTGCAGGCTGCCTGTTGTATTGTACATATTTGTACGCTATGATACGTTTCTCTGGTTTTCCTAGTATCTGAAGTAATTCCTTCCAAGCTTTCTCTGAAAGACATGCCAGAAATGGGAACATGGAATAAAGGAAAAGACAATGAATGCATCATGTTTCAATGATCTATTGCTAGGTAGTAGACCACTATGAAATTTAGTGACTTAAAACGACAATGATTTACTGTATTTTATGATTCTGTGCGTTGGTGGGACTTAGCTGGACAGCTCTTCTGCTCTCTATGGTATTGGCTATAGTCACTCACGTGATAGTTGGAGCTGTCAGCTTGGACACCTCTGTTCTCCTCCTCATGGTCTCTTCATGTTATTCACTTGTACTTTCTTAACAGCAAAGTGGTCTCAGGGTCTCCAGAGCAGGGAAGTAGAAGGTGCCAGCTCTTAAGGTCTCTGGCCAGTACTGTGACACACAACTGTGTCAGTTATACAGCATGCTATTGATCAAAAAAAGTCACAAGGCAAGCATCAAATTTGAAGAGACGAGAAATAGGTTTCTCTTCTAAGTGAAAGGATCAACATGTGCATGAAGAATGGGAGAAGCTGTTGATACCCATCTTCAGGGGGTAGTTTGCCAACAGCAAGACAAGGGAGATGTAAGGAAATGGTGAAGGAAATTAAGAAAAACTGAAACCCACAGAAGTTAAAGAAATAAAATGCAAGAATGTAATAGGGATACTCTTCAAATGTTCATTCCTTCACGTGTTGGTGTCCAACATTTTGCCTCACGTCCAACACATAGAAAGCCCTTCGTTAATGCTTGTTCCGGGAATGAATTTAATGACATTTTTGTGGCAGAGGCTGGCTAACTATTCACCAAAATTCCTCTTCTTCATGGGCACATGAACAGACTTTACTTCTCAGCCTCCCTTGTGGTTAGGAATGGCCTGTGAGTTCTACCTGATGGAAATGGATCATAGCACCATTTCTATGTCTGACCTATATAGACCCCTCAGATCGGATCCTTCATGCTCTCTGCCCCTTTTTGATTCCTGCAATGGAGAAAAACTCCATTCATGGAAGTGGATTTTGGAAGCCATTTTGAAGATAGTTAAGCGACAAGATGGAAGGAGCGTGGTCCCCAAATCACCACTCTGAGGAGCATTGTCTGATCAGGAGCACCCACATTACATGGCAATATATAAGCAATCAGTAACCTAGTTTGTGTTAAGCCAGTGACATCTTAGGGTTTGTTGGCTATGGCAGTCAGTGTTATGTGAACTAACATATCTTTATTTCTCAACCCTACTACCATTTTGAGGGCTACAATCAATTTTATATTCCTTAGAACTGGTGTTGTTAAGCTCTAGTTGGTGTAGTGAAAAGTATATTTGGAACCACACTGAGGTAGGCACTCTTCTAAATGGTCCCCAATAATTCCTACCTCTTAGAATTTGTATCTTTAAATGATTTTCTTCCCTTGAATGTGAATGGGCCTAATGACTCGTATCTATCCAAGCGAATGCGGCAAAGATGATGGGAGGTCACTTCCATGATTAGGTTACAACAGGTGGTGACTTCCCTTTTGCTAGCAGACTTTCTTGGTGCCTTTGATGAAACAAATTGCCATCTGGGAGAGGCTCATGTGGCAAGGCATTGAGAATGACCTCCATTCAATGGCCAATGAGGAGCCGAGGCCCTCAGTCCAACAGCCCTCAAGGAACTAAAACTCTCAGGAATTGTGTAGATGAGTTTGGAAATGGATCCTTCTGCAGTTGGACCTTGAGATAAGAGCACAGCCTAGGCCAATAACTTGATTGAAGCCTTGTGAGAGTCCCTGAGACAGAGGTCAGGACCTGAGCTGTGGCCAGACACACTACTAACATAGCTGTTGGATTGTTGGATTGCTGTGGCCAGAAATACAACGAATACACTCACATACCTGCATTTTAGTCTGGGGTTTACCCATAGTCTATTGACACTGCTGGGAACCTTGTAGTTTTAAGTAGGTAATCGTAGAGATAAATACATGCTGAAGTCTTTCTGGCTTCCATTTGCATTTTTAAACTATGAACTTGTGGAAGAATTGCCGTCTCACATATCTCTGGTTACCTAATCCATTATTTACTATGAAGGAACAGCTACATGATTGTTTAACATCTGTTTGGTCTGGTGTTTGAAATTGTCTTAGGGAAGTCTCTGTCAGAAGAGAAACAGATAGGCAGGCAGAACTGAAACATGAGTGTTGCATTCCAAATGACCTAGGTTAGAGAAATCTGGAACATTCTACATCCATCTGAAACACAGAAAAACAACAGATGCTCAAAAAACAACAGGGTAGCTCTAGGCAAGTTGTTTGTGCGTTCATCCTGATCAACAGCCTTGTTTCAGGAGATGAGTTAGGGTCTGTGGCAAAAGTGTGGAGCAGCCTATAGGTGAAAGAGAGAAAAAGACAAGTAAATACATTTGGAAGGTCTGGTAGTGAGAGAACTACTGACTGCAGCCAAGGAGAAGCTGACCTTCTGGATGGAACTTGTCCAGTTCCCTGACACTGACCCTGACACGGAAGTGCTATCTGTTACCCTGCTTACAATGTTTCTTTTCTCTGTAGTTAGAAATATTGTTTTGCTTCCATATCTCTAATGAATGTGTTGGAAGCAGGGGAGGGGAGCTAGAAACGAGGGCCACATGACTTCAAGAAAAACAAAAGGGGAGTGTGTTTCATATTGGAAGTGAAATTAGGTGTTTAAAGAGCAAATTCAAGTCCTGCTGTACTCACTGATATCGCCTACCTAATCCCAGAAGGCATTTGATTGGGAGCCCTTGAATTAATCTTCCTGCCCTCAACTCTCCTCACCTAAATAAAGGAATAAAGGTAGTTGAGCCTCACAGTCTATCATTTCCTTAAAGTTTTATGACTCAGTGGCTCTTCTGGTAGAAATTTCAGGCCATGAAAAAAAAAAACCACAACACACCATGAAGAAGGGTTTCTTTAAAAGGAAGAAGATGCCTGATTGAGAAAAAAAAACTTTCTAATATGTTTGAGTGATGATGCTGTAGGACAAGTTGAAATTACGCTTGATGGTGACGATCCAACCTAACTGTGCTTTTAATACAATCCTGATATCATTCTTGTTTGGCTAAGCAAAGGGGAACTTTCCCTGTTCTGACAGCTCAGTCTCATCCTATGAAAAGATCAACTGGAATCAGTCTCTTCCCCAGTGACTTTGCATTTCTCAAGCGCTGAGTCACTTGGAAGAGATTGAGGGTGCTGAAAATATCCAGTCCACCAGGCTTTGAAATATCAAAGTATCTCTTCACTGTGACACTTGCCTGTGAGTGGATCCCAGCACGACTTCTTGCAAAGAGATTTTGTTGAGGTGTCTGTTGGACCTTTTTATACTGCATTATCCATAGTCCTTTAAAAACCAAACTCAAGATCACGCTATTTTATTTTTCCTCTCAATTTTTGTTTCAAAACAGCTCATATTTGCCAGATATGTAGATGTATAAAGTCTTTTAGCATCTGTATTCAGTTGGCTACCAAGATCTGAACTATTGACCTTGCTCGAGGATTCATTCTTGTTCTTCTGTCTCTACTCAGCATACTCCCATGCCTTGTTCTAACCTGAGGTGCTATTTACAGTCTATATGCAACTATCTTCTGGATGTATCTCTCCTGTCACTTATGTTAAAGCATACTTCAGCTTCAGTCACCTGCGGGTACCTCGAACTCAACATGCGTCAGAGCAGAATTCGTCATCTCACATTTAAGCTCGTCTTCCTGACTTCGCTATTCTGGTGAATGGCACCATCCTGGACCAGGCAGGATGTCCCCCAAGACTCTACACCCAGTTACTATACTCTGGTGATTTTCCTTCTAACCATTTCTTGTATCTTTCACCTCCTCTCTCATTCTTCCTTCTCTAGTTCAACCCTTATAATCTCTGAACCTATACCATTACCGTGGACCCCTGGGATTCCCCAGGCCATATAACCCTAGGATGCGGGTAAAACTCAGGGCCAGAAAATCTGTTACAAAGCTGACTTTCTCAGGATGCCTGGGTGACTCAGTTGGTTGAGCATCCAACTCCTGATTTTGGCCCAGGTCATGATCCCAGGGTCAGGGGCGGGCTCCCTGCTGAGCATGGAGACTGCTTAAGATTCTCTCTCTCCCCCTCTCTCTCTGCCCCTCCCCTGCTCGCTTGAGAAAAAAAAATAATAAAACTGCCTTTTTCTTGCCCTTCCCTTGACCATCTACTGGAATTCCAGATCTCCTCAAATGAGTTCTAAATGGTTTCAGTTTTCTCCAGGGAATGTTTCACATGTGGTCTGGGCACTAGTTTGCTTGGCTATTCTAAAAGTGTTGCCATTTTCCTGTTCTCCTTGTTCTAGTGGTCTGCACTGTCATTAGTGCCAAAAACAGCAGATAAGTCACTGCTACGGGTGACTACCAATGCCCAAGGCCTTACCCACTGAGCCCACTGTGGTGTGGGCATTGCTGCTGATGCCAGAATCCAGGGCATGGTTACCCATCCCTGTCTGCTAAAAGCCAAGTCCTTGTTGCCCCCTGGGTATTCATGTTAATGAACTGGATACTTCTTAAGATTTTATTTGATCCTTATTGTAGTTTTATCCCCTTAGAACTTGGGTATAAATCCATGAGGTCTGAGACAGAAGGTAATCTGAGTGACAAATTGATCGCTCCATAGAATCATTATCCTTCCCTTATGCTTTTATCCTGTTGCCTTTGAATAAACGTGGCACACCTATTGTGTTTTCCCTTAAGGACTGTTATTTCTCAGGACGAACTTCAGTCTCTCCGATGTGCCCTAGGTTGAGCAGTTTCATCACCCCTCCCCACGCACTCTAAGAAAGCAGGCCTGAACCATGAGAAGAACACAGCATACACTCAGGAGTGGGATGCCGAGAGCTAATAAATCAAATCATAATTTTCTATGAAGATTTTGCAGATGAAGACAATAAACTTATTGATTAAGCAGCCAAAAGAAGTCCTTGGAAGACTTTGGTACATCACTTCACCCTTCACAGTCTTGCCAAAGTCATTGTTCTACAAAGCAGAACAGCCCTTGTTTACAATTTGTCTGGTTAAAATCTTCCCAGATTAAAATCCCCAGTGGTTTCCCAATGCCTAAAGGATAGTCTAAAGTCTTTAACAAAGTAGGTAAAACTCCTGGAATCCACTCAGAACCTCCCTCTCCGGCAATGCTCATGGAACCAGTAAAAGTCCCCTGTGTGTGTGTGTCCATGAGCCTCCTATAGTACGGCACAGAGATTAAATACAGGGAACACACTGGTGGGGGCTGGAAGGGAAGAAGGTGGGGGGATGGATGAAATGGGTGATGGGGATTGAGAGGTCCAAATTCTAGTTAAAAAACAAATAAGTCAAAAAAATAAATAAAACAAGTCATGGAGATGAAAGGTACAACATAGAGAATATAGTCAATAATATTGTAATAAATGGTGTTTGGTGACAGAGGACAACTACTGTGATCATGGTGGGCGCTGTGTACTGTACAGACTTCTCGAATCAGACCTGAAAGTAATGTAACGCTGTATGTCAATTATATGTTAATACTTTTTTTTTTTTTTTAAAGAATGACAGGAGGGCACCTGTGTGGCTCAGTTGGTTAAGTGGCCGACTTCGGCTCAGGTCATGATCTCATGACTCATGAGTTCAAACTCTATGTAGGGCTCTGCGCTGACAGCTCAGAGCCTGGAGCCTGCTTCAAATGCTCTGTTTCCATCTCTCCCTCCCCTGCTCTGTCTCTCTATCTCTCTCTCTCAAAAATAAATTAAAAAAACATTAAAAAATTTTTTAAGTATGAGGTATATGTTTGACAGGTGAAGATTCGAAGTCCTGCTTCTGCCTTTCTTGGCGGTGTGATTTTAAGAAAGTTACTTATCAGCTCAAAGCCTCAATTTACATATCTGTAAGATGGGTATAATAATTGCACCTATCTTGTGGAATTATGGTCAGGATTAAGTGAATTATACGTGTTTTCAATTTGCTTCCTCTAGTGTCTCCTAGCAGGGAATTCTGCATTGCTTGCTGGACTAATGAGGCCTTTTCTGGCTACTCAGGGTCAGGAGGGGTGGAGAAGAGAATATAGTAGCAGGATTTGTGAGCACAGATAAGGTAGGAAGAGGAATGAGGGGAAAGAGAGTAAGACAAGCCAGCATGAAGATGGGGGGCTAGAAGGCTCAGGGAGAGGAAAGAGATAAGAAGATGAATTTTGGAAAGAGCGGTATGTGAATTAGATTTTAATTAGTCTTCCTGTATGTTTCATGGTAAAATATCCCCATCACCATCATCTCAAGAGAACTTCAGTGCTTTTGAAGACTTTTTGGTAATGAGATTTTTATTTCTTTTGGATATGCTGAGACAGAGACTGGCCTCAAGGCAACCCAGTTTTATTTGGGTTACACCTAAAACAATCAGGTTACCCAGGGCTACAGGGTAAATGACCAGTTCCTTTCCAGGGGAGTGAAATTATGATGGAGATGAATATAATTCATATAATCTTCTCAATCAGCAATTTGAAAATTGTCTTTATATATATTTTTTCACTTTAGAGAAAGAGAGTGTGTATTGGCAGGGGAATGGGACAGAGGGGAAGAGAGAATCTTAAGCAGACTCCACGCTCAGCATGGAGCCTGGCATGTAGTTTGATCCCACGGCCCTGGGATCATGACCTGAGTGAAAATCAAGAGTCAGACCCTCAACCAACTGAGCTACCCAGGCACCCCAAGGAAATTGTCTTTATCTTTTAATTGAAGAATTCAGGATTGGAGCCAGGCTGCCTGTGTTCAGATCCTAACTGTTCCACTTAGTGGCTATGAAAACTTGAGCAAAATATTCACACTCTTTGTCTCAGCTCCCTCATCTGTGAAATGGAAAAATAATAGCTTACCCCATAAAGGGTTATTGTGAGAACTGAATGAGCTGAGACATTTAAGGAGCTTAGAGCAGTTCATGATACATATGAATAACTAACACGAAAGTTAGTTATTATGGTATTTCTAGTTATTTTCCAGAATAGACAACTCCATTCAGAGCATAAATAGGCATTAAAAGATAGTATTTATGTATTTTTTAAATGCTTATTTTTGAGAGAGGGAAAGACAGACAGAGTATGAGTGGGGGAAGGTCAGAGAGACAAGGAGACACAGAATCCAGAGCAGGCTCTAGGCTCTGAACTGTCAGCACAGAGCCCGATGCAGGGCTCAAGCCCACGAACCATGAGATCATGACCTGAGCCCAAGTTGGACTCCCAACTGACTCAGCCATCCAGGTGCCCCAGTACTTACGTATTTTTACTTATAGTTATATATTTATGTATATTTATGTTCATATATCTGTTAATATGTATATGTAATAGACACATCTGTATATACACACGATACACTCACACATACACACATTCAGAGAGAGATGGGTGATATCTTAGTAATTAGTCCCAAGAGATATTTCCCACATTTATCCATTCATTCATCAACAGATATTCATAGCATCCCTGCTATGATCCCAGCAAAAAATGCAAGACCCGAAAGACGCGCATACCATGTGTCACAGTTGTACCATCTCAGGCCCTACACAACACTCGATGTTAACAGAAAAACTAAGAATGGTCTGGGGAGAGGATAAGGTGAGATGATTTGCCCAGAGCCTTGTTTTACCAGCATGGTTTGGAATACAGCAGGTCAATCTGCTAGTCCTTCGTTCTCTCTGTTTCTCCACCTGTGCAACGGAAATGATCTCAACAGGTTCATAAAGGGATCAGGAGGATTTGTGAGTTAAAGACAAACTCTTGCTGGCTCAGGGATCATCCTCTACCTTCCACAAGACAACCTTGATTTTCAGGCAGAGGGATAACGGGAGGGTGCGTTTTTCTATGGGCTTTGTATAGGTGCTACCGTCACAACTTGTTTTCTGTTGGCACTCATTCACGAGTGCCCTTGGAAGTCCTCCAGCTGGTTCTGTAGCTGAGGCAGGCTCTGTGACGGGGTGGGAAGCTACAATTAAATGTCAGGGGTGAGGACAGAAAAGCAGGGCTGAGAGTTCTGCTAGCTCTCCGTGTGTTGAAGGCTGGCCCCTCTATTAATAGATATGTGCGGGCAGCCCAATCCCGGAGTCCTTTGGCACAGGAGCCCATTCTTTATCAGCATCCTGTCTGTTAAAATAGATGTTGGAGCCATGCGTACACAGAATTCTTGCTCTGCACAGTGAGATCTCTGTCACCTGCCAGCCTTGTTTCACTGTGAATCAGCTTCAACCCTATGATAGCGAAAATGAGAACTGTCTTCACAAAAACTTGACCGTGGCATCTTCCTGGAAAGATTGTGTCCAGGACAGCACAACCAATACTGCCTTTGCAATTTCACACCTGTAACAGGTGTGTTATATGGGAAAGGGTGGTTGAGGCAGTGTTTGCTTTCTAGTCACATGAATAGTAAGATAAATTCATGGTCTCTCCTCACTTTCAATCACCCCTCCCGCTGTTGCCACTTGTCTGTCTACAATGAAAATTTCGGGGCACCTGAGTGGCTCGGTTGGTTGTGTGCCTGACTTCGGCTCAGGTCATGATCTCCCAGTTTGTGGGTTTGAGCCCTGCTTTGGGCTCTGTGCTGACGGCCAGCTCAGAGCCTGGAGCCTGCTTCAGATCCCGTGTCTCTCCCTCTCTCTGACCCTTCCCCATTCATTCTCTGTCTCTCTCTGTCTCTCAAAAATTGAATAAACATTAAAAAAATTTTTTTTACTCTCATCTGTGTCATTGCCTTGCACATGAACCTTCAACAGCTCCCTTTTGCTTTTTGAGTTAGGATAACTTCCTATGGCTTAGCACAGCCTCCCTTTCAACGTCATCTCCTGGTGTGCCATCTTCACAGGTTCCATGACCAAAGCAACCAGGACCAATTGGTGAAATAAATGCAGGGTTCCCCATGGTGGTTCGGATGGTACATTTGGACTCTTGGTTTGAATCCGGGATCCCACTATGGGTGTATAGCCTCAGGTTATCACTTACCTCTTTGTGCTTCTGTTTCCCCCATCTATGCAAGGGGAAAAATAACAGTATCATGGAATATTGTTTAGAGTAAATGAGTTCGTGCAAATGAAGTGTTTGGAAGAGTACCTGACACCTAGCAAACATCGTAAAGAACCAAGTAGCAGTAGTAGTATTTACAGTAATCTGAATGTGGCATTCTCTTCGACACCTTTGTGTTTTCACATAGACTGTTTCCATAACCTGTAATGCCCTCTCTCCATCCTGTGCCTGGACTCACTCTCAACACCTCCCTCAGATGGCATATTTTCTTTGCATCTCTCTGTGCACATCTCACGCTGTCTGACACTTCGCACAGGAGATTACTGAAGCTTTTCAGAAAATAAGTGTTTGTTCCCTACCGGACAGTGACTTCGTTCAGGGCAATGGTTATCTTCATTTTTGTATGCCTAAGGTCCCAGAAACTCTGGTGTGAAAATGGCCTCCAAAATTCCTGATGGATCCACAAAATAAACTTGTATAAAAATGTTCAGAGAATCATTAGGCACAATAGCCCAATGTGGGGACAATCCGAATGTCCATCAACCAATGAACAGATAAACAAACACGGTCTACCCATACACTAGAATATGATTCACATAAAAAAGAATGAAATTCTGACACCTGCTACAACATGGATGAACCTTGAAGACGTTACGCTGAGTGAGAGAAGCTAGACACAAAAGACCACATATTATATGATTCCACTCACGTATTACATGAATGCCAAGAATAGGCATATCCAGAGAGATGAAAAGTGGATCAGTGGTTGCTTAGTGCTGGGGGAGGGAATGGAGGGATTGGGGCATATAGCTAAGGGATATGTAGTTTCTTTTGGGAGTGATGAAAATGTTCTGAAATTGACTGATGATGGCACAACTCTGAAGATATGAAAAACCATTGAATTGTACATTTCAAGTGGGTGGGCTGTATGGTATGTGGATTATATCCCAATAAAGCTGTTACCAAAAAAGAAACAAGGAAAGGAAAGAAAAAGGAAAAAAGAAAAAAAAGCATTGATTGGATGAATGCACAAATGAGGGGGAGCGCTTTTGGGTTTGTGTTGACTGTAGACACATCTGAGAGCAAAATCTCAAGTCACCACCTCCCTGAGCAGGGATCAGGGTCAAGGCTCCTGCCATTCCAGCCTTGTTGCTGCCACATGCCCCTTCTCAAGCACCTCCTCCTTGCTTGCCTCCCCGGCTCCTCCCCCTCTGTCAGTCTCCCCTGTTCTCTCCTACTTATTTTCTTCTCCTTTTCATGTAGCCAGCACCCTTAGTACAGTTTATGGGAGAACTTGAAGGGGCCTGGAACATGAGAGCCCAAAGGGACCCTTGGAAACATCCCTTTGGAATGCTGTCTTCCAAATACAAAAGGGAGGCCCAGAGGGGTCAAGGATGTTGCTTCAGCTCACACGTTGAGTTGGTGACAGAGCTGAAATGATGACCCACGTTTCCTGTTCACCTGTTCAGTACAATCCCCAACATACTCCCTTCCTTAATCCTCTCCTATGTACCACCTAGCTTCAGGCCAGAATGATCTGGAAGCCAAAACAGGTGGGCCCACACCAAATATTGAATAGCTCACTGCATATCAGGTGCTTTCTGTTCATTCTCTTCCAAGAATATTTCAGATGAAGATAACATCCCATCCCATTGAATTCCAAGAGATTTTTTAAATGTCCTTTTCTGCCCTTCAGTTCTGTTAGTAGAGAGGACCACAGGATTGGGAGGCTGGAGTCTTAGACCCCAGTTCTCACTCTGTTACTAGCTATGTGGCTTCAGTGAGACATTTGCATACTCAGGACCTCACGTCCCTCACTATAAAATTAGGGGCTGGATTAGATTACTTCTTTGCTTACTCCCTCCAGCGTCTGTCTATGGCTCTATAATTTGATAACTGTAGGTTGAAATAAAGAGACTATCAGCTAAGACTTAGAGCTCTTCTCGATGTAGAGATGTTCTTCCAGAGATACTTTGTGGTAATTGAATCTGACCAGGCTGAGCAGTTTTTCCGTGGCATATGAACACAAGAGTACTTGAAGAAAGTATTTGTTGTTCAATCTGAGTATCATTCTGCTGCTTCAGGGTATGACTGGTATGATTATAAAATACACTGAAATGAAGGCCATAGATATGCTATGCAATGTCACTTCTCATTTTAACTGCCACAGCATCCTTGTAAGGAAAGGCATATTCACCCACTGTAGAGATGTGAAAACTGAGGATCAGAGAGATAGCCTAACTTTCCCAAGGTCACAGTGAATTATGGGTGCCACGGGGTCATGGCACCCAGGTTGGCCTGCCTCCCTGAGTTACATTTTCCTATTGACTTCCCAGAACAGCAACTTTGTAAATAATGGGTCAGGGATAGACAAGACTACTATTTTGGGGTCAAGATCCCTGCCATTGTCATTACTTCTAATGGTTCAGTCCTTCTTGTGTGATACACAATCGATTAGGTGTGTTCCTTGGTTCCGTCTAGTTTCTAATTTGAGATTACCTCTCTGTGGCATTGATTGACCCAGTTTGGGTAGGCAGGGCTTGCAGTTTACATGGGAGTTGGGAGAAACCTACCAGATCTAATCATGAATTAGCATCTGGAATCTATCCTGCCACTTGAGGCTATTGGCAATTGTAGACCTAATATGAGAGCTGCCAGCGGGAGATGGGTAATCTTAATAGGAAGAGACTGTTTCCTGGGGGATTTTCTAAAATTTGAAAGTTTATTGTTCTGAAAGTGCCCCAAATCACAACATATGCAATCTGAGTAGTTCCTGTCACCTTGTAGCTTAAGCTTCCGGTGACTATGAGGCTCTTAATGTGCATTATTTTGTGAGTGTAAATAAGTTTGATTTTAGCAGGGAAGAGAGTCCATGGTTTTCATTGCTCTTAAAGGAACCCATCAACCAAGATAGGCTAGAACCCCCTAGTTGGTTTCCTGAAGCCTTCTCTGACCCCTCTCCCTTAGGACAATTACTCTTGCAGGATTTATGATTTCCTTCCTCTCTGGGAAGGTAAAGCTGGGGCCTCCATGAGCCACAGTATCCCCACCCCCCACCACCAGACGCAGCCTGGTGGAGAAGGATGTTTGAGGTGGGTAGTTTGCTTCACTTGGAGCCAGTGGTCAGCAGGTAAACATACCTGGGACCTTCCTAGCTGTGAAAACATTGAAATCCTTAGGCTCCAGTTGTAAATAGCTGCTTTCCCATCCTCCTGGGTTCCGTTGGCTCCTCGAAGGACTCTCTCCTCATCCAGAAACTAAGAAGCTTTGGCAACTGAAGTCTGGTTCTATGTGCGGTTCAAAAGAGCATACTGGTGGGCTAGACCGCCAGATCTTTGTAAGATCTACTTAACATAGAACTCCTTTCACTGACACGTTGATTTGAAGATGCATTTTATAGCACACACTGTCGGTGGCTGGCCTAAGTCCCCTGCGTACTCACTGTCCAATGGCATCCAACGATACCGTATGCTGGACCCAGCCGCTCTCCACCTGAAGTTTCTCTCCTCAGGCCCTGCTGGTGGGGCAGACTGGAGGTGCTGAGCTGTTAACCCCCTTGGTCATATCCCTCAGCCAATATTGGATGTGATTTAACTGTGATACTATGCCTTCCCTTCTCTCGGGTAGAACAGTTATCCATATCATCTCCCAGAGGTCCCTAACAGGGCTGAGCCCCGACTTCCCACTGTGATCATTAATGAGCCCTGTATCAACTCTTTTCCCTGCCTGTCTTACTCCCCTACTTCCCAACCAGGGCTTCGTGGGGTCCCCTCCCAAATAAGGTACCGGCACCCAAATCCTTGTCTTTGAGTTGGCTTCTGGGGGAACCCAGGCAAAGGCACACTTAAAAATAAATATTTATGCATACAGTAATGTATGCATAATATTTTATAAATGTTGGGGGAAGAAAATTTTTCATACACAATCTCCTCCCCAACATCAATAAAAAAGGCAAATTGAGAAATGTGAGATTTAATATTCCGCAGCGGGCTGTCAGCACTTTCAAAGCCCAAAGATGTCTGATAAAACATGTAATTTATTCAACCTCATTTCCTATGATCCTCCAATATTTGCTTAACTGTATTAATACTGTGGGACTCATCTGCCTTAGTTGGAAACCCTCTTCTTAAATTCTTTTTTAAATTAACTAACAAAAACTTCTAACAAAAACCTCTGCCTCTGAAATGTGTATTGCCCTATATTGTTCTGTGTTCTGGAAGGAACATATGGGAGGGATAGTCCTATAGTTCTCCTGGCATGGGATAGATTGCCCTTATCACTTTTCTCCCCACCCTGGCCACCCTTTGTGAACCTTTCCCAGCCTTTCCTTAGCATCTGTCCACTTGCCAGGAGAGAGATAGAAGTTAATGTTTTTCATCCATGACTGAAGTTTTATATTTACCCCTAGTTGCAAGATACTTTCCAAAATTGGGCCACCGCTACCCCAAACCAGCTCATTCCTTCTGGGAAATCCACCTCTAGCTTTTCATGGTTGATGGGCTGCTATGATCTGCATCATGCACTTGCTTTTAAGAAAGAACTAGAAGAAAGAAAGACGCGGATTGGATGGGGTTTGGGACTCTATTCTCCATTTTTTCATCCTGGAAAGATTCAGGAGTCATTAATACAGGGGCCCTGCATTGCTCCGACACAAACCCCCAGTGCAAGTCTTGTTTATAGGAGGGAGTGTGAGGAGAGAAATAGGTAGTATCTTGGCAGAGAAGAACCACAACAAAGCGCTATTTCTGTCCATCCTGTCATATCCCCCATGGCCTATCTCAGACAACTATTGCCATATGCTGCATAACAAGTCACCCTAAAACTCAATGGCTTAAACAAGAATTTACTCCTTACATGAGTGAATGCGCATTGTCTAGAGGTTAGCTGATCAAGGCTGGGTTCAGCTGGGTTTGGTTCTAGGCTGCAGGTGGGATCCAGCTCTGTTCCCTGTGTCTCTCGTCCTCCAGGATGTGCATAATATATGTGGTATGTTTCCTTCAAGGCAGTGAGAAGTACAAGAGGGCAGGCTCATGTCCAGCCTCTGCTCATGTCACTTCTGTTTATCTCGTTGGTCCAAATCAGCCACACAGTAAAGCCCTAAGTCAAGGGACAAAGAAGTAGTCCACCCACAATGAGGCCATGGCAAGGCTGTATATGTAGGTGTATAATAACAGAGTGGGGGGAAATTGGGGCCAATGATTCAGTCTATCAAATGTCCTACTTTGGGTACTCCAGCCCTTTAGACAGGCCATTTAATGGCACTGCTGCCATGGTCTGGATTTTATGTTCACATTTCTGAATTGGCTACTAGCCTGAGAGGCCAAGGCTGGGATTTTTTTTTTAACTTTGGATCCCCAGGACCTAGCAAAGTACTTAGCACACAGGACCAAAGCAGTCCAACATGAGCACATAGATGCTCAATACATGGGATCTTTGGAATAAACGAGAATTGAATTGAAATGACTTAAGAAAAGCCCTACAAAATGTGCCTTTTATCCACCCATTAGACATTTTCCCCTTAGTGCAATATGCAGAATGTACCTGTGAGTCTCTTTTGAATCTTCCTATACTCACAGTAAGATGCAATTTTAAATCATCTATCAACTAATCTTTCTTTTAAACATGAGATATTTGAATGGCAACATAAAAGAGTAATTGTGAATGTTGACTTTCCCAGTCTAATCTCATTGTTCAATTTGGACCCCAATTCTCTTATTGTTCCCCTTTGGTAAGAACTATTATTCCTCACTCTCTACTAGTCAAAATTCTGTAGCTCATCTTTTTTGTTGTTGTTATAGTCTTTCATTTTGTCAAAATTTTTTCTAAACCATTATCTACCCCAGAGTGCTTCAATACTCAGTATCAATGATTACATATGATTTACCCACTTCCATCAACTTTGGTTTGCATCATCTATATGCCATTAAAAATGTGATGGCATCATTTAACGAGAGCAGACTATGTGCCAGGCATTGAGGGCCATCCACACGTGTTATCTTGTTGTGTGTCATCAAGGCGGAGGATGGGGTCTACCAGGTTCCTCCCCCAGTCAGGCTGTCTGATTCCAAGCCCACACACTTAACCACTAGCCTGTATTGCCTCTAGATCTTTGATCTCCAGAATATTGGCAACAGCATGGATCATGGGCAAGAGACTTCAGAGACATCTTCAGAGACCTCTCTTTCTACCTCCCTTTGACACCATAGGAAAAGCATTAGACTTTTGTGAGCCTAAGTTTCTTCTTTTGTAAGTGGGAGCTCACAATTACCTCATTTGTGGGGCACGTGGGTAGCTCAGTCGGTTATGTGTCCGACTCTTGATCTCAGCTCAGGTCTTGATCTCAGGGTCGTGAGCTCAAGCCCTGCTTTGGGCTTTACACTGGGCGGGAAGCCTACTTAAAACCAAAACAAAGAAACAAAAAAACAATGACCTCATTTGCCATGCAAGGGAGTTATATGTGGAAATACTTCAGAAATGTGGCATTCTGCTCAAATTATAAGGGATCTTTATTGTGTTCTTTTCAAGCATTCCTTAAACTCCTGCACTGACCATCCTTCCATCAGAAGTGATTTTGCTTCTTTGTTTCCTCGCCACATTTGCTGACAAGGTGCATTTGGTCTTCTATCTTGAGAAATTTCATTTCCCCTGAGCTTTCCTATTTGTTTGCTGAACAAATGACACACCACTAGCTATGTCATATCCCAGGCTTTCTTGATGTTTCTTGATTAATTTCCCTCTTGTCCTCATGGCTTCCCTGTCTGCCCAGGCTGTCCCCACAGAAGAGCGGCAGATTGTGTCTGAGTGTGTCTGCACTTGCCAAAAGCCAAATGGGAATTTGAGGGTTTGAGTTAAAAAAAACACAACAACTTGATATTTTATCTAATTGGCCTCAACTATTTGACAATTTTAAAAAGATAACTGTCTCATTAAAAAAATTCTTTGACCTAATTATTCAGTGTTATAGTTTCTGTTTGGGGCTTTCATCCCTCAGTTCCTGGGGATATAATGTTGAGACTAGACAACACAGTCCCCGCCCCCTACAGAGAACAGTCTCACAGCAGGTGTGTGTGTGTGTGTGCATGTGCGCGCGCGTGTGTTTGTCTGTGTGTATGTGTGTGTGTGTGTGTGTGTGTGTGTGTGTGTGTGTGGTTGAATTGGTGCTAAGTAGTCCACTTAACTTGTGTTGGCCTAATAAGAAAACCACAAAGGCAGACCTTATATGTTAATGAAGCATTTGTGCCAAATTCATGTTGCTAGAGCAAAGGTTTCCTAGTAATTGGAAAATAATTTGCAAAGCACTGGGAAAATGCAGCCATTGTTTGACCTGTCCTGTCTCATACTTAATGCCAGTTGCAGCTGAAATTCAGGAAAACAATATTATCCATTATTTTAAATCAATGTTGTTAATTGGAATTGTTCTGCTGTTATAGTTCTAATCCCACTAATTTGTAAATGTTTAAGGGCTTCCAAAATGCAGACAGGCTAAAATATAAATAATCTGGGGTCTTGTGTTTGCATGTAATGAGTACTATCATAATTAAATACTTTTATTCAAGAGTGAACATCCAAGAGAAGAGTTTTCCTTCTTCTTCTTCATACAGAAGGTCTGTGTGTTACTCAAACTTGAAAAACACGAAAGTTTCAGATTCTTCTCTGAACCATCACCAATAACGGATGACGGTGAAGATACATCCTTCCTTCACCTCTGCCGTCTCTACCTTTTACTATATAGAATTATATTGTATACAACACAGTGGCTTATTGCTATAAATAATATACACATATGGTAGTGTATATACAATATATGTGTACCCCCACATGTTACAAACCCCATGGTACTTTGGGAGAAGGCCTTTAAAAGAGTTTAATTGGAAATTGACTCTGGCTTACAAACTGGATTTAGAACCCCCATATTATGTGGCCCAAATCCATTTGCACTTGTTTTAATATAAATTCTTGTTGGTGGGAATGCAAAATGGTAGAACCATTTTGGAAAAGCTTGGCAGTGTCTCAGAAAATTAATCATAGCCTGGGGCACCTGGGTGGCTCAGTGGTTAAGCGTCCAACTCTTGATCTCAGCTCAGGTCTTGATCTTGAAGTAGTGGGATCAAGCCCCACGTGGGGCTCTGTGCTAAGTGTGGAGCCTGCTTGGGATTCTCTCTCTCCTTCTCTCTCTGCCTTCCCCACCCCTCTCAAAATAAGTAAATAAACATTAAAAAAATTAAACCTTAAGTCCTGGCAACACACAGAGACTTGAATGCAAAGGTTTGTAGTGGCTTTATTCATAACAGCCCAAATTTGAAACAACCTAAATGTTCATTAGCAGGAGAATGTTCTTAAAATTTTTGCTGTGTTTATACAGTGGAATACTATCTAGCAATAAGAAAGAATGAACTGATGCCTAAAACAACATGCACGAGGGGCACCTGGGTGGCTCAGTCGGTTAAACCTCTGACTGCAGCTCAGGTCATGATCTCACAGTTCGAGAGTTCTAGCCCTATGTTGGGCTCTGTGCTGACAGCTCATAGTCTGGAGGTTGCTTCACATTCTGTGTCTGCCTCTCTCTCTCCCCCTCCCCCCCACTCTCTCTCTCTCAAAACTAAGTTAAAAAAAACATTAAAAAAAACCCAACATGGATGAATCTCAAACCATTTTGCTGAGCAAAAGAACCAGACACAAGAAAAGCACATTCTCTATGATTCCATTTATATGAACCTGTAAAAAAGACAAATCTAACTTGTGGTGACAGAAAGCAGATTAGCAGTTTCCTGGAGCTAGAAGGAGTATTAACTGTGGAAGAGCACAAGGAAAATTTGGAAGATGATGAAAATATTCTATTTCTTGATTGTGGTGGCGTTTTTACAGGTGTATACATATGCTAAAACGCATGGCCTGGGTGCTTAAAATTTTGTTTTATGTTGCTTCCATCTCACAGGTTGGCTGTACAACTGGTGAACAGTTCTCAAATTAAAAATAAACAATAGTCAAGGTACTTGCCCTCGAGACTGATACCTTTGAAAGATATGCAGTGCCCACCCTTGAGGTCCATGCGTCCCTGGCATCCCATTGCCTTCCCTTGTTTCTGAAGCGCAGTAGGTGCTTACCTTCTTTTCTCAAGGGATAAAACCAGTGGCCAATGGCAGTCTAGGCCCCCGCCATTTTGCCTCCAGACAGGTTCCTGGATTTCTTGGCACCATCTTGGTAAATGGTTCCCCTGCTTTCCCAACTAATAGCAACACAGACCTTCAACTGGCTGCCCCTGGGTCTAAGGTGGAAATGGCCCCTGCTTCAATCCAGAGCTGGACCTCAAAGGGCGCTTGTGTATGTGTGTATGCGTAAGCCTAGATTTTTCATTAGACTGATGATTAATCTTAGTCCATTTCCTGCAGTTGCCATTCCATACCTGCTTTGTTCTGCGAGAGTCCTCGGGCCCAGAGTAACTTACTCCAGTGCTCCTTGTTTCGGGGTTTGTCTGTGAGCCCAGCCATCATGGAGGCTGTTTGGACATTCACGTCTCTTGGTACAGGAAGGTAAACTGCTCCAAGCGTCGTGGGCCATCTTTTTCTTGCTTGCTGTCTTCTTCAGCAGGGAGGGCTGCTGACAGCTGAGCAGGCTGCCTCATTAGAATTCACTGGGTAAAAGCTGATTCTCTGTTTAACTGATGAGGGAATTCTTGTGCCAAGGGGGCGGGGGAGAGGTTCATTCTGTCAGCTGCTTTCTTCTGGCTTTGCTGTGGGGGGAGGGGATGGCTGGTAGACTATCTACAATGGCCTGTACAGGAGATACCAGGAAACACCAACCCACTCTTCCAGCAAGAAGCAGTGAAAATCCTTTCTGAAGATCAACTCATTTCAGCATGTCACACACACCACATCTTCCCTTTGAAAAATGGCAACTACACTTTATTCCCCTCGGAGAACAGAAAGTCTATGCCAAGTTGTCATTCCTTTATTCCAAATGGCTCCTTCTGTTGGGGAATTTGAGTCCTTCGTTAAAGGATGGTGGAAGGAAAGAATGTCCCATCAGGTCACACTGAAGCTTTAGCATTCTGCCTGGGATGACACCATGGAACACTTCTTTCCACCACTGATTTGTCTGACATATTTCAGAGCAAGACCCAGGCTTCTGCTTTAGCTTCAAGCATTGAACTTTGCCACTCCGAGAGGTCTCCAAGGCCATTGTTCCAGGTCAGGGGTGGCTGGCCCGCTCAGTCAGTAGAACATGGGACTCTTGATCTTGAGGTTGTAAGTTCAAGCCTCATGTTGGGTGTAGAGCTTACTTACAAAAAAATAAAAAATAAAAAATAAAAAAAACATCCAATCGGACTCCTTTGTTTTATGAAGGCAGAAACCAAGTGGTGACATGAACACCCTCCCCTCTCCCCTGGTTGCAGAAGGAAAGCTTCTCTGAGGTCTCATCTGATCCAAGATCCTAACGACCACATTCTTAATAGGGAAGGTTGGCCCTCTCCAAAGTCATACCGTGATGGTCTGGGTTAGGCTCTAAAGCAGTTGCTCCTTTGTTTGTAGGTAGGTTGGAGCCGAGTCAGTTAACTATGACGGTATGGCAAAGCTGAAGACAGTGAGGACACATGCAAAATGATTTATCCATCCTGAAGGAGACTAAGCTCTTGTCTCTGATTCTTTGAAGGGCTCTGCCCTGTGTTTGCAGCTGTTTAGAACAGGACCTGTTTTCCATAAGATGACAGGAGGCATCAAATGGTGGTTTTCTTCAGAAGAGGGAGCTGACTAGCCTATGACAATCAAGTCAAATATAGCTTTGAGAGAAGGTTGTTGGAGAGGCTGGTGAAATGAAATGAGTACAGGAGAGGTCCCCTCTCTTTTAAAAAAGACTTCCTTCTTTAACTTTCTCTTTCATTTTTCCCTTTTTCTTTCAAGCTGGAAAAAGAAACATGCATTGGTTGTAAAAAAAATTCAGAGGATAAAGGAATGCATGTTCTCCCAGTTATGTATTAATATGGAACATTCCGCGGGTGCACGACCCCCCAATTTAGTGGCTCAGAGAAATAGTATGTAGTTTGCTTTTGAATCTGTGATTCAGGCAGACACAACCTGACTCTTCTGCCTCAAGATGCCTAGGAGCTCGGCTGGGAATGGCTGGAAGGCCTAGGGACTGGCCTGGCATTTCTGTCTCCTTCTTCATGAAGCTTCAAGGCCTCTCCATGGGGTCACATCACGTGCGCTTTCCAGTGTGGGAGCCTCAGAGCAGGTAGAGTCTGTCCATGGCAACTGGATTCCCCACATGACTTAGCCTTCAAAGTCCCAGACCGTAAGTCACAAAGCAGAGCCCAAAGGAAACAGGTGGGACATGGATACCACCTCTTGATGGGAGGGACAGCAAAGACACTTTGACCAACTTCAGTCTACCACATGATCATACATACAGAGGTTTAATTACATGCTCTAGAGGTACCTTTTGTGGACACATAGGCATGCATTCAAGCATGTATATTCTCTGAAAGTTTGGGAGACTACATACTCCCACATGTAGGCGTCTCTGCATCAGGGTCTGGGTTAGCTTTTGTTTTTGTTTCATCGGGATGTGGCCAGCTGTGAGAGGAAGGCATGTGCTGCACCTTCTGTACTTCTGCTCTGGTCTTTTCTTCTCTCAAATCTAATGCCCTGCTTCAACCATATGGCCCTCTCTGGAGTTTGATCTGTGGCTGAGCACCAAAACACCAAAACATGCTCTGCAATGAACGTTCTGAGTGTTTTTCATGGTATTCTGAGTATTTCAGAGAGTTACACTTATCATTGTGGCACTTTGTCTTCCTGGCTGCCCGTGTCAGTATGGTGGAACTCCATGGCCTCTGATTTTATCAACTGATAAGATTTCGAGCCTCACTTTGCAGATGAGTGCAGGAAAGCGAACTAACTCACTGAGGTCTCATCACTATTATCTGGCAAAGCCCAGCTTGAAATGCTAGTAGCCTGATCTCCCAACCCATGTTCCAAACCCCTTGCATTCATCCTAACTGTATAAAAGGAGACGCTCAAGGTCAGGGAGTCATCTGGTGTGATTCAGTTCCCAGAGTGGGTGCAACAGGCACAGAAACGTGACCATCTGATTCCGGTATTCTAGAGTGTTAACCTCTCAGGAAATGTGTTTTCTGTTGCCTATAGCAACAGTCTATTGCTGCTTCCACTTGTGGGAGCTACTTCCACAGCCTTAGTATTTTGACGTGTCTAAGTGCTGTGGGCACATTACTGAGTGGAAGGAGGGCTGGAAAAAACCCAGTGGATTGTCTAGTAAACTAAAAGATAAACTGAGAACAACTGGGTTCTAAATTTTGAGCGGACATATATAGTAGAGGAAATTGTTAAATTAAGCTTAGACACCAACACCATTTCAAGCCATCATGATAGGGTGGTGGTTTTCTTTTGCTTGTTTGGGGGTGTTGGGGTACCAATGGCTACACTCCTCATGCGAAAGCTATGAGAGAGCAATGGATGCAGTGTTGGGCTGATTCTGGAACAGGTCCCCTTCACCTTTTGTCACCTGTTTCTTCATTGTGCTTTGACTTGATTATACATTCACATGCCACCAGGTCCACTCAGACAAAAGCCAGACTGGTCATGTCTCTCCTGACACATTAAGCCATTAAGGTCAGAGAGCATTCTGGCCCTCTGTTAGCCACGTTCAGGTCAGTGCCCCTCTGCGTTGTTCTGCGTGGACTTCCCCAGCTGTGTTTCCATTGCCCTCGCTCCTTCTGTCCGTCTGCACTTTTGCTTCAGTCCATGCAGGGCTGGAATAACGCTCTCAGTGCGGCCACAGTCTATCAAGTCAGGAGCTCAGCTAGGCCGTACTGTGAAATGCTTTCCATAGACAGGTCTGATGCTTCTGGATGTCTATACATGGCCTTGGCCCGTGAATGTCTGCCCTTGCCAAGATGGGATAAGTCTGGGTAGATACCTGGGGCTTTAGGAGAGAAAAGAAAAACTTGAGTCCAGAATACTGCCTGGAAGCCTTTCATCCATTATTCAGCAATCCTTTTACCTAGAGCTTATTCATTTATTAGTGCATTCATTCAACAAGCATTTCTTGAGATCCTCTTCTGTGCCGGGGACTAGCTGAATAGATACTGGACATGCAAGTTCAAATGCAAGAGTATGGTCCTTGGATCCACACTCTGTGAGCTCCACAAGCAGCAGCAAGGCTTCTGTAGTCCTCATTTTATGTGTCCTTTATTCCTCACTCGCCTTCTCCCCTAGTCTCCTCCTGCTGCACATGTTTACGGGAGTTACCTCCATCTGGCTCTGCCATTAAATTATGACGTTCATCTGAAATTTCCATGACGGGTTTCACAAGATTTTATTATTTCAAATCAAGCTGCTCCTTGTTCCTATTATCCTTCACTTTCATACAGTGCCCATTTATTCTTTGTATCTTTTTCATCATTTTCAGGATCTTTATTTTCTATTCGTCTTCAGATTTTCCTCTATTTCCGGTAGTCAAACTCTCTTCTTCCCCTTTGTTGCATCTGCCAACTATCCCTTATGGTAGTTCATTTCCTTGTGTAAGCTAGTCATTTATTTTTATAGTGAGTCTATCTTTAGCTTTTGTTTCCTTCTGTGGAGGTCCCTGTAGTCTTCAGAGTGATTTCACACTTCCTGTTGCTAAGCCAGTAGGATCTCCCAGGCCCTGGACCAGTTAAAAACATTTTTTTAATGTTTATTTATTTTTGAGAGAGAGAGAGAGAGAGAGTGAGTGAAGGAGGGGCAGAGAGACGGAGACCATCTGAAGCAGGCTCCAGGCTCTGAGCTGTCAGCACAGAGCCCAACGTGGGGCTGAAACCCACGAACTGTGAGACCATAACCTGAGCTAAAGCCAGATGCTTCACTGACTGAGCCCCCCAGGTGCCCTGGCCCTGGACCAATTTTTATGTTAACTTCTCAGCTTGGGTTTTCTATACCCACAGGTAGCATGAACTCAAACTTCACATCTCCAAGGGATAGAGGCTTAGGTTCTTGATTTTTTCATAGATGTGTGTGTTTTTTTTTATTTACTGCATAAAAGCCACACAGACAGCAAATATTTTTATTGATTTTTTAAATGTTTACTTTTGAGAGAAAGAGAGAGAGGGAGACAGAGTATGAGCAGGGGAGGGGCAGAAAGAGAGAGGGAGATACAGAATCCAAAGGAGGCTCCTGGCTCTGAGCTGTCAGCACAGAGCCAGGCCTGGGACTGGAACTTGTGAACGGTGAGATCATGACCTGAGCCGAAGTTAGCTGCTTAACTGACTGAGTCACCCAGGCGCCCCTCTTTAGTGTTTTAATGAGCCAGTGTGATTGGGTCGTCTTAGTGGATGGTAAAGATTTCTGAGACTTCAAGCTCCATGCAGGTGCCTCAGTGTGAGCTTTCACTTTGCAAAGCTTCTGTGTGTGGGAGGGTGTTAGAGCCCCCAGCCCAGTCCCCAGGGGCCTATGTCTGGGCTGAAGCCTCTGGGGATTCCATGGTACCAGCATAAATTTGCTGCTCTGGCTTTTCTTTCCCTCTTCCAATCAGGAATTTGGGGGGTTCTCAGTTTTACAAGCCAAGCTTTGTGCTGTTTTTCTATTTAAAAAAAAAAACAAAACAGGAACGGAGTGCCTGGGTGGCTTAGTCAGTTGAGTGTCCGACTTCGGCTCAGGTTATGATTTCACGGTTTGCGGGTTTGAGCCCCACGTTGAGCTGCGCGGACAGCTCAGACCCTGGAGCCTACTTCCCATTCTGTTCTCCCTCTCTCTCTGCCCCTCCCACTCACTGTCTGTCTCTCACCTTTTTCTCAAAAATAAATAAACATTAAAAAGATTAAAAAAAACCAGGGGAGGGATAGTGTTGTATTTTTTCTAGACTTTCAATGGGTTGTACCAGGAAAGTTCTTCTTTTATTTAGTTCATGATATTAAAAATTTTTTTCTAATGTTTCATTTAATTTTTGAGAGAGAGAGAGAGAGAGAGACAGTGAGCAGGGCAGGGGCAGAGAGAGAGGGAGACACGGAATCTGAAGCAGGCTCCAGGCTCTAAGCTGTCAGCACAGAGCCTGACACGGGGCTCGAACCCACAAACCATGAGATCATGACCTGAGCCGAAGTGGGATGCTTAACCAACTGAGCCATCCAGGTGCTTCTAGTTCATGATATTTTAAAACATATTTTGAATACCTATAAAATTCCAGGCACTGTGCCCATCTGTATATTGTGATCTCACAGAGCCTGTGTCCTTTCCCAACATATTTCATAAGAAACAACAAATTCGAAGATGGGGTGGCCAGTGCTTCCGGTGACAGGTACAATAACACCAGTGAATAGAACTAATAGCTGACAGTAGCGAAGAGGCAAGAAAAGTAACTATGAAAATCAAACACATAAAACATGATGTTCTGGAACCCAATACAGTAAATAAAGCAGGTGACACACGTCTGTCACACGATAGCATCATACATCAAAACACAGTACCTGATGGGCACCATGGCGTCCCCGTTGGGGAATCTTCCCTTACCAGAAACTAGCTGCTCTTGCTACCACGTGTTGAAGTTATTTTGGTATCGTGTGTCAGCCACATAAGGACTGTGAGAGCACACGCAACTCTGGTGTAGGGATGAGGATTGTGTGCAGCAGTGGTGGAGGAACGTGACTGGGTCACTAGGGAGCACATAGGTGGTATATGATCTGTTGAGGATTGTTCGATGCACTTGGGCTGTGTTAATCATATCTGTTCTACAAATGAACCGAGAGCTAGATGTTTCCCATTACCTGGAAAGCGGAATTGAGTGAGAGAATCGACATGGACCCCGAAGATTTTTCAAATGAGAAGAGATAGAATTAGGAGTGAATAGGGATAATGATGTAACAAGGAGGCTGAGGCAGCCTCACTGATTCCAGGGAATGTGGTAAAGCTGCCACTGAAGTCTCAGGCTGTCAGAGAAGCCTGGACCGGTAGCTTAAAATAATAGGCAGGAAGCCCAGCTTCACCTGGGGCCAGAAGTAGCCTCAGCAATTTGCAAATGAACTCTCTTCAGGCAACTGGGACAAGACAGAAGGGGTCAGTAGGGAAGGGAAGAATTCCGGGGGCCAGAGAACCACTGAGCTCAGGGGAGCGAAGATCATACCTGTCGAGGCACTGGGACAAGACAGAAGGGGTCAGTAGGGAAGGGAAGAATTCCGGGGGCCAGAGAACCACTGAGCTCAGGGGAGCGAAGATCATACCTGTCGAGGCACTGGCAGCCAGCTAGGACAGTGCCTTCCGCGGCCGGGGCAAGGACCACAGGAAGACATTCTAGATGCAGGTTGCTGCAGAAGACACGGGTGATGCTACTCCAAGTCTGAGAAGTGTCTGGGGAGAGTGCCGAGATTCTCACCCAGACAGAAGTGAAGAGAAAGCAGCCCTGAGACCCAAGGTTGTGATCAAGCTGGCTGGCTCTAGATGAACTTTAAAGTGGATGAGGATTATTTCCAGAAACTTCCTTCTGTGCCAGATTCTGTCTCATAGGGCCCTCTCTTCCTAAGCTCTGTTCTCTCAGTTTCTCTCTGGCCATGTTGAACTCCTCCCTATCCCCACCACTTTGCTGAAACTTTCCTCTCTAACATTATGGATGGATGCCAGATCCAGTGGAAATTTCTCGGTGCACCTGTTACTTGACGCCATGCTGAGATTGGCAGTGGAACTGTAGCGTGTTGAGGAGAGAATGGGAGGTGAAAGTGTGGAAAAGATAAAGGTGTTTCATGTATTTTCTTCTGAGAAGGCACAAGAGATTTCTCCCACCAGCCTTTGGAGAACCGAGACCTCGTGGACACTGGGGGATAAGTAAGAAATAGCATGTGGGGAACTCTCCCCGCTGGTGAGCACAGGACTCAAAGACCACAAAGGTACGCTTGCTTCACCTTCCCAGACCCCAGCTGACCCGAGCTAATACCAATTATTTCTATTTATGTAAATTACTTTTCATTTTTGTCTCTTAGCTTATGGGACAGTGAAATACACCATTGATATACATCGTGGAATGTACGCCAGACTAAGTTGTACGTTATTTTGGATTTCAAGTCTAAACTCTGACACTGGACAGTAGAAAGTTGAGTATATGAGTTGCCGGGCCTGTTGCACTTAGACATTTTAACTCCTATATTTCCATCAATCCAAAATGATTCAGAATAGCCAGAAAAACGGAAAACAATCCAAATAGCCATCAACAGGTGAGTGGATAAACAAAACACGATAATTCATACAATGGAATTCTGCTAAACAATAAAAAGGAATGAGCAACTGATATTGACAACAGCATAGATGGATTCTAAAATTGTGTTGACTCATAGAAACCTTGCACAAGAGTGTATACAGTATGATTCCCTCTATAAGACTTTCAAATACACAAAACTAATCTATGGTGGTTAAAAATTCATAACAACGGTTGCTCCTGATTGTTAGGGGCAGGGATTTACTGGGAAGAGATAGGAGGGAACTTTCTAGATGACGGCCATGTTATCTTTTTTTAAAATTTTTAAATGTTTTTATTTTTGAGAGAGAGAGAGAGAGAGAGAGAGTGTGTGAGCGAGCAGAGGAGGGTGAGAGAGAGAGGGAGACACAGAATCCAAAGACAGGCTCCAGGCTCTGAGCTAGCTGTCAGCACAGAGCCTGATGCAGGGCTCAAACCCACGAACCATGAGATCATGACCTGAGCTGAAGTCGGATGCTTAACCGACTGAGCCACCCAGGCGCCCCTCATGTTCTTTATCTTGATAGGGGTTTGGGTTGCACTATTTTATGCCTCTGTCAGAATTCATCAAATGGTGATTTAAGATGTATATGTGTGTTTCATTATATATAAATTTAATCTCCGGGGGGGAGGGGGAAACACCAAATATTGAACAACAGTTAATGACATGTATATGGATGTATTCAGGAGGAAGTGAACTGAATCTACAACACACTTTGAAATGGATTCAAAAATAAGATGGGCAGATGGATGGGTGAAGGGATAGAGAGGAAATAAAGCAATTGTAGCAAAATGTTAATTGTAGAATCTAGGTGGTGGGTGTAGGGATGTTCACTGTGAAATTCCTTCTACTTTTCTTGTTTTGAAAACAATTCCACATTAAAGAGAAACAGGCCAACCAACTGAAAATGAGCCTCGCTCAGGGAGCAGTGTCTATCTGGAATTCTGAGCTTACCTCTGGCCCAGTTGCCATCATTGCCAGGCTCGGGGTTGTATCTTCTGTGTCCCCTTCCCTTTCGTCATCCTTAGTCTAGGCTATTCTTTCCAACTGTCCCAGGCAGCGTCCTAAAGCCAGCCTTTATCATCTAGCCTGCCTGGCGGCCATCTGCCTGCCTGTCCTTCCTCCAGTGGCACATTGTAGGTAACTTACAAACGTACAATTGTTCAACTGAAAATGTTAGGGCATGCAGTATTTCCCCGGAAGCCGCCTATGATCATTCTTGATTGTGTAAATAGAGATGTGGAGACTTAGAGGCTGATAAATTGGCCAACATTACCCCCACCCCCTCCTTCCTTGCCCTCTGCTCTGAACTCTATTGAATTTGTAATGACGCGATCTTTCACCTCCCGAAATTGTATTGTAAAACCAGAAAACATCCATCCTCTAGAATTGACATTCCTGTCCCATGACCTCATTTGGCCAGAGGTTCAGCTCTGATTTGCCTGGAGGTTCACATCCCCCTGCGTGGGCTGAGCTGACACCACATGACCCATGACCTTCCCACCATTGCAATCTCTTACACATGGACATTACACAGAATGCCAAGTGTAGGTCAAAAGAGGCTGCCAGGAAAACATTTAAAAAAAAAAAAGAAGCTTCCTTCTTCTCCTGGCTTGTCAGCTTGAAAACAGAATGCTGCATTTGATATTTTTCCGTTGCTGTCTTAAACCTTTTGTGCAGGGAGATGAGGCATAAATAAATAAACAGGTATGTAAAACTTTATTTTGAGGCAGGGAATTGTATGTTAACCCCTGCCTTCGTGCAGAAAGTTGTTTCCATCAAGCAGTGTGGTTGCGACGGAAGGCACTAATTTATCTGATCGAATCTGCACCAAAGTCACTAGGAGAGGATGCTGGGCCAGATGTATTTATCATAAGATCCGAGAGCAGACAGAGGCTGGGCTGATTTGTATTTGTTCACTCCACGCATACTTATTGAGCACCTACTACATGTGAGGCGGGTTCTCAGGCACAGGTCCTTGTGCATCACCCGCTACATGGCTCTGCTACTTATGTGCACTTGGGCAGTTCTGCCAGGCTTTAGCACGTTGGGATGTGTTTTTGTTCTGTTCATCCCCACAGTTTTTTCACCTCTGTTTTCTCACTGGGTGAGTTAGCAGGCCCCTCACGGTTGGTTAATTGCAGATGTTCTGTGACTGCAACCAGAGCACGGTGACGGCCCGAGTGACAGAGCACGGAAGGTGGCAAGAGCAGCAGCTGCCGGCTCAGATTCCTGCCAGTTGGCTGCTTCTATCTCTCCCTTGAAAAGCCAGGCAGGCCCTGATGGTGCCAACCTAAGAGATGCCAGGCTCTAGAAAGACATGGACTTTCTTCGCTGTAACCATGGATTTTGAATAATTACCTGTGGTTGGGCCAGTCAGCTGACATCCCCATGCATATACCTCGTTGGCTTAGTCAGGTCGTGGACGGTGTCCTTTCTGCCAGGTAGCCGGGGTCAGATGCCTCAAGTCGACTTGTCAACAGCAGTTTGTTGGCGGAGGCCATGAGGCTGTGGCCCTCTGATCAACCCTGAGGTCTGCTAATGGCCAGACTCCCAAGGTGAGACCCCTTATTTCCTTATTGTTTTCCCACCTCCTTTCTTGGCTTATTCCCTGCAGACTTCTCCACAAAAGCCAGTCAACAGTGAGGCAAAGGGCAACCATGGCCTGACTGCAAATCACAACCAGAGTACGCCAGCTTTATGTGCTTCAAAAATGTTTAATAAAAACCAGCATCCTTTCTTTTACCTAAGTTTGTTGTGTCTAACAATGCATAAGCATCCATGTGCGTTTGTGTGTGTTCTAGTGTGTGCGTATGTGTTTGCGTGAGGAATGATCTCGAGGTTGTAAGTGTGAGAAAGAAGGGTAGTTCAGCATAAAAGAATAGCAACCCTGAAACAGCAGAAGCACTGAAGGTGTACTGATGCTATTTGTGTTCATTGGCTTTTGGTGTGTAACACATCAGCCCCAGATTCAGTGGCTTAAAGCAACAGTCATTTTTCGGCTTAGGATTTTGTGGCTTCTGCTTAGACTTGACTCACCTGGGACTGGTCGGGCTAGTATAGTCTTATTCAAATGCCCAGAGCCTCCCTGGGGATGGCTGGGACAGGATTACCCAAGCCTCTCTGCCCATGTGGTCTCTCGTTTCCCAGTGGGCTATCCTGGGTTTCTTCACATGATAATGGAAGACTTCCCAGTAGTAAGAAAGAGCAAGCCTCACTAGGCAAGAAATTTTCAAACCTTTGCTTACATTATCTTTGCCAATATTCCATTGGCCAAAGCAAGTCAAGTGACCAAGCTTAGACTTCAGCAGGTGGATAAAGACTCAATTTCTTGATGGGAGGAGCTGCAAACGATTTGTGGCCACTTCCTGATAACCTACCAGTGTGGGTGATGACATGGGGAACAAGCACAGGTGTTGGAAACAGAAGACACAATCAAGTTACAGCTCATCTCAACGGCTAAGCGACCTTAGGCATCAGCCACTTTCTATGAATTGCAGTTTTCTCATCTAAATACAGGAAAAATAACCACACCTACCTCCCTGGCTGAAATGAGGGCTTTCATTTATTTATTTTTACAGTAAGCATGTGCTGAGCCAATGTAGTAAATGTCCTGGTCTCACCCTCATAATGATGCCAATACAATAGATATGATTCGTAAACATATTTTGAAAACTATAAGTCGTAGTATGCATCGTCAGTAGTGTCACATCCTGGTGACTTGTCTTCCTCTTCCTCCCTTCTTACTTCATGGCATTTCCTCTGCCACCACTCCTGGTACAGCATGAAACCATAAAGGCCCATCTTGCCTGCCCAGGAAGTAGCCCAATATCACAAGGTTGTGGACAGGGTGTGGACAAGCTCCACTCTGCTTCTGTGAGCTGGTTCCGCCAACACGTTGTGGAGGCGAGGTGACCGATTTGCAGAGCCAGATCAGGGAAAGCACTGTAGATTATTGAAAGTTGAGAAGACATCAGAGATCGTGTAGTCTGGTTTGTTCATCTTACAGGTGAGGAAACTGAGGCCTCAAGAGGGGACATGACTTACACAAGGCCACACAGCGAGTCGGTGCTGATACTGAGATTCCTAATGATATTGATTTCAACGGTTTTCTGTTTGTGCCTGCACCTCCTTCTTAGACTTCTGGCCTCTTTTGTCTTCCAAGTCATCACACACACACACACACACACACACACACACACACACACACACTTTTAATAGAAAGGGGTAATGGATGAAACTTCTCTTTACCTTCCAAGTGACTGAGACAAATAGATTTTTTCATTTCCCTCTCCACATCTGAACAACATAAAAGAAGTAAAACAAATATCAGTTGACCAAAATTTGTATATGCCTTTGGCTTAGAAGTTGAGAATTACTTTCATCTACTCTTTACTGTAAGAAGATGGTGAGGGAGTCAGGTCAGCTATCTGAATGATTATTTTATTTATTTAATTTATAGTATATTGTCAAGTTGGGTTCCATATAACACCCAGTGCTCTTCTCCACAAGTGCCCCTTTCCATGCCCATCACCCCCTCTTCCCCTTTCCTCCTGCCCCTTCAGCCCTCAGTTTGTTTTCAGTATTCAAGAGTCTCTCATGGTTTTTCCTTCCTCCCTTTCCCTCTTTTCCCCCTTTCCCCTCTCCATGATCCTCTGTTAAGTTTCTCCTGTTACACTTATGAGTGAAAACATATGGCATCTGTCCTTCTCTGCCTGAAATATTTTGCTTAGCATGACACCCTCGAGGTCCATCCACTTTCCTACAAATGGCCAGATTTCATTCTTTCTCATTGCCATGTAGTATTCCATTGTATATATAAACCACATCTTCTTGATCCACTCATCAGGTGATGGACATTTAGGTTCTTTCCATGATTTGACTATTGTTGAAAGTGCTGCTATGAACATTGGGGTCCATGTGCCCCTATGCATGAATGATTATTTTAAAGCTGTTGGAAACTGAGGCAAATCCAGAGAGGTTGAATGGGTTGTGTGAGGTTCCAGAGTAGGTTCAGGACAGTCTTCTCTCCACCCTGTGGGTCCAGTTCAGGAAAGCTGGCCACTCGCTCCACATCCGTCACTTCTATACCTTGTGAGGGCGTTTTTCTGGTGGCAAACATGAACAAAAATTTGCTTAAGAATTGTACTCGCCAATTGTACCAATTGGGCGAAGTAATTCTGGAATGGGCGTTTGTGAACTGCTGTTAACCCTGCCCAGGTCAATGTAAACGACTCTAGATGCAATGCTATGTATAATTGTTAACAGAAAAAGAAAAGTGTTCAGGGTCACCGATAGCTCCCTTTTTTGTTTTTATTGGATACACACCCTAGATGCATGTTCCTTTTTCTCTAAATATATCACTGACATGAGTTTTGAAAAAAAAAACAAACACCGGGTATTTTACAACATTTTCTTCAATACTGTGCACAATTAACTTACTGTACCAACTTCATCAGCTGCCTCCTGGACAGAACAAGATGAAACAATACGGAGGGAAACATTCAAACTGACTGAATCATCTGGAAGATAAACTGCTTTTTAGTTCTTCTTCCAAAGTGAAGATAATTATTCTTCAGTATTTGGCTGTTGCGCTCTTTTTTGACCTGGGGAAAGATGGGGTCTCTAATGTCAATTATTTTTGTAACAGATTTTAAACTAAGTGTACATTATGTCTTGAGATTACATCATACGTAGCAAATTCCAGGGCATCTAGAACATTCTGAGTTGAGATTATAAACCTAAACTAGCATTGCCTCTCTCTAATCACCCTTCATAAGAGTTAAGTTCGACAATCCTGAGTATTACCTATGTGTTCACAGTACTGAGTATTTCACATGGACTCTTTTCTGTAGTCCTCATGACAGCTGCATGGGATGTTCCCAGTTTACACACATCCCCATCTTACATAGGAAGAAACTGAGGGGCGCCTGGATGGCTCAGTTGGTGGAGCGTCCGGCTTCGGCTCAGGTCATGATCTGGAGTTGGTGGGTTCGAGCCCCGCGTCGGGCTCTGTGCTGACAGCTAGCTCAGAGCCTGGAGCCTGTCTTCGCATTCTTTGTCTCCCCCTCTCTCTGACCCTCCCCTGCTCACACTGTCTCTGTCTCTCTCAAAAATAAATAAAACATTAAAAAAATTTTTTTAAAAGGAAGAAAGTGAGGCTGAGGCAGGCTGAGGGCTTGTCTCACTAAGTGGCAATATGGGATATGAGGTAGAATGAGGCTGGCTGATTTTGGATCCCATTCCTAACCACGGTTGCTTTAGAACTGTTGGAAAAAGAAGTCAAAACCAATCAAATATTTTTATATACAGAATTCGTTAAGCCCTTCCCTTCGGGAAATAATGATTTTTTTTTTACAATAGCAGAAGCTGGCCATCCTAACCTCACATTTTGCCTTTAGGAATGACAAGTACCACTTCTAGAACATAGAGAGGAAGAATTTAGTTCAGCAGGTGCCTGACTTCAGCACAGGGACAGGCAACTGCCTCTTGAAACAGAAGGCCCCTGATGGTTTGTTGCGCCCACTAATCCAGCGTTGGTCAGACTCTATCTACTGTGTGCATATCCTCCGGGGGGTCTTGTTAAAATGAGCGCTCTGATTCAATGATCCTGGGGAGGGAGAAAGTATTCTGCATTTCTTTTTTTTAATGTTTATTTATTTTTTCAGAGAGAGAGAGAGAGAGAGAGAGAGAGGGAGAGAGAGAGAATATGTGGGAGAGGGGAAGGGAGAGAGGGAGACACAGAATCTGAAGCAGGCTCTAGGCTCAGAGCCTGACGCAGGGCTCAAGCCCACTAACCGTGAGATCATGACCCGAGCTGAAGTCAGACGTTCAACCAACTAAGCCACCCAGGTGCCCCAAATTCTGCATTTCTAGTAAGTTCCCAGGTGGGACCAATGCTGCTGGGCCTTAGTAAACCTCCTCATGCTTCAGTTAAACTTATCTGTGCCTCAGTTTCCTCCTCTGCAAAGCAGAGTTCATAATAATATGTTTCAAAGGACTGTAGCATATTAACGCAGGTGAAGTACTTAAAACAGGTTTGGCATAGGATAAGCACTCCATAAATGCTAGTTATCACTATTATTACTCCTTTATGCCCTCCCACTTGTCCTTTTGAGTTTCATACCAGTTTATACCCACAGGCCATATATTACCAGTAACTCAGATTTCAAACTGTATTAGCCTGACCCTTCCCCCGTGATATTGGAAGGTCAGCGAAGTAGGGGAGCAAGGCAGCCATGTGGCTTCTCAGCCCACTGTGGCCCCTCCCCACGTGCTCATGGAATCGTAGAACCTTAGAGCCAGAGGGGGTTGGGGAGACAGTGACTCCCACCTAATAGGAAGGTTTTCATGCCATGCTCGTACCTGAGTCAGAGAGCTGGGCCAAAGAAGGGACGGAAAGGATGTAGTCCTCCACGGGGAGAGACACAGAACGGTTGACAGCGGGCCCCCTCCCTTCTCTCTGCCCATCTCTGTCCCCTGTTCTGGGACATCTGTGGGAGATCACTGTGCCCTGGCAACTCTTGCTTCCGGCTCAGAAGAGTGCCTCCCCTCTGGGCAGCTCTCAGAGCCATGGGGCAGGGGTCCCCAGAATGGGGCATAACAGTGCCAGGGGGTGCCAAGACAGGCTATTGGGGTGGAAGCAGAAAATAAGGACATTTATCTCAGTATAGATTTCTTTACCTAAATAAATGAAGAACTCACACAAACCGAATACCTAATGCATGGGTTGGCTTAAGTGCTTGCATATAATTTCTGTATAAACCTACATCTATTAGCACACGGACCCAACAGTTTAGAGAGCATGTCTAGAGAGACAAGGTTTGCCCCTTCATGGATAAGATTTAAAAATATCTTTGGGGGTGTCTGGGGGGGGCTCAGTTGGTTAAGTGCCCAGACTTGATTTTGGCTCAGGTTGTGATCTCAGTTTGTGAGATCGAGCCCCGTGTCGGGCTCCGCGCTGACAGCACAGAGATTCTCTCTCCTTTTCTCTCTACACACTCCTCCCTCTCTTGAGATAAATAAATAAACTTTTTTTTAATAATCTCTCCGTGGCAGTAGTAATTCTGGTGCTTACCAGCCTTTCACTGTCTTCCCAGGTACCCAGATCCTTTGGATTGATGAGGGTCATACACAATGTGGGGGCAGTGGGCCACTTGGGTCCCAGGCTTGGCTCTGGGAATAACTTGGGAGGTCCTTCCCTGGCTCCCAGTCTTCTCCAGTCTGCTGGTAGAGTACAGACAAACCCCCAGGGCTCCAGTAAAGGGCGGAGCCAACCACGTAAGGTGCCTGGGTCTGACCTCGGTGGGAGGGGTGCTCCTGGGAATGCAGCCCAGCTAGGAACACAGGTGCTGGACTCACCGGGAGGCAGGAACAAGTATTCATTGTTTTAAGGCACTGAGATGTCGGGGGGTGAGGGGGGAAGGGGGTTGCTGCTTTACATCTTAGCCCACATGGTGAATTCTGTTTTCTCCCTCGCTCACTGCCCTCTTGCAGTTCCACTGCCTGTACATCACATCGGCCCCAGCCCAAGGCCTTCTGGGTCCCAAACATTTAGTATTTCAGCACATAGGGTGTTCAGTGCCAGGGAAGTTGTAGTGGCACAGCGTCCAAATTATGAAATCAAATTCTGAAGCCAGACTACCTGGGTTCAAATCCCAGCTCTGGCCCTTATGGACAGTGTGATCTTCTGAGAAGGCGTTTCACCACTTTCTCTCTTTATTTCCTCAGCTCAAATAAAAGTTAATATTAGCGATTTTTTGTAGAATCCTTGGAAGAATCAAATGAGAAAATCCTTGCAAAGTAAGTTAGCACTGTGCCTGGCATGTAGTAAATGCTTGATAAGTGTTAACTTTTGGTACTTTTGTTATCGCACCTGCAAAGTTACCTTCCTTCTACATCAGAAAGCCTTTTGCAAGTTAAAAAGACAAATATGGATGCCCTCTTTCTGCCTGTGTCACTTTTGCCCCCACTTGACTCCCCAACCCTCAGGCTCCTGGCATGAGGAGAGGTGGAGCTGGTCCTGTAAGGATGCAGGTCTGATTCAGCCTTCCCCTGTACTTAAAGGGGAAGGTGCCGGCTTCTCTGTATCATTGGCCAATGAAAGGGCACACATTGCCCAGGGAAGGAGGGACAACTCCTGTGGCACCCAATCAGGAGAGGCCAGCTAACACCTTTGACCTTTCTAGGGGTGGGCCTAAATATGGAGGCTAGTCATGCCCCACCCTATGTGAGGGTCTTAGTCTCGCCCTATGTGAGGGTCCTGGGCTCACTGTGATTGGTCAATACCCTAAATGTTGT
Source organism: Suricata suricatta (assembly GCF_006229205.1). NCBI lineage: Eukaryota > Metazoa > Chordata > Mammalia > Carnivora > Herpestidae > Suricata > Suricata suricatta. Next base: position 32,057,653 of record NC_043717.1, read on the forward strand.
GATTGGCTCCCACTACTGCCAGTATTGATAGGAGGGTAGGGAATGGATCCTGTACCTGTGTCGTCATTTCTTGTAATGCCCCCTTCCTAAAAAAGCCCCTATGCTGCCATGTTCGGGGCTCTCTCCACGTGGCCAGTGGGTTGGTAGAGTCTGTGAGCCTGAGCTTAAGCCCATAATAAAGCCCTTTGTTTTTGCATGCGTGAGTCGGTCTCTCTGGTAGTCTCTGGTTCCTTTTGGGGAGATATTGGAAACTTGAGCATAATAGTCCATGAGGAGTGTGTCCCCCAACCATCCTCAGCCCCCAATCCTACAGGCCAGAGATCAATGAGAAATTTCTGAAGGGCTTTCATTACTCCAATATCCATCTCCTGGCTGGACCAACAATATCATTATCAAGGCATAAAATCCCATCAGAGAAGGGTTCCTGGTGGTTCAGTCAGTTAAGTATCCAACTCTTGATTTTGGCTAAGGTCATGATATCACAGTTCATGGGTTTGAGCCCCTGTTGGGCTATGCACTGACAGTGCAGAGCCTGCTTTGGATTCTCTGTCTCCCTCTTTCTCTGCCCCTCCCCCACTCGTGCATGAGAGCTCGTGGGTGCTTTCTCCCCCACCCTCTCTCAAAATAAATTAATAAACTTTAAATAATCTCAACAGGGGCCCGATGAGAGATTACCTTGCCTTTCTGGGATGCATAGAGCTGTGGGGAACTTAGTGAGGCAGTCTCTGCCTTTACTGGGTAGACTCATGGAGAAATTTTCTGGGTAATTAAAGGGAAAACTGACTCCATCTTAACACAGAATAAGCTTACCATTAGTCCAAAGCTTCCAAAACTGTGGCACACATCGCAGTTCCCTGAGGGACTGTTTAAAGCAGCACTGGGACCCCTCCCAGAATTTCTGACTTGGTGGGTCTGGGTGGGACCTGAGAGATAGCACGTCTGAAAAGTTCCCAGGTGTTTGGATACTGCCAATCCGTGGACCAGACTTTGAGTAGCTTTCTATTAGTCTATTTTTTCAGCCTTTCAGATACTGAAAGACAGTGATTGTGTCCACCTCACCCCTTCTTTCCCCAGTTAACTCTTCTCCAGGTTAAACATGTTAGGAGCCCCACATTTCCTTATCCTGTCTCAGACTTTGTCCCCACTTCTGGGTATCCAAAGGTAGAAAATACTGAGACCCTGTCCTCTGGGAGCTTACAATTATGTGAAAAATAGAAAATGAATCCACTACAATGTGACTGCAGTAAATATTCACCCTGTGCCTGCTGTGTGTTGTGATTGTCCTCAAAGGCTGGTGATTCAACAGTGATGCAGAGTCCTTCCTTGCCTCATAAAGTCCTCTTGTCAGTGAGAGAGATTGAGCAATGGACAGGAAATTACAGAGCAGTGTTGGAAGAGTATGGAGAGGAAGAGCCATGTGGCCAGAGGGTAGAGGAAGGCTTCCCAGGGGGAGGGGGTGGCTAGAAGGTTAGGAGGACACAGTGAATTAGGAATGAAGCAGGTATTAGGAATGATTCAGGAGTAGGGGGAGGGGTGCACTGGAGCCTGGTGCAATTCGAGATTGGGGAGAGGCTGTGCATGGGGCCCAGTGGGGTGAGGGTGGGCTGGAGCAACGATGGTGAGAAGTGGGGTAGAGAGACACCGCTACTTTCCGGGTGAGAGAAGTTAAAAGAAAGAGAAGCAATATTCCCAGAGGCAGGGCTGAAGATTGGTCTGAGATGCTTGGGCAAATGAATACTTCACCAGGGTTGGGGACAGAAACATTTTTTTTTTTTTACAGGAAGTGATCCAGAAGATGGGGAGAATCTCGTAGGGGGGAAAGGAGAATACAGACACCACATGCCAACAGGCCTGGCTTTGAATCCCATCTCTGATACTGCATGACCTTGGGCAAGTCGTTCAAATTCTCTGTGTCTCAGGGTCCTCATCGATGAGAAGAAATCATAATTCACAGGGTTGTTGGGAGACTTAACTGTTGAGATGGGCAGCTCCTGGCACATAGTTGGCACTCGGGAAATGCATGTTTCTATGCTCTGTATGTTCTTCTTGGGGATTGAAAGTGCGGCTCCCGTAGGCCAGGGGTGGCCAGCTTGAAGAACCAAAATCCCAAAGCTGAAGGAACATGGGTGACAGGGACTATTTCCTGCTTTCAACTTCCGCCAAGCTGAGTGTGAAGATGTTCTGTTGTTCTGTGAGCTATGTGCCTTGGCTCAAAGAGGCGTGTGGGCACTGGGTGTGCTGCAGGAGGAAAAAGGCTGGTACTCAGAGGATGATTTTTGATACAGAAAGTGTCCCCCTTTGCAGAGCAAAGCGCAAAGCTAAGGTACACTAAGAGGAAGACAGCACCATGAGACTTGCACTTGATGAGGATGTAAAAGGATTTCGATTGTTATCTTTGGTAAATGACACCTTAAAGGCTGAGTATGATACAATACATTGTAGACTGGAGGCAATGATGGGTGTATCATTTTATAGTTTGAAATTACTTTCACTGACATCCTTTGTTCAGCCATTCAACAAACATCTATTAAGAGCTCAAGTTGTGCTGGCCACTCATCATCTTGGGTACTCACCCATAGTACTTTTCAATGGACTCCCTTTGGGGATTTTCCTTGCCTTCTACTGATGTGAGTAATCAGAAGTGACCCTCATTTCGTTTCCACTTCAGCCAGGCCTGGGGAAACTTCCATTTGCATTCCTTCCCCTTTGGTGATGCCTGAGTGGTTAGCTAGCTGTGGTTAGTCAGTTCTGTTGGTTAATGAACTAAGCAAAGAGGTGAAGGTCACATCCCCAGGGGCTGATTCACCTCTGCACCTGTGTGCACCAGTGTATAGGCTTCCTCCCACCTCAAGGCCTTCGTGCAATTTTTTTACTCTACCAAGAGGCCCCTCACTCCGGCCCCCTACTTATTGAGATTCAATGTCATTTCCTCAACAAAGCCTGAGTCGCCTCTCAGAGCAGGTCAGGTGTCTCAGATTACATGCCCATGGTGCCCTGTACTTCTCTAGTGTGGAATTTATTCTTATTTATAATTATACATTTACTTTGTATATTGATTAGTATCTGTCTCCTTGTGTCAGGTGGGGTGGTGTTCAGCTGGAAGTAATAGAAAACTTGACTGATGGCAGTGTAAACACATGAGGGTTTATTTATCTCCCAAAACAAGATGGGCTCTCCAACACCAGTCCAGTGGCTCGATAGTGCCACACGGGACTCAGATTCCTCTTCTCTTCTTTCTCTGCTATCTATAGCAAGTATGTTTAGTCCTTATGTTAACAAGATGGCTGCTGGTACTCAGGCACAGCATCTGTATTCCAGCTAGAAGGAAGGGACAAGAGGAAAAGCAAGTGTCCATTGACTACTGTTTACGTCTCATGGTCAGAACTGGGTCCCACGGCAATTTCTAGCCACGGAGAGTCTAAAGAATTAAGTTGTTGCTGTTGCCTTTGAGCTTTCACAACCCACAGAATAGAGGCAAACCAGAGAGAAAGGGTAAGCCAGTTAAAGGGGACTGACCTATAGTGCCTTCCACACTCCCTTCCTGAACGTCAATAACTAAGAGGGCGGGGCCTGTGTTTCCTTTGTTCGCCATTGTAGGTCTACCTTGTACAATATCTGTCCCATTGTCGGGACCTGGTAAGCATTTTGTTCAATGTCAATAAATGAATTCTTGCAGAGCAAATCTCCCATTTTAGGGCTCAAGAGGGAACAGAAGAAGATAGATGGATCAATGCCATCTTGCTACTATGGGTAAAAGAGCTTAAAATAGACACCATTAGGGGCCCCACTAGCCTTTACGTTGTCTCTGCATGAATTAGGAAGGGGCACTCACCCCTTCCTCAAGACACATTAGTGCCATCTACTGGAAAATCATCTTCCTAAAATGATGAATTTACCACATATACTGTGCAGACGGTGCCTCCGCAGATGGAGTGAGGCGGTTCACCAAACAACCTGTGTGGCCATGCGTGGCCACCTTGCAGGAAACACAAGCACGTGTTACCGTCAGGGTGGATGTGGTCCGTGAGGAAGCCATCACATGTGTCTCCTGAAGCGGAGGAGGGGAGCCTTCTTGGGGAGCAGATTTTACCGGGGCTGACGGGAGCTTGCCATATGTAAATACTAACTATTCTGAAGCATCAGGGGTATGGTGCGAGCAAGACCAGAAGGTGTGTCTGATTTCTGCTCTTCATTTTCCTCCTCGATAATATTGGGAGGACCACTTAATCCTTCTGCATTTCAGTTTCCTCATCTCTAAATTGGGGGCAAGATCTTCTGCCTCAAGAGATATGCTTGCATATCCAGTGAGATAATGTACATGAAAGGGTCTGGGAATCTGCTCAGCATTAGAAAAATGGCAGCTATTGGTAGCATGGAGAGCTGCCAGGAAGCAAATATTGGACGACTGTTCAAATTTCATTTCTACCACTCTCCAGCCACATAATCCTGGGAACTTTGCTTAATTTCTCTGGGGCTCCGTCTTCTCCTCTGCAAAATAGGTATAATGATATGAGCATCTATGGCCCAGGAAAGTTGGGAGGATTAAAATCAGTAATAAGTGTTCAGTGAATGTTAACTATGAACTTTAAGACAGTTGTGGCTTGTGTTATGCTCTGCAGTTTGCATTTTGTATTTCATTGAAATTCTTAAATAAGTCACCTTTGACTTTTTGAAAAAGAAAAAAAGTGAAACAAAAGTGTTCCAGTGCCTTTTTGTAAAAAGAACTGAGGCTGTGGGCACGGAATGATTCAGCGAATTTCTTTGACTATGGATCTGTTGTGATGTCTCTGATGTGTGAAAAGGAAACCTCCTGTTCACAGACCTGCTCCTCCCTCTCTACCCCATGCCTCCCAACCACTCTCGGCCCAATCTGGGTGCTGGCCCTACCAGGTTGCAGCTGGAATTTCTCACTAAGTGATCAGTGAGGCTGACTTCGTGGATGTTTCATGATTTACAAAGTGAAAAGGAACCGAAGGGAGGGAAAGGCCAGTCAGGCAGGCAGGGTAGGTCAGGTCAGCCAAGCAGAATCCTGATTCCCATATGCTGTCGTTCTCCCCTCCACACCCCTTCTCCGGGCAGCTCCTCTGGGCTGGGGCCCTGTGAGTGCTAAGAAAATCTGCTTAGACTCTAGTGCAGTGAACCAGAGGGCCAGAGGGTTTTGAAATAGAAAGCCAGCAACAACGTCGCTAATTCAACTGCTGTCTAATGGCTGAGTCTCATATATATAGTTTCCTGGAGGAGCCGGATTGGCCTGTCTGGTGACAATATTTTATCCTGTCCTCTTTTCCATTTGTCTCTTCTGCACCACTGCCAATGTCCCTCCCCACCCCCAATCTCTTCAGGGCACAGAGTGTTGGAAAAGCAAGATGCTGGCCCTTCGTTCTTCATGTCACATTTCACTGGAGTAAATAGTACTTCATTTTCCTTCCTTCCGCCCCACAGAAGGAAAACTGCTGTGCACCGAGTTCCCGGGCTTGGTTGCTATGTGACCTGAAGCTGACATCTTCTGTGCATGTCACGGTTTATAGCAGAGTGGTTAAAAATCCGCTCCCATTCTGGTGACTAAATTTTATTGACTCTTCCAGGGCCTGTGGTGGGACTGACATGTCCCCCATTTAATTACTTCCTCCTTTCTGACAGCAGATTGAGTTAACCAAAGGACACGCAGGTGGCTCTGGGGCCAGAGAACTTGGAGTGGCCACGGCTAGGCAGCTGAGAGGGGCTGAGGTGAGCGCAGGCTGGGGACGTAACAACCTGCTGGCAGTTGTGAGCTGTGGTTTTATGGTTGCGCTGGGGGCAATAACCAAACAGTGGGGCTTTTGGACTAATTTGAAGAATGCTTTGCATAAACCCCAGCTGCTAGCCATATGTCCGACCCTTGTAGTGGGGAGGGCGTGTTTCCCTGAGCTCTTGTTTCCTTCCCCAGAAGTCAAGGCTAACCAAGCCTCTAAATGCCCAGCCCGGCTCTTTAGGGGAGGATAGTCGGCCACAAAAGCTTGAGCTGATTTAATCACAACCTAAATTTATATTATGCTTTACCACATTTTTCCCTCCCAATAACATCGTGTCATTCTGTCCTCATAAAACCCCAAAATATAGGCCAGGTAGGAATCCTCCATTCACAACTAAGAAGACTGAGGTCCAGGGAGGCTGTGGCCGGTGAGAAAAGCAAAGACGTTGAAGTTTGCTAGGCATCAGGCACTCTTCTGAACCCTCGAGAGTTCCTAATTCATTTCACGCTTGTGTCAGTCGTCCAAGCCACGTGCCATTACCACCCCGGCTTCATGGATGAGGGAGCTGAGCCCAGAGAGGTTACTTAACTTGCCCATGGTCACACAGCTAGTGGAGCTGGGATTTAAACCCAGGCAGTCTGGCTCCAGAGCCTGTGCCTGTCTCCACTGTGCGTGCTGGCAGATGGCTTGCCTGCGACAGAGCTGGAATTCTCAGGCAGGTATTCACACTCCAAGTTCAGGTTCTCCCCTATGCCATACCGTCTTCTGAATTTTGCTCCTTGAAGATCCTGAATTCCTGGAAGCATCCGCTGCAGCAATTTAGATTTGGACTCTTTTCATCTGGTATCGCAAAGTCTTTCACTTAAATTCATTTAATTAGTCCCTCCGACCCACTTACCATGAAGCCGAAGGCATACCCAGTCCAAAGGAACTATAACGCATTAGGAAATTGCTCCCAAACCAACGCTTTGGAAAAATACAGGTATCTAGGTGTTGGGAGTTGTAAAGCTTGGCATCCTAGTGCCTGGAACACATATTTTCTCCCGACGCTTCCCCAGGAAGGACGGGTGTGGTTGTCACCGCACCGGCTGGGCTTGTGAGCACACACCCAGAGACAGCCTCTCCCGTCGGGAAAAGGTCATTCCAGCCCTGACTTCCCTGACAATTGCGGGTTTCGTAGCTAAGGTGTCTCCAACAGCTTGTGGTAGGTGTGAACAAACCAGGTGGAGAGAGGTGGGAGCCGTTTGAATGTGATGGTGTCTCCCACTTGTCTGCGCTGACTCTCTCGCAAGAGAAAACTAATGACACCTTTGTTGCACGTTCACTGGTGTTCCCAAGAAAACCTAGGGGATGCGTCCAGATTTTTCTATTTCATAGCCCAAACCACCCACAGGCCGACGACTCCCATTAGAATTCATGCATGACTCCAACTTAGGAATGGCAATTTACTCCCCTCATTTGCACACTTAACTCCGTAGCCAGGCATTAGGTAACATGAAACAAGTAACAACTCAGCTTGGGCTGAGAAACCTTGGAAGGAGACTGTTAGAAAGAGAGGAACAAAATGGTTTGGGTTGTAGTAATCATTAGTCATGTTTACGTCATTTTTTTTTTTTTTTTGGTAACAGTCTATTTCTCTAGGCGGGAGTCCCTCAGAAGCTGCCTTGCAGTGACGATTTGGGTGCAGGTAGTTTATTTGGGAGGTGATTCCAGGAGGCATCATTAGGGAGTGGAGACGTGAGACAGGGAAGAGATTGAAGCAAGTTCGGACTGCCAGAACAGGTTACCACGGTGGGCACCTGAGGACCTCGGGGAAATGGTGAGGAACGTGCCTCATAGCCCGACTTGAGAAGAAGAGGAGCTGGGGTATGTATCCACCCTCTCCTGTGGCTCACTGGCTTAGAGCTGTCCCTGTATGTGTTAACACCCCTACACTCTGGCCTCTGCCATCGGTGGCCTGAGAGCATCTCATTGGCTTATGGTAAGAAGGCATCCAAGTACATGAGGACAGTGAGTGACAAGGGGATATGAGCAGGACCCTGACATCATCTGCTGCTCTCTGGGGGGAAGAGGGTGTGAGGGAAGACAATATATTATAATTAACATTCTTCTGGTTGCACGTGACAAAATCCCAACTCAACCTAGCTCAAGCCAAAAGAAAAAAAAAAAAAAGGAACATAGCTCCAGATGCACAAACACTGCTATCGGGGCCCAGTTTTCTGTCCATTTCTTGCTTGTGTTCTCTTCTGTGTTGGCCTTACTGTGTGGCTGGCTGAGAAGGGAGTGGAAAAGACGGGAGCTCTAAGTTTTCATGATCCTTGTTCTCCTGACGTCCAGCGAGAGCAGGTTTCCTAATAGCCCTGATTGCCATCTTAAGGAAGGCTTTGATTGGCCAATTGTGGGTCACATGTCTGTCTCTGTATCACATGATGTGGCCAAGAGGATGGAGCACTCTGATTGAGACTCAGGTCCTGTCTTGGGTTGGGGAGGATGGCGTCACCTATGCTAACACCACGGGTCAAGAAGAGTTTCTGGGACCCATGGGAGATGTGGTTCAAGAAGCATGTTAAGCCAGTTTTTAAATGAATGAACAAGGACCCTGATGTGTAGCTGATTTTCATGGTACAGATACTCCCACCATGGCTAATTTTAAGCTACCAACATGCTGTCGCTAAACATGGAGTTGAGGAGAATAGTCCGCTCTTCTGAGTTGATATGAGCTGGCTCCAGCTCCACCCCCACCCGGAGTGATTCCCATTAAGAGGGGCCCTGGGCACACGGCATAGCCACGACAGCTATCAAAGAGAAGGCCAAGGTCTATCATACCGAGCCTGGGTAGACCACTATGGCCCAAATTAAGAACTGATGGGAGAGCTTGCTTCGTTTGGCATGTGCAATGCCTGGGACGGATGGGTAGATTACAATGAATGTTCTACTTCTCTCCTATGGTCTTGACCTTGCAAGCACCTCCAGGATGTACTGAGCTGACAGGGTCTAGAAGTACTTGTTCCATGAAGACACGAACATGTGGTCAGTCCGTGGAGTTAGACGCGTTCCCCGACACCACGAACAGACCCACCTCATGAGTAACCAGCTGTTCACCTCTGATGCCCAAGGGGCGTGGCCCCACTTTACATCTCTTGGCTGCCCCCGAAGGCCCTACAGATGTTCTCATTCTCATCTCATCCTCGGTTGGGCCACAGTTGGTCACTGATGACCTCCGTCCACTTGCCACACCACATCCTGGGGTGAGGAAAGTGCCACCTCGGTCCTTGGTCCTGTGATTGCCGCTGTGTTCCCCTTGCACCTTGACTTCTCTAAGTTTGTGGTGCTAGTTGTTTTGGGCCAGCAGGGGCAGCTCCCCCTTCCTGCCTTGGGGCTCAGCCACGTGAGCTCACTGGGGCTTGTCTGATTCGTCTCCTTATGCACTAGCACAGAGAACTTTTTGCCTTTGCAGCTCTTTTGTTTCAAAATAAAAACCATAGCTAGGAAGCCTTGAGGTTGGAAAGTTGTTACACACACACACACACACACACACACACACACACACACACACACACATATATGCCCCAATCCAGATTTGCTGAGAACAGGAGAATGGGAAGGTCTGAAGCTCAGGGAGCGTTTCAAGGTCACAGGCAAGGAGGGGCCCGCGGTGGTGGGGCTGGAAAGGATGAATAGACAACAGTTGAATGCATTATTTAGCGCGTTCCACATTGCAAAGCCAAGAATGGCTCCTTCGCACCAGAAGATTTGATGTATCAGGCTGGCTGTCTCCTCAGAGGACACCCCCCCAGTCTCCTCTTGAGTTCATGGAGACATGGTTGTCTAGGTGACAACTGTCAGGCAAGAAGCTGCAAGCCGAAGAATAAAATCGCCTTAGCTAATAGACCGGCGTGCTATTATGTACCTGAAGGTTTAACTGCTGTATTACCCTGAAACAATCATTTGGAGGGGAGGAAGGAGTGAGTTTTCCCTGGGCTACATCAGTGAATTCAATTTCTATTGAAGAGAGACTAGCATTTTAAAAACCACGGTGTGTGGAGCTTCGAGTCCTTTTCTTCTTTCGGTGAGAAATGATTTAATAATGAACTTACAACTGCAGGGCCTCCAGTCAGCCCCCTGGAGCCCGGGGAGAAGGAAGAGGCGGCGTAGAGGGGCTGCGGGCAGGCAGGCTCCGTCCTGTTCCATCCCTGCTCAGGCTCCAGCTCTGTGACTGAGGTTACCCTAGAGCAACTTGGTTCAGACACGTGTAGAGTCTGAGCGATAATTTTCCTCCCTCACAAGATTGCCGGGTGCCTCTAATTAACGGTTGTGAATTCCTTAGATGGGGCTGTTATCAGATGGAAAGGGGCTAATTGTACCGGTCACAATAGTTAACCTCTTCCAGAAGGAAGGGTGTGTGTGTGTGTGTGTGTGTGTGTGTGTGTGTGTGTGTGTGCACACGTGCGTGCTCACGCGCCTTGGTTCTTTCTGCAAATGAGGCAGAAAAGCTTGAGAATCATTGAAATTCTTTGGCATCAAGGCACCAGCAAATGAAAGATTGTATTCACTAAGACGTTTTCACCATGCAAATATTGGTCGCCATTTCCTGGGTCCTCTCTGTATGCCTGCCAGGGCGCTGAGTGCTCTCCCGGCTTCCTGTTTAACCCTCAGCGTTCCTGAGTCTTACACGTGACTATTGTTATCTTCAGTCTCTAGATAGGGAAACCAAGACTTGGTGAGCTTAGGGGACTGGGCCAAGGCGCCACCCATACCGGTAACAAGTGAGGCCCTTTGTATTCAGAAGATCCCCGTCAAAGGTGAAGAGCTCAGTAGGGGAACTTGAGCTTCCTTCATTAAGAGGAAAGGAGAACCTCTCATACAAGGCTCTGGACAATTCGGCCAGGGCCGTCTGCCCTCCACACATCTGGAGAACCTCTTGCCTTGCCATCTGACCCAATGTGTGGCTCTGCTCTGTGTTTTCTTTGGCCCTTTTCCTGGACTACAAACAATATCTCTGCTCTCTGCCCTTGTGGCTCAAGTATCTGGCCTTGAATTTGCCTATACCCTCTCACAGGCAGCCCCACTAAGATACACATATCTTGTTCTCTACCATGTCCTGGGTGGTGCCCTAGTGGCGTCCAGTAGCTGAAGAGGAAAAGATAAATAGCACCAAGGTACTGTCTTGAGGAAGCTCACAGTCTGGAGGGAGAATGAGGTGTGAAACTACACAATCAACACAACATGATAGGTATAATAATAATAATATTGAACGACTAATAATAACAACAACGACTGTTTTTAGAGTGCTTTCTATGTGCCAGGTGTGTGCTGAGCGCTAGAATCAAGACTGTGACATAGGTACTATTATTATTTCCACTCTAAAGGTGACAAAATTGGAACGCCTGGGTGGCTCAGTCGATTAAGCATCTGACTTCGGCTCAGGTCATGATCTCACGGCTCATGGGTTCGAGTCTCACATCAGGCTCTGTGTTCACAGCTCAGAGCCTGAAGCCTGCTTTGGATTCTGTGTCTCTTTCTCTGCCCCTCCCCCACTCCTGGGTGCATGCTCGTGCTCTCTGTCTCTGTCTCTGTCTGTCTCTCTTTCAAAAATAAATAAACATTAAAGGGCACCTGGGTGGCTCAGTCAGTTAAGCGTCTGACTTTAGCTGACGTCATGGTCTCACGGTTCACAAGTTTGAGCCCCGCATCAGGCTCTGTGCTAACAGTTCAGAGCCTGGAGCGTACTTCGGATTCTGTGTCTCTCTTTCTATGCCCCTCCCTCACCCACGCTCTGTCTGTCAATCTCTCTCTCAAAAATAAATAAATCTTTAAAAAAATTAAAATACAAAAGCTTAAAAAAAGAAATGTTCATTAATAAATAAATAAAGGTGAGAAAATTAAGGCACTGGGAGATTAGATCATTTGCCTGAGGTCGTACTGATAGTACACACAGTGGCAGGAATTTATAAGGCACTCTGTCTCCAGAGCTGAGGCGATGAACCGCCATGCTGTTATTGCACACATATAGACCAGCCCAGCAGCACGTACGTATTGTAAAGGAATCCTGGATGAAGTACATAAATTCCTTCCTAAGTAGAGTAGTTTACTGGAAGAGAAAGAGAAACTGAATAAAGAAGAGAGGGAGAGGGGCGCCTGGGTGGCTCAGTCAGTTGAGCATCTGACTTTAGCTCAGGTCATGATCATGTGGTCCGTGGGTTTGAGCCCCACATAAGGCTCTGTGCTGACAGCTCAGAGCCTGGAGCCTGCTTCCAATTCTGTGTCTCCCTCTCTCTCTGCCCCTCCCCCAGTCTCTCTCTCTCTCTCTCTCTCTCTCTCTCTCTCTCAAATAAATAAACATTAAAAATTTTTTTTTAAAGAAGAGAGGGAGAAATGCCATGGGTCCAGAACATTTCAGACATGGACCAGACATTGGGCTCCTGGTTTTGTCCTTAGGGCCTGTGTCTAAGGTTGTAAAACAAATCACTCCAGAGCTTTATGGCTTACAATAATAATCATTGTTTCTTATTTCGCATGCTTTGTGTGGGATTCGGGAGGGGCTTGGTGGGGTGGTCTTTGATGACGGATCCCTCATGAGGTGGTACTTATGTGTCTGCTGGCACTGCAGCTATCCAATATGGCCCACTCCTGTGGTGGTAACTTGGCACTGGCTGTTGGCCAGAGCCCTAGGCTCTTCTCCATATTGGTCATTCTACAGGCTTGCTTGAGTGTCCCCAGGACATGGCAGCTGCCTTTTCTAGAGCAAGGAATTCCGCAGATCAAGGTGGAAGCTGTATTGCCTTTATGACCTACATGAACGTCACACGCCATCATGTCCGCTTGTTCTGATCATGCACGTCGGGTCTGACTCAATGTGGGAGATGAATACAAAAAGACACAAATATCAGAAGGCAGAGATCATTGCAAACTCTCTTGTAGCTCACCAATCTGAGTTTAAAGTTTCTATATACTGAATACAAAAAAACTTGCCTTAGGTTTGCTATTCCAACCTATATGATAGAGACCTTTAGGACAGAGGGGCCCTAAATTTTTTAAGCCTTATTTATTTTGAGAGAGAGAAAGAGAATGAACAGAGGAGGGGCAGAGAGACAGAGAGCAAAAGAGAATCCCAAGAAGGCTCCTCAGTGTCAGCCCAGAGCCCACTGCAGGGCTCGAATTCATGAACTGTGAGATCATGACCTGAGCTGAAATCAGGAGTCAAATGCTTAAATGACAGAGCCACCTAGGTGCCCCAAGAAAGGGACCAATATTTTATGAGGAGGCAGTATATTTGATATTTTAGAAGCCTTATGGTCTAAGACAAGATGGCGGCTTTGATGAGTAAGAAGGAAATGAATGCAAGGCTGATAGGGAAGCTGGGTAGTGGGGCTGGAATTAGGGACAGCTGTCGGTCTCTTGGTAACTAGGCCAAGGTGTCAAGCACACGGGAGATGTGACATGAGGAGATTAAACATAGGAAACCCTGAGGACGTAGTGCTTCAGCTGAGATCTGAAAGATGAATAGGTTTAGAAAATGGGAGGAAGAGCATTCAAGTGTTGGGAACAGCATATGCAAAATGTTTTTGTGGAACTGAAAGGACCCTAGTGGGTTGAAGCAGAGAGAGTGACGTGGGATATGATGTAAGATTAAGGTGGAGAGGTCATCAAGGATGAGATCGTGTAGGATCTTATATGGTCATTATCCTAAACAGTGGGTGGCCACTGAAAGATTTTAACGCAGTACAGTGGCACAATCAGATTTGTGCTTTGAAAATATTACTACCATATGAATCCTGGATTAGAAAAATAAGACTGTAGGCAGGAAGACCCACTAAGAGGCTATGTCCAGAAGACAGATGTTGGCGATTTGGCCCAGGATGCTGGTGATGGAGATAGTGAGAAGAGGGCAGACTTGAAATATATTTAGGATGCAGAACTGACAAGTCATTGTGACCTTAAAGGTCAAAACCAGCATCAAATCTGAACAGCTGGGTAAGAGTATAAGGGGAGGATGGGAATTCAGAATGGAGGTTCTAAGAGGTAAGAGGAAGAAGTTGATGTGTGAATGACAGGTTGAGGAGAGCAAGTTTGAGCACTGGACTTTGTTGCTAAGAGGCCCTGGCCATTTCTATATAGGCTTGGGGGGCCTGGGTGGCTCAGTCAGTTGAGCATCTGACTGGCTCAGGTCATGATCTCACAGTTCATGGGTTCGAGCCCCACGTCGGGCTCTGTGCTGACAGTTCAGAGCCTGGAGCCTGTGTCCCCCTCTCTCTCTGCCCCTCCCCTGCTCATGATCTGTCTATCTCTGTCTCTCAAAAATAAATAAATGTTAAAAAAATTTTTATATAGGGTTCTCATGTGTACCTGTGAAGCTGTAAGTGATACATCTGTAATGATCAATATTACCATTCTATCAAATAGCAGCCATGTTGTGTCACCAAGTGTTCCCTGGAGGCCTTCAATGAATAGAGTAATTCTTCTAGTTGTTTTTTATTGCATAGCCTGTCAAACAGCATACGTCATATCAAAGATGGGTGTTCAGGTGGAGGCGTTAAGTGTGACCAATCCTTGAGAATGATTTTAGACCATGCATCTGAAATTTTAACTGAACTTAATTTAAAAATATAAGTAGCTTATAAATAGGAAGACCCAAGACAATGGGGTGGATTAGAAAGTTGAGAGATGCAGCGAAATATATAGAGGAATCTAGTTTTAAAGGTGGCATCTCAAACTAGTGTGGGAAACGGTGGACTGACTAGTCAATGGCATTGGGACAACTGGTTAGCTGTTGAGTTAAAAATGAAGATGAATCCAGTCTTCATGTCATATAACAGGAGCATTTCCAAATTTTATCCAAGATCCAAATGCAGAATGATGAAATCTTAAAGATTATTAAAGAAAAAACGAGGAAATTCTTGTATAACCTTGGGGCAAGCAAGACCTTTGTGTGTATGATTTGGAATCTAGAAACCATAAAAGAAAAGGTTCACAAATTTAGTTACCTGAAAATCAGACTAAACTCTCTCCATGGCAAAAAGTACAATAGACAAACTAAGACAAATAAATGAATAAAGACAAGCTAGAAGAAAAGTTGCCACTCATAGGATGAAGTATAGCTCTCCCTGAAAAGAAATCAATGAGCATAACAACTTAATAGAAAAATAGACAAAGGATACAAACAGTTCACAGAAAAGGAAATAGAAATGGCTCTAAACGTTTTGAAAAATATCCAACTGCACCCACAATGTGAGAAATATAAAATAAAACTATACTAAGATTCCATTTCTTTTGACCTATCAGATTTAGAAAAAACAACAACAGAGTCCCAACTGTCTATTGGCAAAGCCGTGGGGAACAGGCATGTTCATACCTTAATTATAGGAGGGAAAATTTGGCGTGACCCCCTATGGCAGAAAATCTGGTCATCAAAAGTACAAATGCCTGTTCCGTTTTGCCCAGGTATTTAGTTTTCATACTTTAATCCTATAGCAATCCCTGCCCTCTTGTGCAATGGTGTACATGCAAGGCTATTTGCTGCGGCATTATTTGAAATAGCACGAGATTGGACATGACTCAAACTTCCAACAATAACTGGTTAAATGCATTATATCACATCCGTTCACTAGAATACTTTGCAACTATGAAAATGAATGAGGGCAATCTTTATGCACTAACACGATCAGACCTCTGAGATGGACTTCAAAGTGAAAAAAGCAGCTAGGAGACCATTGGGTACTCTTTGTTCTCTTTAGGATGTGGAACTGACATCTATGCTTGTGTTTACTTGTATATGCATAAAGAAATTAGGAAATGTGCACAAGGAGACCGCCATGTTTCACTGATTCTCTCAGACATACGTTTTTTCTAATTTTGACATCTGCAAAATAGGAAGTGATCTTCCATTATATGGCATTTTAGAATTATAATCAGCCATATTATTTTCTTTTTCAATAATACATAACATGATGCATCTTAAAACTGATTATGATGAGTGACACTGAGCATCGTTTCATGTGCCTGTTGGCCATCTGGATGTCCTCTTTGGAGAAGTGTCTATTCAGGTCTTCTGCCCATTTCTTCACTGGATCATTCATTTTTCGTGTATGGAGTTTAGTGAGCTTTTTGTATATTTTGGATACTAGCCCTTTATCTGATATGCCATTTGCCACTATCTTTTCCCATTCTGTTGGTTGCCTATTAGTTTTTTTGATTGTTTCCTTTGCCTTGCAGAAGCTTTTTATCTTGATGAGGTCCCAGTAGTTAGGGATTTACCCAAGGGATAAAGAAGTGCTGATGCATAGGAGCACATGTACTCCAATGTTCATAGCAGCACTTTCTACAGTAGCCAAATCATGGAAAGAGCCTAAAAGTCCATCACCTGATGAGTGGATCAAGAAGATGTGGTATATATATATACAATGGAGTACTACACGGCAATG